>NW_016690216.1:4108201-4209496 GCF_001604755.1 Lepidothrix coronata
TATAAGACTACTCAGTCAAGAAACTTTGTCTTAAAGGTCAGGAAGGATAAAATATGACTGCCAAAAGTCAAGCTGTGTTAACTTGTAAGAGATATTCACTTAAGTTGAAAAGACTTCTTCCAATGCAGAAATAAAGAAAGAAATTGATGCTTGTGCACTGTGGTAAGAACTGAGACTAGGAGTAAATGAAATAGGAAACTAATTCAATTACTTGCTTCAGCTGAGATAGAAAGAAAATGAAATGCTTAAAATAATCCAATTTTGAGGCCTGGAGAATATCTGTTTCCAGAATTCTCAAAACAGGCATATGAAACCAAAGATCAAATAACTAAAAGGGGTAATAGATGTATTGGCAAGGGATTAGCACAATGTAACTAGAAAATAACAAGGGAGGTTCTTAAACTATAAAGAAAGAACATAATCTGATAATTCCAATTCTATTAGTATGTCTTCAATAGTATTCAACGCTATTTTAAAGGTATGACTAATTAAGATGATACAAGTAAAAAGGGATTGAGGCAATATATGGCATATATTTACCCCATTTAGATTGTGCAATACTAAACAAATGAGTGAGAACACAGAAATTCTAGACAAAGGAAAAGAGGTAGTAATAACATATCTGAATTTCAGTGAAAAAATTAATATGTTATAACAGAAGAAATTACTGACAAAACTGGAGAAACTGAAGATTAGAAGTGGAGTCATCAATGAGAAGCGGACTTTCATAATTTATATTCTTTATAAGCATATATTATACGAGGTAAAGAACCCTTCAGAGTTCTTTAAAAACTTGCAATGTTCTTGGCTTAAACAGTATGTGCTGAAAAAAAGGTTAATCAGGCACAGCTAGGAAGCACTCTCTCTGTGAACAAACCCTGAATTTCTGAGAGAGCCTAATGTCCTTGAAGACTTGAGCAATGGAATTGATCTGATATCCTGCAGTATACAATACATGATTCTATGCTTAGGAGTTACTGAGGAACTCATGCTTTAAACCCCGTTGTAGGAAATAAAAATTGAAAGCCAAGGTGGAGCTTGATATCCCTGGACAACTAAAAGCTAGGTGCATGATGCAAACTGTGAAAATAGGCTAATATGATGTGAGAATTTGCTAATTGAAGTATTTTAAATGAAGATTGCAAAATATTTCAGTTGTGTGGCTTTTATTATAATAACTGTCATTTGGAATTTAAAATGCAATATAAATAAAGAACAACTATTTGTATGATCGAGGGAATGGATAATTTTTTAAAAGAACAGTCATAACTTCTTGTGCATTGAAGCAACCATGAAACTGCTATCATTGTAAAGGAGTAACATTTACTGTACTCTATGTTTTATCATGCTTCTCTGCCTCTTCTCCTAGCAACTGTAATGGTTGTTTAAAAATTTTCCAGAGAGGCTATATAACATGGTTCCTGAACATGTCATTGATGGGTAGTCATTTGACTAGACAGCTTCATTTTACTGGGTTCTATTTACTGAATTTATACATGTGATTTCTATGACTTTATGTTATATAATTTTCCGTGTACTCTGTCCTTCTTTCTTTATGCTCTCTACTTCAAATAACTTTCTCACCATTTCTTAAATTTATAATTATTTTTCTTTTAATATTTTCACAGTGTCCATTTTTCTACTATTCATTTTGAGACATTTCAATTCCTTGCCCACATACATAGATGATATGCATAGCACAGTTCTTGGTGTACTGAGTAGTATTTATACATAGGTTTCTTATAAGTAATATTTATAAACTGATGACTTCTGGATAGGTATTATTCACATATGGTTTTACCATCTTCTACTAATGCTTATAAAACACATATCATATGCTTTATATTTATGTGGTGAAGGGTGTATATGCTTTTATAACTTTAATTTCTTGATATACACGTAAACTATGGGTGGTTTAGCCAATGGTATCAAACAAAGCAGATCCTTTCAACTTGGTAATTTAATGTCAGAGAACTTGGCTTAATGAAACACCTAGACTCCCAGATTACCCAAACCCTACTCCAGCACCTAGAGGTAAAGTCACTGGTCTGATGCTGTAGATCAGTATATCTCCACTGAGTTTAATAGAATTATGACAGATTATAATGGTTAAGGGTGAAGCCAGCAAAATTTAGCACTCTGAAGTGCTTTGGTTTGTGCATTTGTAACCAGGGTCCTGTCTGTTCTGCAAAAGGTTTAAAGCTGCTTTCAGGGAAATAATGGACTGCCTTTTTGCCCCTGCCCAGCTATGCACTCTGCATCTCTTTGCCTGTGTGCAGTGTGAATGGTTAACTTCACTGTTCCCAAGGTCTTTTTGTAGATATGTTACCAACAGAAGTCGGGAAACAAACTTCAGAAACTCAAATTGTGTGCTTTTCTCACAAACAGTTTGCTTCTTCCTGCCTCAATTTGATTCCTCACAATTCTGAAATGGCAAAATCTGACATTTTATTTCAGTACTTCTGCCCAATCATAATGGAGAGATAAGGACATTTGTAAAATAATTATTCTATTAAAAATATTCCTGCAGTCAAATATAAAAATTTCACCATCCACTTCCTATACACATTTAGTCTTCAAGCCCGAACATTTTTTGCAGCATCATACCCAAATGCATTACAAAGAATTACTTCTATTACTACTGATTCATTTTTATCTTGATTTTTAGAGGGAAAAGGCTTTTTTTTATATTTATATTTGTCCAGCTCTCCTTCTCAGGAAGATCTGAACCCATTGGGTAATTTCAACCAACTTAAACATAGAAGAAAAAAAAATCCACAATTTTTTTTTTTTTATTTATTTTTTTTAATAGATATTAGATAAAGAAGATACATCACTAATAATTACAATGCGTTTATGGTAAAATTTTTTCTCTTTGGACTTTGGAGGAATTCACAAGGTTGTTTGTTACATCTCAGAAAACCAGTTATTGATACTTCAATTCATATTTAAACAGAATGGGCTTATGAAAATAAAAAAAAAATTGTTTTGATGAGGTTGATTATGTCCTGTTATTATTGTCAGGGATGAAAGACTGAAAACCCTAAACATAATTAATGTAAAGTGGAAAGGACCAACATCTCTTCCTTGCATTCAGAATCAGATATTCCTTCTCTAGCTCCATAATCTTGAAATGTCTAATTGGAAAGCCAACACGACATTTTGTTGAGCAGAGGTGTCATCCAAAGAATTAAGAGATGGAGGTTGTAACGTTCCGTAATTGTGGAGTAGAACAACATGTTCCTGCTGATTAACTAGGCATTCATCCAAACAGAATTTGAAGAACTTTTATCTTCAAGTATGGTCTTCCAGTAAGAGAAAGTGCTGCATAGTCATTCCTGTTATAGCATATGGCATTGCGTTTACACAGGGACCATGAACAAAATAAGATAGACACAAGCTAGGAAATATCATAGGTACTTCTTAACAACATGAATCTTCATTTGCTGTAAATGTCTGTGCTCTGTAACAATTTGATATTTATATAAAGCAGAACAGTAAGAACAATTGTGTCTTACTTGTGCTTCAAGCTAAAATTGAGATCTGGCCTTACCACACAGGTTACCGAAGAACAGTCTATCTTTTCCATAACCTTTTGATTATGAAGGATGGAATAAATAAGGTGTTAGCTCTCTTTTGCAGATGGAGACTTTCAAGATGCAAAGATCAGGACTTCTGTAAAAGGTCAATGGATATTTTGAAATATTACTAAGGATATGTTGTTATCCAGGCCAACATATTAATCATGCTAACAGTCCTCATCTTTGTATCTTTTCTAGACTTTTAGATTATCTCTGAAATTAAATTTATGGGATCTCAGTTTGTGCTGAGACGAAGTGGATTAAACCTTAACATTTTCCTTAGCAAAATGACTGTTCTCTCTCTCTCTCTAAAAAAAAAAAACCCTTTAGTTTAAGAAAAACACATGGTTGCTATTCTGAAGTGCATGAAAACTTGCAAGAATAAGAGAACTAACCCTCTGCCAAATAGTTACAGAGATGATAAGAAATGTGTACTTTACATCAACCAGAAAGTTAGTGCAGAAAATCAGCACTTCTCTGTTCATCAAAACATTCTTTGATTGTTTGTTTTCTTTTGACTGAAGCCTAAATTACCTTTTAACAATGTTATATATGAATTAGTCACCTTTTAAATGAAATTCTATTGTTCTATAGTCTTATAAGGAGGGGTTTTTGCAGTTCAGGATGACAAAACACTCACCTCCAGCTAAAGAAGAAACTGTCACCTTGCAAATTTTTTAACCAGTTTCTTGGTGCTTCAGGGGTCTTTTCCAGTGAAGTCTCAGAGAGGTTGTGGTGTCTCCCTTCCTAGAGACATTCAAAAGCCATCTGGACATGGTCCTTGGCATCTGGCTCTAAATGGCGGTGCTTGAGCAGGGGGTTGGACAAGATGCCCTCCAGAGGTCCCTTCCAGCCTCAACTGTTCTGTGATTCTGTGAAGATATTTTAGTTCCTACTGTTCCTGACACATAAATCTCCTGAAAGCTAAAGTGCTTTTGTCTAATCCAGCACACTGGATTCACTAGGATAGTAACAGAGTGATATTAAATGTGTTCTCATATACAAGTTGTTAGACTATGTGATCTAGTGATTATTTGCCTCAGACTTCACGACAAAAAATTAAACCTCACCTCTTCCCCCAGTCCCTCAGAAGAATCATTAAGCTGTAAAGGCAAGCAAAAGGAGGTTCAGTTGTAAAGTGTAATCTGCCTCTTGTACTGTCATCAGAATTATTAACAAATGAGCCTTTATTACTGTTGAAAGGCAGAAACAACACAGAAGATTTTCAGGTATAATATTAGGCCTTTTTTCCTGGAAACAATACATAATACTGTAACAATACAGAAACATCATCCACTTCTAAATCTCGCAAATCTGATATGGTGTCCCATGGGAGACAATAATCATGCATTTCCATCTTTTTATGCAGCAGATTTTAGGTCTTTAAGAATAAATTAATTATGAAATCTGTTAGATGGACCCCCTGGCTACTCATGAGAGTGCTCCCTTCCATCCCAGGCAGGCTGCCAGCCTTGCAGCCAAAATTCTATCAGGAAATGTCAGGTGTCTCGGGGAGACCATGTTCAGGAAGAGAGGTAGATCTTGTTTCTTCATTTCTGAGACCATCTTCCTGATGGGCAGCACAGATTTTATGAATCTACAGGCTGTAGCAAAACCGAACCCTGGTTATCTGACCATCCAATTTCTACACTACCACTTGTGAGCTACAGGTATAGCTGACTCAGTTTTAAGAATTTGGTGGGTGGCGGGCTTTTGTTCCACTTTAGGAATAAAAGCCAAAAAGAATGAAAAACAGAAAAATATCTGTATTATCAATGATAGTGAATAAGAAGCAGTTGCCGGCTCATGTTGTTAAATTAAAGGCAAGTCAGTGTGAGAAACTGTGTGTTATGTGCTGCGACACATGAAAAACTGGTGCACATGGCCTATTGTTCTTTTCTTGGCAAACCAAGTCAATCCAGGAAAAATTCAGTAGAACTTCACCAGGAGCTCAGCAGAGAAAACCTTTGTTCCCATCTGAAGTTTGCCTTTCAAGAACTAGTCTAATAGAATGATTGTCTTTACAAACATGGATTTTGTATATATTGGCTGATTTTATTAAGACAGGGAAAAAAAAGGTGATAGACTCCTCCAAAGATGAAAGTGTTACTGCAACTGCAACTATGGAGATTTAGCTGATTTTTTTGTCACTGATCTTAACAGCAGTTACTGTTAACATTGGCTTTGTAAGAGTGAAAATATAAACTCATTCCTGACTAGACTGAGGCGCAATAGGGGTTGCTTATCTTATTTACAAAAAAAATATAAACATTTCAAAGGCTTTGATCTAGCTTGTTCTACGCATCATTATTGCACAAGTTTCTGTAATATTGCTGTCAGTCTTCATTTTTTCTTGAATCCTAATCTCTTTCCTGAGTTTTTAGGAAGGACTTCTGTTTTAAAGCTGTGCATGGAAACTGGCAGAATAGAAATTGTTTCAGAAGATCCCAGGTTTCTTCAGAGGAAAAGCGATGAGAAAATGTTGTGATTCCCATAAGAGGGAAAAACCTTGGCAGGGCTTTCTGGGTCTCATTGTGGGAAGGGAAGGGTTCCAATCTTTTCACCAAGAAAGGAGAAGATTTTTAATCCCTCTCTCTGAGAGATACATTTTAAATTACAAATTATATTTCTACTGTACATATGTACTTTTGAATAATTAAATGTTTTACAGTTTTGTAGAAGTAATATTTTTTTCAGTCATGGTTGGTGTTGTAAGGACTTCTGTTTAATTTCAGTGGTGATGGGGTTTTGCAATCAGTCATTTACAGACAAACACAGACAATGTGACTATACTGTGATCATTAACCAAGGAGCAAAATTGTATACGTAATAAAGAAAGTTTCCAAAAAACCACAAGGAAGCCTAGGTTTGTTTTACACACTGGCAGAAACATTTATAAGCTGATATTACATGATTTCAACATTCAGAATAGCCAAACTATCTGTAAACTAGAGTAGTGTACTGCCTTGAGTGTTTAAAGCATTTCTAGGATTCAACACCTCTTTTGATACTCTCAATTTGCTTAGAGAGGGATCATTTTTGGATGAGATTCTGTGCAGAGCTCATTTTCAAGGGGTGTTAAGAAGAGCACTGGGAGCCTGGACTAATTAGAAACCAAATAACTATTCTATGCTGTAATGACCCTGTATATTCCTTATATTCTACCTTGCTTTCTTAGCATTTCTCATGAGTTTCCTTCTGTCTCTACAGTATTTGGCATTTACCCCGTGTTATGGGTAAATCTTGCCTTCTTTCTCAGAACTGAGGATTTGGCTTCAAAAAAACGTATATGCTATCGCTAGCCTTTGATAAAAGATGTTTTTGAACTTTTTCTTCTACTGTTGACTGGGAAAGTAGTAACCTATTGGTAATGTCAGCTCATGATGTCACTTGTGGCACTAGCTAAATACATGAGTAACCACTCTTTGATAGTAATTTATGGGGGTCAGTTGTTTCTTCGACTTTTGTTGCTTTGTCCCTTCCTTTTGGGTACAGTTCCTGCTTTGCTATTCCATGTTTCCTGGCACCTCTTTTGAAACACTCTTTTGACAGTTGCTTACTCATTGCCATACAGAGTTGTACTGTTCTGATTCTTAAATCTGTACTTTAAGTTGAAACTTTTACTTTAGGTCCAGTAAAAGCTTCTGAACCTCTTGTTGATTTGTATTGTTTCATCAGCCTTACCTTTGGATGTAAATATAAATGTACGTCTCTGACATAGCTAGATATAGACATAAGCTAGATATATCTTTACTAAAGGTTTTTTACTTTCTGCTTAGTAATAATTTAAAATTAATGTTCCAGTATCAAAACATTTCTTGTATGCTCTTGTGTTTTCTATTCCACCTTGTCAGCATTTTTGTTAGCCTTGTAAACCCAAGTCCCAAACAGTAATGGAGTTTAATTTTGCTATAAACCATACAAATGCATTCAGCGGGTTTACAAATTATCCCTTCTGCTGCTTTACAACAAGATCATTTTTTAAAATGGATGTATAAATCTCCCCGCTGCCTTTTTTTTTGGAAAGAACATCTGGGCTGTTGTACAACTTTTAAGAGCAAAGTTAAACAAAAACTGGGCCCAATGCCCAGAGAAACCAACTCAAATAAAACTTGGGCAAAATAAGCTATCCCAAAAAGGAAGAGCTAGATAGAGGCACAAATAATGTATGTGGAACTGCCCAATGATGCAGAAAATGGAGTAGAATAATTTTGCAGTTGCCATACATTAGATACCTTCAGAGTAAGAATGAAAAGATGCCTGTAGAAACGGATGCTAGTGGATTGGGTCCCGATACTTTAAGGCCTGCCTTGAATCAGATTCAACTGCAACAAGAATATTCTCATAGAAACACATGATGTAGACCCTGAAAGCAGAGTTCTGGACAGTCTTTCAGTTCACCAGCAAGAGCAGCTTAGGTGTAGGCTCTTTCTCTTAGGTGAAAGCTGTGGGACTAGATTTTTGTCTTTTGTTTTTTACCAACTAAGCAACTGGAAATTGCTTACACAAGGAACTGATACATCAGGCATGACAGCTTTAACCTTTGGAATACACTATGATCCAGATATCATGAGACTGACTTAGAAGAATGAGATTATAATAGCAATATTTTTAGTTCTTTTCACTAGCAACCTGAACTTTAAAGATGTCATAGCCTGTTTTATAATATACTCTACATCCTTGAGGTGGGTAAGCTACATTTAAAAGAAATTGAACCCCCAAATTCTCATGGACTAATATGTACATAAATGCAGGGTTTTGCAAAAATTCAGTTACAAATTCTGGAATGAGCCTTGCTTGAGACTTGATGTGCATGAATAGTATCCATTTTCTGAAGTTTGTAGATTATTTGTGGCTTAATTTACTTGAAAGCCCATTAGATTACTGTCAAAGACATTAAATTGGTGGGATTTTTGTAAAAATGGTGATGTATTGTCTGAACCTGTAGAATTCCTGTGTCTTTATTGTTGGGTTAAAGAAAAACCTTGTGACTAGCTGCCAGTTTATCATTTTATAATTTTTCATAGGACTGTGCATGAATATAATAGCAAGTAAAAGCAGAAGGTGCCTCTCCAGTCTCCCTGACAAGATAAAGGTTGGGCCCTTTTTCCCGTAGGTTTTGACAATAATTTTTTTGTTTTGTGTCACAAGCGTCAGTCTCATCTGGTACACCTTCAGCACATAGTTGTTCTACATCTGAGGCAGCTTCCCCTTCCTGTTTTCAGTTGCACACCTGCATCCTCCTTCCACAATCTCCATTACATCCTCACTCCCTTTGCTTCCCATAATTCCCTCTTTCCATTACTTTCCTCTAATTTATATAAATTTGTACTTTGAAGAGGACAGACTATCTGAGTTCCAGTAACAAAATGACCAGTTGATCATATATTACCAAATTTTCTCTCAGTCTTAATTTTCATTTCATCATCTTTCATGAAGTCCTATCTATATATGGAGAACATTTATTTGCCTTGTGCTAAGTTTTATCTATGTTTATAGGACACAATGTGTACTTTTCAGAAGTAACCTCAATTTCCTTGACAGACCGTACTTGTTCTTTGTCTGTATGTCTATTTGTTACACAATGCTTTTCTGTTATACCTTGTTTATGTTAGTAGTATTCTTTGGTTTTCAAACTGAAACAAGTGAGAATATATAGTAATTTTTATTACTATTTCACTAACTCAGCAGAACTCTATGTATTTGTGATAGATTTCTTTTTTTGTAAAATTTTATTAAGTAGCACAAAAATTAATCATAAAACTCCAAACTCTCTATTTCTTGTTATATTTGTTTTATCCAGCAGGCAAACCAAACCATTAATCATTTGGATTTGTATGTGCTGCAAGATCAGGTCCTGGCAACTATGACCTTACTCCTGGACAGTGTTTAAGTGTGTGATTAACTTTGAGCAGATGCTTAGCTCCTATTTTTGACAGTGGAATGTAAGCACATCTGCTTCTTAAGGAGTCTAATTTCTACCGAAGTTAATGCAAGGTTTTCTTTGACTCCAGAATGACCTGGATCAGACTTTAGTTTCCTAAAGATACTAAAGAGCCCTGGAACTCCGTAAAAAATGCTTTTAAAAGAGTTTAATTAGGATGAAAAGAACTGATCTTCTCAAAACAGTTATCTAGTTATTTATGTCTCATTTACATCATAGTGCCTTAGCATGAATTTGGTTAAGCTCCACAGCTTCAGGGACATTCCATGCTGTGATTTAAGTAGCCATTCAAGAGGGCCTTTAAACTCCCCTCACTTCATGTGTTTAATTCAAACATGATCAAAATTCTTCTGGAGGATTTTGCTCAATACCTACGTGTCCTCTTAGAAGTGTTGTGCACATAGAGTTCACCGACTTGGGAGAATTTTTAGACCATCACAAAAGAACATGGTTTCTTCTGAAGAGAACACCTTCTTAGAAGTGTAGCATGTTTTCTTTGTAAACACAGTGTTTTCAGTAAAGTATTTTTTGAAGCAGGTATCTAATGAAACTTCATTTACTGAACAGATAGCAACAAATTTTACTTTTAAAAATAAGGCTAATACACCTGAAATAATATTTTAAAAATCTATAAGTTCAAGAAATATTAATTTTTTCAGCTAAACGGAAATGTATTATAATGTTGTCTTCATTTCACTCCTAGTAAGTAATTAGTAACAGAGAAAATAGAAGTGCATTAATTTTGGTTATTTTCAGTTCAGATTCAGGAGAAAAAGGTGGTCAACTTATTTTTAAATGCTGTTGAGTTGTTTTTTCTTTCCTGGGAGTTGCTATACAATGCAATAATATGCACTTACCTTAAGGTTATTATAAAGCATTTATACACTTTTTTATATATGCTATCATCTGGAACATTGACTTATGTACATTGTCTTGCCAGTGGTTATTGCCAGTGAGTACTATAGTTTTTTCTTTTTAACTTATGAACATGCTGGTCTGAGGTCTGACTCTGTTCTTACTACTCCAGGAGTGCAATAAGGAAAAGCAATGAAAATTCCAATTTCAAATATGATTTTGTAAGCTGTTCTTGTTTTAAATAGAATATATTCATGGACTATTTCAAATTTCTGCTTTTTTTAAGGCCATCTTAAAATGCAACATCCATAATGATTTATTAATCCTAGGAAGCACCTGTTGTCTATATTATGTGGGCAATATTATTTGGATTTTTGTTCTGATATTTGACTTCATATTATGTGGTGAAATATACGTATGTTCCAGCACTGAAGGTGGTAAAACTCCTACACTAATAGGTTTTTCAAAAGCTTAGAGCCATAGAATCATAAGAATATCCTGAGGGAGTCACAAGGATCATTGAGTCCAACTGCGGGCCCCACATAGGACAATTCCAAGCATCACACCATGTGCCTGAGAGTATAATCCAAATACTTCTTGAACTTTGTCAGGCTTGGTGCTTGTGACCACTTCCCTGTGGAGCCTGTTCCAGTGCCCAACCACCCTCTGGGTGAAGAACCTTTTCCTAATATCCACCCTAAACCTCTTCTGACACAGGATCATCCTTCTTGTCCATCTTGTAAATTGGGATCATGTTCTCTAGTTTCCAGGTAACTGGAACCTCTCCATATTTCCAAGACAATTCAAAAATCATTTAGAGGCCTCAAGATGACATTTAGGCATTAACATCAACCAGCTCTTTGAGTATTCTTGGATGAATACCATCGGGCCCCATAAATTTATAGGGATCCAGCTGGAGCAGCAAATCATGCAAAAGTTCACGGTTGACATGGATTTTATCATTCTCACAGTTGTCCTCCAGCTCAGAGCTCTGGGATCCCAGAGCCTATCATCAGTTTTGAAAGCTGAAGTGAAAAAAGCATTAAACATCTCTGGTTTGTCTATGGCCATGTTTGTGAGGCAACTGTGTTAATCACGTAATGGGCCAATATTACTTCTGGACTTCCTTTTGCTATTAACATATTTAAATAGCTCTTTTTATTGCCCCTCAGAGTATTGGTCAGCCTCAACTGCAGTTGAGCTTCGGCCACACAAATTTTCTCCCTACAATGGTGAGTAGCATCTCTGCATTCCTCCCATTTCCCCCACCCTTGCTTTTACCCCAGCCTTGCTTCCTCTGGGCATATACTTTATACTTTTTTTTTCCTTAGTTCCAGAAGATTCTTGCGCTGCCAAGCTGGTCTTCTGCCTCATCTGCTTGACTTCAGACGTTTTGGAATTGCCTGATCCTGTAGTCTTAGAAGATGGTGGTTAAAAAGTGACTAGCATGATGGACCCCAGCACCTTCAAAAGCTTTTTCCCAGGGGACCTTACTCACTAGTAAGGTCCTGAGGATTCTGAAGTCTGGTCTCCTCATATTCAGAGTTGAAGTTTTGCTAGCACTTTTCCTCCTGACACTAGAGATTTTAAACTCAACTGGATGGTCACTCTGGCCAAGACAGCCACAAATCTTCACTCACAAGACCCTCTCTCTTAACAAGCAACAAATCGAGGAGGACATCTTTCCTATTCACCTCCCTTAGTACCTATACCATGAAGTTACCATCCAGGTGTTTTAGGAGTAATCTGGACCTTTTTGTGTGAGCTGTATTGTACAAATATGCTTCCTGTATAACCTTACCATACAATGTCCTTTTCCAGGAGTTTACTCTTTTTTTTTTTACTATTATTATTTTTCTTCTCGATATGATTTTACTGTAATTTGATGCTGGAACTAAACAGGTTTCTGCCTCCAAAGATTTACAGAAGGAAAATGCATCACAATCAGCCATTCTAGATTGCAGCACTGGAGTCACACAATGAGTGGAGTAGCCAGAACCACTAGAGAGAGCTCTCCTAACAAAACACTGCTCCCCCATGAAGATCACTGCAATCAGCCCAGGCATTTCATTGAGTTCCAGCAAGATCTTGCCACTTACCTGTAGCTAGATCCCAAGTTATATATAGTTTTATACAAGGCTTAATCCTGAATTGGCATAAAGCAGACAGAAAGATTATAGACCCATGACCTATTAGCAGTCTGGATTTATGAAGTGAAAACTGTGCAGTACAAATGTTGATTATTTTTTGTGGAACAGTTACAAAAGCAATTGAGAAAGGAAATAGGATATCATCTGGGGTTTGGTATAGCATTCAATACAATGTCTGACGAAATCTTACTTTTCAAATGAATTCCAATAAGCTTGGATATGAGCTCCATCACATGGACTGAAAACTGGCACATAGAACACAAAAAAATATTATAATAAATAACAACATATCGAGCTGTATAAGGTGACTATAGGGGTATCACAAGGCTCTGTTTAAGGTGCTGTCTTCTTTAAAATTCACATAAATCATCTGGAATTGAAACACAACCATAATAATGACATTCACAGATGATATTAGATTACCAGTTGTGCCAGCAGGAGTCAAGCCAGGCAAACAATAAAGGGTCCTAGAAAAAAATAGAAACATGGGCTGAGAATAACAGAATGAGAGTCAACTTGGAAAACTCAAAATACAACTGCAGAAAATTAATTCAAAACAGCCACTCCACAAGAACATTAAATCTGAAAAGCAATGATGCTGAGGTATATTCCTGAGGTGACAGAGGATGATCAGTGGGATAATGTATGAGCCTGCAGCGTAGCAAAAAAGAGCCAATGGGATTTGGAGCAGCCAGTGCAAAACATCTCCTTCTCACAGAGTTGAAAGACAGTATCTTGAATATTCTGCTTACTGCTAGACATTTTACAATCACAAAATGCAAAGTAGAACCTTTATTTTAAAGGAGAATGTCAATTTAGAAGTTGTGTCTAGTCTAGTAAAATTTTCTCATTTCCCTTTATATTCAGGGAAGAGTCAAAAAAAGAGAAAGGAGACAGAAAGCAAGTGACTTACAGAACAGTTCATTAGACTTATCTTAAAAACCTACCTGCTATGGGATAAACACATCTCTCTATGATTGCAGAACTTGAACTCTGAGACAATGAACTGCCTGACCTTGAGTAAGTATAATTATATTTATATTTACTTTATTGTACCCACTCCAGTCCCTTATGGTAGGATTATTCATGCCTTTACACCACTGGATAAAATTGTAGAAGTAATTCAGGTGGAAACAGCTTCATATCAGTTCTTGCTTCTAAATTACCTAGCCACCAGATATCTTATACCTGAGATCTTGTTGGCCTCATAACACTTGCACTTCTACATGCCCCATGACCTAGCTATAACAGGGGTCTGCTACTCTTACTCATTCCAATAAAATGGCATGTTTTTGGGATGTAACAAATAGGAATTTGAATTTGAATCCTGGTCAGACTGAAAAGCTGTAGAAACCAGGTCCCCATTTTCAGTGCACATTCTGCAGCCAAAGGTCCTAGTACTGGCTGTGTTCTTGACTGTAAGATGTTGACACTGTGGTACGGCCTCTGGATATCAGAAGTGCTCATATGCTAGGTTGGAAGGGACCCACAAGGACCATCACATCCAATTCCTGGCCCTGCACAGGACCATCCCATCCAATTCCTGGCCCTGCACAGGACCATCCCTAAAATTCACACCACGTGCCTGAGAGAATCATCCAAATGCTTCTTAACTCTGTCAGGCTTGGTATTGTGATCTCCTTGGAGAGCCTGTTCCAGCATCCAACCGCCCTCTGGGTGAAGAGCTTTTTCTAATATCCAACCTCATTCCCTAGTCTGTATGTACAACCATGGCTGCCCCATCCCAGGTGCAGAATCTGGCACTTTCCCTTGTTGAACTTCAAATGGTTGGTGATTGCCCAGTCCTCTAATTTGTCAAGGTCTCTCTACAGGGCTTCCCTACCTTCAAGGACACTGCCCTGAGTGCACAGATCTGCTTGGAAAATTATTCCTTCAGAACTGAAGAATCTATTCTTTAGCGATGCTCTTCTTTCCATTTCTATATGTAGATTCATTGAATTTTTTAAAATGTGCCTAGAGATCTGCATCCATCCTTGATGGCAAACAACTCAGGATATTAGTGTAAAGTATTAACTTTTAAACTCTTCGCTTGAAAAATAAATAAATAAAAATAAAAGTCGCACAATTCTTTATGTAAAAGCCTAAGCTTCTGTTTTCCCTACATAGTATTACCATTTATATCTGGGATCAGTCATTTTAGGTAAATCATGGGGTTTTGTTGGTTTTATTTTACTTTAACTTTCTATGGTTCCAGTTCTCTAGCTTGTCAGATTAAAGCATATTTTCTTGATTGATTTTGTGAGTTTAATGTCACTCTAAGAACTCCTATTTAATGAAAGAACAAGATCAAAGTCTTCCTTTTGATCAATGCAAATTTAGCATATGTATGAACTCTGGATATGCAAGACTAAGCCTGGAAAAGAGACTGAGATCACCATAGTGCTGGGAATCTGGCTGGCATCAAATGCCTTCCTTGAGGAACAGTCAAATTACGGACTCATAGAATTGCAGAGATGTTGGTTTAAAGTGTTCTAGTCCAACTCCCTGTTTGAAACAGGGCTATTACCAACATCAGACTAAGCATTCTTGCTTTGAAAATCTCCAAGGTCAGAGTTCATAACCTTCCTGGACAACCTCTCTTCCCTCAAAACAGTATGGTCCTATCCACACTGCCTGTTGGTACAACTGTAGGTTTGTGCTGCCTTACAAATCATATCCATGCTTTGTCTGTATGAGATGTACTTGTGACAAATCCAACTAAGTGTGAGTGTATTAAAAACTGAATAGTGCAGAGGAGTTTTGATCAGAGCTCAAGCCTGTGCCTGGGTCATCTTTAACAGACTAATGTAGACGTGAGCAGGTGCAGGGTACTAACGATTTGCCAGAATGGTTACTAAGACTGATGGTCAGTGCATTCATGTAACCTGGAAAGGAGGCACCAAATACCCATGTAATAAAAAGCCCTTCTGCTTAAATTACAAGTATAGGATAGCCTAAAATATATCTTGAATTCAGACATGGGAAGCTAAATTAGTCATAGATAAGCATTGATATGTAATGAAAAGAAAGATGTAAGGGCTCAGGACTTTGTAGGGCTCAGTGCTACAAAGTGCAAACCTTTTTAGAAAATAAAAGCACCTTCCAGTCATTATGTTGCAGTCTAACCCCAGGGGGCAGCTCAGCCCCACGCAGCAACTCCCTCTCCCACAATGAATGGAGGAGAGAACCAGAGGGCCAAAGAGAGAAAAATCGTGGGTTCAGACAAAGAGAGTTTAATAGGTAAAGCAGAAGCTGCGTGTGCAAGCAAAGCAAAATGATCCTGGAGAGCCTGGAAGGGTATTATTCCAAGTGTGCATTTGGTAAGAAGGAAAAAGAAGATGGAAGAGAAACACACTAAGCACCATGCATTTTAACTTCCTTCTCTTTCATGAAATCATAATCTGTAACTCTAAAATGTACCCTTTGATTATATAATATCACCTTCTGTACATTAGAAAACACAGTTATCTATAGCTATCCTGTGTTCTTCTGTGATCTGCATTTCTTTAAAACATATCTTTTAAACCAGTATTTAAATACATCAAAGGATGCACAATTCTCCATTCTTTGCTTGTTTACTGTAATTTAAAAAAACCCCCTACTTTATAATCAATAAAATATCTCTTATAAAATTACTTTAATTACCTTATGCTGATAGAGCCATCCTGTCAGATTGTCAGATAAAAGGTTGCTAAGAACTATTGCAACATTACAACTCATTTTACTTTTTCTGACAATCTCAGTGTATAAGACATATAAAAGTAAAACAGAAACCATTGTTCTGTCTTCTTCTACCCTAGAAAAGATCCAGCTCCAGATTCCCTCTACTACAGCCCTGGGGTGAAAGTCTAAGTCATTTGTTATTTTGCCTGAATATGAGTGTCTGTCTCTAGCTAGCTACTGCAGAAGCTGCCAGAAAATTCTGCATAGGGTAGGAAGCAAGTAGGGGAAAAAAAATCTGTAAAACAAGTATGGAAGAATTTGAGAAGAACAAATATCATATAGGGTATAAAGCAGATCCTAAGAAAACCAACCAGCTAAACTGTAATAGGAATCTTTTAATTTGTGGTCAGACAGAAATTTTGGGGGAAGTAGAAAAAACTGAACTCAAATTAAGATCCATAACTTGGTAGTGCTGCTCTTAATGCAGAGGATAACGACAGAAAACCTTGTTCAGTAGTGGGCAGTATTTTAATTGTAAACTACACAGTTATTACAATTCTGGTCACAAGTAATTTGAGTAACATAGCACTTATAAATAATAGTGCTTTGTCGTAATTACTGGTAACATCCTTACACAAATGCACTTATCCTTATTGTTTGTAAAATATTTAAACAGTCATGCTCCTACATGGGAATGGGGGATTAAAGGGAATGCAGATGAAGCTTTGGAGGGTTCATTTCTATTGCAGTTCCATTGAGCTTCTCTCAGCAACACCCATTTAGCTATGAAACACTTAGTTTTACTGATTATTAGCATGAATTTAAGGCATGATAATGTAAGAGAAATATCATCTTGCATCACTGTGCTTTTTCAGAACTTTGTAGAAACAAGTCATTAAGAAGTAGCAGAACTTGGATCTTAGGTTTAAGACCCACTGAAACATAGATTTATAATTTGATCCTTTGAGAGGTGACTAAAAGTGTTATAGGAATAATCAGATATGGTCCAACGGTTTTATATATTTTTTCTGCATTCTCATCGGAATAATTATCAGAAAAAACAATGAAAGTCTGGATATCTTGTGTCAGAAAAGACAGATTGGAAGGGAGCAGCTATGGGAATTATCATCCCCTCATCTGCACTTTCTCCATTATTTCTGGCTTCTGATTATATGGTTTGTATACTTCTTGCTACTCAGAGGACAGGCTGTAGACATCTTTAACACCATGCTTATTTATACAAAGCTTCTTTTGCTACCAGATGATTATCAGTCATTTTCAGAGACTTGCTTTATTTTAACTTTTTTTCAACTTTTTTTCCACATGTGATAAAAATTACAAAGACATAAGTGTAAATTGGTAAAAAATTCTTTCTAGAAGTCTTCAGAAAAGCTACAGACTCTACTGAAAAGCTTTTTCTCCCTGCTTTATTTGGCTAGAAGGAGAGCTATGTGTCGTTTAGTGTAAGTCATTCTCACTCAACAGCTCAACACTTTAGGGTCAAAAGTTTGCAGATTTTGTGTATGGTGCCTTGAAAATAGTTTTTAATACTTTTTTTTTTTTTTTTTAATTTAAGAAAAACAAAACACAAAGCAAAACAGAAAGGGCTATGGAAATTTGGAACCCGTAAATTGTGTTTGCAGCAAATGGTTTATCCAGAAAGTTCTCTGAGTAAACAAGGAGAGTAACAAAAGTATTCTGCATGTTGAGTGGATGTAGTAGGGATGTTGCAAGTAGCTAGAATGTGTGTTACTATGAATAAGAAAAAGACCAACAGAAGCCTTAGAGTAAAACTAATGTAAATGTAATGATTAAGAAAAACTCTTACAAAATCAATAGATGTGCTTCATAATTATTTCCCCTCTGTGATATGATTTACAATTAGTCCATATTAATTATGTTTAGTTTTGGAAAGAGTTCATGTTCTCCGCACGTTGCTAAGAAATACACCAATTTGTTCAAAGTTTGATGCTGAAATTTAATAGTAAGAGCACTCCTTAGACAATGCAAGGAATTTCATTTCTGCCCAAGATTTTGACTTTCCATGGCAAAAGCCATCCTCAAAACCAGGGTGAACCGTGAACCACAATGGTGAAATTAGACATTATAATAGCAATGACCAGATTTCCACAAGCATCATTTAAGAACAAAGTCTGATGGGTCAGTTGCTTGCTCATTTAGAAAATCCTACTCTAAAGCAAAACAGTGCTGATGCTTCAGGAAAAAATCCTTCTTCAATGTGTTCAAACACAAAAGTGGGAGATATGAAAGAAAAAAATCAGGTATTCTGACAAATATGCATGAGAACCAGATGACAGCCTGGAATGCACTTCAAGTTATTGTATGCTTCCATAATTCTGATATTTTCTACATAAAGTTTCTGCAACTGATTTTGCTAAATGTAACAGGTCAAATTATTTGGTTACCTTTGCTCAGTATAGGTTCCATGATCCATCAGCTTTTGCATCTCTTCTGATTTTAATTTTTGTAGATGCAGACAACTAGACTTTTTTTAGCATTCCATAAAAGAGGATTATATGTAACATTATTTCCCTGCTGTCTGATGACTACTTCCTATATTTTTTTTTCATGGTCATGTCTGAAAGCAATTTCTTCTTAGCATTGTTTTCAGTAACTTGTTACTGGATGTTCTGCAATTTTCTTTGGCCTATTGAATTTTTTTCTTTTCTCCAGTTCTCAAAGTCATCCAATTTTTCATCAACAACAACATGGCATTATCACACTTTTTTTTTTTTCTGTCAAGAGCATAAATGAATCATCTTGTCCCAACAGCAATCTTTGGGAAAGGCCGTAATTATTTTGAATTGTCTATTATAGATATTTTCAGTAATTTTAGATATCTTCACCATTTATTTTCTACACTTGATCTTCTTTTTAGTCAAAAATCTTGACTTCTCTAGTCGTTAAGCAACTTTATTTCAGCTCATAATTTCCTATAAGACATTATATCATATAATTTATGCAAGCATAGTTATGTTTGAGCTACAGTATGTGTTTCATTAAGAATGCAAGTTACACCAGCAAAGAAAGATAACAGGAGAGTTTATCAAAACATAACTTTTATAAGTTCAATTTTACTTTTTGACCTGAACATATCATTATGTTGTATTTCTGCTTTCCTCTAAACAAATTGACTAACTCCTTACAAAATATTAAAGTTTGACTTACGTGTAGTTGCCTGGATAACACCCTTTTCCCTACCGTTCATACAGCTGCGACATTTTCTGTTCTTCATTCTTATGTGTTCATTTACAATCTCGTTATTTTTAAATTTCTACACTCCCTAAAATTTTTGAAATGGATGAGTAACCAATTATCTTATCTTGACTACACTAAGATGTCTGATTTCTAAGTCACGTTCTATTCCGATAATTTTTTAATCTTGATTTCTGTTATTCAGTTTGCCTCTTCCATTTTATACTGAAATAATCACTCTTACAGAAAGCTGAGGCAAACTATTCATTTAGTATGGGGGTCACATCTAGATTATCTTTAATCTCAACCTCGACCTTCTTCTTTCTTTTTATTTATTCTGTTTTTATTTATATTCACAGAGTGCCTTTCTTTCCTATTTATTTTCACATCCTTTAAAGGTCCAACTCAGCTTGACTTTTCACTATTGTCATTTCATCCCGAACCTTCTTGACCTCTAAGAGATGATTTCTTGGCTGTTCAGTCCTTTTTTCCATTCCTTACAGCTCTCTGCTTACTTCTAATATCCTTTTTGTTTATTCATTCAGCTAGGTCTGATGCTCTTCCTTGCACGTTTTTCTTTTCAAATGGAAGCATGTTCTAGATAGTTTATGAAACTTTGCCTAAAGCCTTCTTCCATATAAAAGTCTTGAGTTCAGGTCAGATGAGTTAATTAACTAGAATTTCCCTCTTAGTAATGGAGAAATAGAGGCAGCAGGTTTGGGGTTTTTTTCCCATGTATTTTAAACGGAATCTGTCAATGAACACACCGTGGTAAGGTTATTTTCTTTTTCCATTATATCTAAATGTCTTCAGATTAGGTAGCATGATTTTTAGTTGTCTCAGTAATTATGTGCAAACTATCATATTTTCAATGTCTCATAACAAGTAACAGTATTTCTCTTCCAACCTATATCTGTGAAAGCAAAGTCTCCCACACTATTAGAGCTCTGTAATAATACTCTAATGATTCCTCTCCATAGCATCCTTCCCTGTTGGCTTCTAAATTTCTATGAGCTTGAAACCAGCAAAACTCCTTTTTCTTCCTCTCTCACTCTCTTTTTTTTTGTGTGTGTGTTTCTGTTAGTCCCTTTCCAATCCCATTCCGTAACTCTGCTCCCTTCATTTTGTTTTCCAATTTGCTTGAACATGTATATAAAATGTTTCTTTTTGTTCCTCTGTGCCACTAATCAGATCAAGTTTCCTACACAGACAACACACAGTTATTGCTTCAGAAGTGAGACAATTTCAACTACTGTTAGTGTTAGTATTTTCTTTCTTAGGTTTATCTATCCTAGAACCAGTGAAATTCCTTTCTACTTTGCCATGTCTATAAAAAATTGATTTTATTACTTCTCTCTAGGAAAACCTATTGTATAGGTTTCATAAATTTCTCAATATGGCTCTTCTCATTGTAAAGATCTTTCAATTTCACCAACTTCAATTCAAAAAAGGTTCTATCCATATACCCTCAGAAATGGCCTTTTCCTTTCTCCAGCTTTTATTTCTCTTTTCTGTTCTCCCTTCAGCAAATAATTTTTCCTGTCTACAGTATCCTTACTTATTGGTTTTCTCACCCATATTTCTTACCCTGCAAATTCTTCGTTCCCTTTCTCAGACAGATGGGAACGATTATGTTTTGCTGTAGACTTGTTCCAAGTTCACCCACCTAAAACTCCCAGATTTTCTTTACCGTCTCTCTGAATAGAACTCTGGTTCTTTGGCCTAAGTGTGGTAGTTTATGTCTTTTGGCAGTATTTCTGAATTTTCTCATGCTAATATTCTTGTTGTAGACCCTGGCATGAGTAACAGATCTGGGCTTCGGACATCCTCCAAGGTGTTCAAGCAGGCAGATGTAATATAAAATTTATAGGCCAAATATAGTACACACAGCTACTCATCTGGCTTCCCATGGCTAAAAGACAAGATGAGCAGCTTTTTCCTAATTACTTTTTCCTTCCAAGGCAATGACTGAATAATCATAGAATCATAGAGAAGAGGTAGCAGAGGTGGTCCAGCCCTCTGATAATCGTTGTGGTCTCCTCTGGACTTGCTGCAATAGCTCCATGTCTTTCTCCTGCTGAGGATCCCAGAGCTGGATGCAGTACTCCAAGTGAGGTGTCATGAGACACTTCTTTTCACGCAGTCACTTTTCACTAGTCCTGAGCCAAAAGTCTATGTCCAGCAATGGCCATCTTCCTGCAGGACCTGGAGAAAAGAAAGAGTCACTTGCATATACTGCAAGTATAGAATCATAGGATGGTTTGGGTTGGAAGGGACTTCAAAGATCATCTAGTGAGACACCGCTACAATGATCAGGGGCATCTTCATTTAGAAGATGCTCAGAATCTAGCCTTAAAAGTTTCCAGGGATGGGGCATCCATCACATCTTTAGGAAACCTGCCTCAGTGCTTTAGCACCCTCATTTAAAAAATGTCTTTCTTCTGTCTAATCTAAATTGATTCTTTTTCAGTTATCCCTTGTTCTATTGGAACAGGTTCTGCTAAAAAGATTTTCCCCATTTTTCCTATAGACCCCTTCAAATACCTGAAAGGCTGCTATAAGGTCTCCCCAGAGCCTTCTCTTCTCCAGGCTGAATAACTCCAGCTCTCTCAGCCTTTCCTCATAGAAGAGGTGTTTCACGCCTCTAATAATCTTCCTGTCCCTCCTCTGGACCAGCTTCAACAGGTCTGTATTCTTCCTACGCTGTATCAGCAACGTAGCACATTTGAGACCTTACACAGAAGTAAAGACGCTGCTGCTGCCACTGCAGTGCATGCCTAGGGCTTTGAAACCTGTGGTTCCTTTGTGGCAAGTGTAACAAAGCTCAAGAAAGTAAGTACAAAGCTCTAGTCTGAAAGCTCAGCTACACTAACTTCTCTGGACACAGGAATACCAATTGCACTGCGAGGAAGTAAGAATGTGATTGGAATAGCAAAAAAATATATACAGAAATCAAGATGTTTAATGTTATGTTTTAAGGGGATTTATTTTCTTCCAAAGCATTTCCTGAAAACAAAATTAGGCTCTGTTGCAGCTGGCATATTTCTATAATCTATTTTTATCACTGTAGACACTGGGGAAACAGTAAAGCTGTCTAACATTCCCTGCTCTATTGACTCAGTCTGAGCCTTTTGGAACCACTTTATAGACTCATGCAATGGGTGATACTTGATTTGATGCAATGTTTCTTTTGACCAAGAAATCAGAGATCTCAATCTTGGCTACAGAAAGCAACATGAGCTGTTACTGTTAAGGGCTCAGTTGCTGACCAGCAACAGGCCAGGTTGTTTTCTGTGTGACATATAAACAGTTTTCTGTGTAACTGAGACATAAACAGTCTATCATGTAGAGTGCATTACATGACTGGCATGTAGGCACTAACTTACCTTCCTGCAAGGTAAGGTTTGCTTGATTAATTCTCAGGACTTACTGTATGCCTTAACAAATAAACCATTTTGAAATTGTCACATAAGATTCATGCATAATTTTTGGGGGTTTTTTTTGGTGTGGTTTTTTTTTGTGTGTGTGGGGGTTTTTTACAGAGCAGCAATAATTAGTTACAGAACTGTATCAGTAACATTTGAGCACTGATTACTCCCACAATTTATCAGTTTTTAACTGATAAATTGTGAATGTATTGGCAATAAATAAAACGCTGAAGCCAATATTTTTTAACATACATCCTGTGTAGTATTTTGGCAAATACAACCAACCTACTTTATCATATAAAAGTAAGTGCAAAGTATAAAAAGTATAAAAGTAGTTCATTAGAGTTTATTTAGCTGCATATTTTTCCTGTGTCTGGTAGTTTTTACAAATGGCATATTCTCATCCTTAGATTCTCTTTCATTTGTTTTGGTTTGAAATACCACATGAACAAAATGGCAGTGTGAGTTAATTAGGCAGGCTTTGTTTCATCAAGCTAAATCATACATGTGAACTCAAAGAAAGAAAGAAGGCAGGTTTTCCCATTCCCAGTATTGCATGCTTTCACAAGCAGAACTTCAGGAGATGTAATAAAATAAACAGATTGTTTTTAAAAAGATGTTCTTGTGCTGGTCTGCATAGGAACAGCTGATATATGAGGAAATAGTCTAAGACACATTACAAAAATAATATTTAAATTGGAACAAGCGCTCTTGTGATTTACACCTAATGTTGCTCTCACTCTGATAGACAGCCAAATGTTACAGAGAAAATATTCAATGTGTGTTCTCATTTTGAAGCAGCATAGAAGATTTGTAGAGAGCAATGCATGAAGGGTGCATGAAACCTTCTAGAGTTAGCTTTAAGACACAGTTAAATGAGTTGGATGTAACAGGCTTGTTGATTACAAGTTTTAAAAACGGCTACTCTCAAACTTTTTAAAAACCATATATATTTTTAGCAACTAGTCTGGCTTTAAGACTAGGTATTTCAAAGGTGTCTAGGAGAGACAAATATTTGAGTTTGACTCCTGAGTTACCATTCAAAAAACCTGATCCAACAGGGTTCCTGGGATCTCAGAGCACAGAGCACATTGCTGTATCAAATTTTATATCAGTTTCTAAATGTCTCCCATACTATGCTAACTACTGAAGCTGCACTCCAACGAGAGATCACCTTATCTGCTAAAAGCACTCTTTGAGCACTCAAAGAGAAAAATTACAATCTACCAGATGGGAAATCAGTGTGGTGGATTTCTCATGGAGTGGTGATAGGGAACACCATGAACATGAGAAAAGCTTATCTCACAGAGGACAGAAGCACAGGTGAGCACAGGATGGGTATGGAATTTTAGAGCAAAAGTAGGATAGCTGTTCCTGTGGGTCTTCTGTTAAACTGGAGGAAAAAAATGGGCCATGGTAAATGGAGGGACACACCAGTTCCTCACTGGCTTCAGCCTGTAATGCTGTGGGGCTGACAGTCAGCATGCTGTGGCTTAGATTTGGGATAGGCTATGGACTAAACGCGATACGTGATTTGGCAGAATTATTCAGTCTGGTTCAAAGTGCAGGGGAGTGGCTAGCGAGGAGCTAATTTCCCCAAAGAGAGTTTCAGTAAGGGGTGATCTATAAAATCCCATCCTACAGTTTGTCATTAGAGTACCAGTAAATAAATTAAGGTGTAAGCATGTAAGTATTTATAGCTTTCATTTCATTTCAGAAGACCATTTCATATGCCATATGGTATACATGCTCTGTTCATATATGAGCTCAAGTTTCGTGTGATGGGTAGTAATATGAAGGCCTAGAATAAAAAAAGTACAAGAAAAAGTTAAAAATGGCCTGTATTGAAGCAAAGGAAAAGACATCTCAGCTATAGTTTATGAACTCATACATTTCTTAGAGCTCTGCAAGGAGCTTTTGTAGAGGTTGACTTAGAGATCAGGTCTAGTGGCAGGTCCTAGCTACTGCCAAATCCCTCAGTGGGTCACACAGTACAGTGGTGGCTACCCTGGACTCTAAGGAAAATTTTTAATAATACCTCTGGTGTGGCTAGTGCAGTGCATGATGAAAATGCCTGTGCCCCTGCCAGTATGGAGCCAAAACAAACATACACAAGCCTGGGATACCCTAGAGTTGATTTTATGACCAAACTTCCAAATAAAACTCAAAATATAACTACTTCCTTTTCCCTTACTTTTTAAAAAACTTGAATGAACTTTTTAGAAGAGAGAGGGGAAAATTATAAGTGGAGAAAAAATGTTGTACGATCCCTTAGCTAGAGGTCTGGAAATCAGTCAGCCTTTGAGACAATCTTGGACTAGTGATCTGATTCCTTTATCTTCTTTATCCAGAACCTTCAAACTCTACCTTTGAAGACACAAAAATATATTCCAGATATTTTCTATTGCCTTTGTTGTTTGGCAGGACATGACAACCTTGGATGAATTTATCTTTCCAGCCTGCACTAGTCTGTAGTTCACAACAAAACTGATTTTTTTTTTGTTTTGTTTTTCTTTTTAAAGGAGGGATTTCTCTGGAATGTTGGTGATTTAAATGACAAAACATTTGGGCCCATTTTGCTTCCTACTTTTTCCTCCCTAGCCTATAATTCCATAAGATGACCAAAGCATCCAAGTGCTCTCTGGATACAGTTCTCCAAAGCCCACTCAAGAATGAGATAAGAGGTAGAATTTGCCATTTGATCTCTGTGTCATAGGCTTTCACATAATCTAGGGTGAGATACCGGACATTTGTCATAATTCTAGCAGTCTGGATTTATACGGATTTGTGTAATTATTCCATTTCTGAAGAGTGAGGGCAAAAATGTTAGTAAAGAACTGTATGTTTTCCATATAGACATAATTTTTCCACAATATCCAGAGGACAAAAATATGCTACCAAATTCTTATATTTGTTCCCAGTTCTTTCTTTGGTGTAACGTTGTAATCCAAGTGTTGATTGTCATCTCCGGTCAATTAATTTTACATTATTTAACATATTAGGAGGGTTAGTGGGCTTCTGAGTCTCATCCTCAGCTGGGATCAGCAGAAGAACAGAATATGAGTGCTGGGTCACCTGTATTATCACTGGGTCAAAGGCCCATTAAGTGAAGCTTGAAAAATCTATATTTCTCTACTGAATACCCTGGGAGACTCAAGAGACTGAGGAGAAGGGGAATTTTCCATAGGTTCCCTCTCAAATCACTGGTGATAAACTAGATTCCTCTTCTGAAAGGCTACTGTCTTTCCATTGACTAGCAGTGGAAGGCAAGGTGAAGAGCCTTATATATCCTTCTACATAAACACTGAAATTGGGTCATATAACCACCCCATGTGCATATGCTGGTCTGTTGATACATGATATCCTTTCTCATTCTCATTCATCCTTCCCTCATGGTTAAATAATATTTAGAGCTCTATGTTTTCAAGGGCAAAGACATGTGTCTTCTTCTCCTGAAAGAATTTAGTGAAGTGGTTAGTTCTCAGACGGGTTTCACTCCCATGTTTTTCTATTCCCCAAGGAAAATATTGCATCCGGTGCAGATGAAAAATAGCAATGAAGTTTCAATTATAATAATATCTTTCTTTGACTTTAAAAATTGTGCCTTAGTCATAGGTCTGATTCCTGTGTTTGCATTTTGAATCATTTCTACTTGGGTTATTGACAACAATAACATTTTGCTACATTTTATTTTCTCAGAAAAATATGAAAGATAGAACTGCTTATTCAGTTCCACCTTTTCTTTTCCAAATTCGAGACTGTGAGGAAACTATTTTGTGTCACTATAATAAGCAGCAGTTTGGGCATTATTTGAAGACAATGTAAGGTTTTTGCCCCTTGCGTTTCTACAACAAAATTGAAGTGGAATAAAAATGTCTCTGGTCACTTAATTTCACATAAGAAGTTTCAATAACAATGATGATGCTGCAAAAAAACCCAGCATGAATTGAAGATACTAGAAGCGAGGGAGTACAAGAGTACCAGAAATACTAGAAACAATATTTCTGCTTAGCAAAGTAGTATGCTTGCTTCAGAAGTAACTGATTTTTAATAAGTATGAAGATTCAGACTGTTTTTTGCAGCAAAGTTATACCTTAAAAAATTGGGGATAGCATCATTTTTACTAGAGTGTTTTCTGCTAGGTTGTATAAACGCAACATTTCTGCCACATAGACAGAATTCATTACAAATATGATCACTTCTCTGTTCCTGTATGCTTTTTTTCTTAAGTTTAAATGACTCAGATCCTTAGGTCCCAAGAAATAGATTTTCATCTGAAGAGAAAAATTAAGAAATATAAGCAGCATAAATCCTAGGGATTTGTGAACCTTCTCTTTGTTGTTCTTCAAAAAGCTTCTCAAAGTCTGGATTTTCCTTACAGTTTCAGAAAGCAATAATATCAGAACATCTCAACTGAAATCACCATAAAGAGCAAACTGTTGAGGAAAACATTCTTGAAATGAAAACACAAAATGCAGAAAGAAACTTTAGAAATAGGTCTTAGGTTGACTCGGAAGATTAACAAACTGTTTGGTAAATACAATCTCAGTCTGAGGATGCATTTCCCACAGGGTAAAGATCATGCAATGGTGGCTTTTCACAGCTCTGGCTACCATTATCTGTTACATGTACACTCTAAGATGTAGAATAGCAATAAAATTCACCTGAGCTGTATACAGACTTTGACAGTGGTAGTGGTACCCAGTAGTTTCCTCTGTATTGAGCTAACATAACTTTATGTTGGAATGTAGAAATTTTGGGATGAATTCATGATACTAGATGAAAAACCAAAAAGATTGACCAGTTAAATATATACAGATGTGGATGAGAGATGTTTCTTCTTTCATAATTCCCTGGGGTTTAATAGGTAATTTTAAATAAGGAACTTCAGATTCCTTTTGCCACTGAGATTCTCCCTGATGATGGAGTTTGAACATATCAAATCTCCTTCCAGTTGTTACTTGGCAATGTTAGTGTAGTACTATCATTGTTAAATGTGGGTTTAGTTTACTTCTGAATATGGCCCCGAGTATTGGTATTAGTTTGGGATAATTGGATTTTTCGGATTTTAACAAATACATGTGCTAAGTTCATTGCAGAGTGTGTTTAAACTATCTTGTCAAGTAATTTTCAGCTTTTGTAGTGGCAAAGTTGAAATTAGGTACCAAACTAAGAGCAAAACCACCTATTTCTTACTGGTGCTACCACAGGTGTGAGAACAACAGCACTAAACTTCAATAAGGTACACTGATGAGCAGTGAAAGACTCAGGTTCCCTGGTTCAGAGATGAAAACATGAAAGAACAGAAGAAATAATTTTTAGTGCAAAACTTGCTGTAACATAAATTATATCTTTTTCCAATTCACTAATACCCTTTTATTATTTTAAATTACCTATTT
Source organism: Lepidothrix coronata (assembly GCF_001604755.1). Taxonomy (NCBI): domain Eukaryota; kingdom Metazoa; phylum Chordata; class Aves; order Passeriformes; family Pipridae; genus Lepidothrix; species Lepidothrix coronata. Next base: position 4,136,438 of record NW_016690216.1, read on the forward strand.
AGAAACATTTTAGAATTAAATGACAAGGGATATTTCCAGTTAATCCTAGTAAAAGGTTGGTGCTTCTTGTTAAGCCAGTTCATGCGTCATATTGCTTTCATTTGTCCAGCTGCTAATATAAATGATGATCTGTTGAAGTGCATCTCTCTTGGCAAGATATAAAACTGGCAAGGATTTCTGGACAGTTGCATGCATTTACTTTATGAACAAGTACACCATTCTGAGTACCAGCACTCACTGCATTGCATTAAATGGTTCTGCGAATATAATACGACTTTCTGAGAGATTTAACTAACAAATCTTTTGTTGCGGGGATATAAGACTTACAGTGATTGTGGCTTCTGTTTTGACAGGGTGCATAAGTTTCTTTAAAAATTTTGAGAGAGAGAAATCAAGCTAATTTGAGCATGAAGAAGGGAATGAAGCGCCTCCACCTCCTTTGCCCTGTACCATATCTAAACTTAGTGTAAACATCTGAAGCAAAATTATGGTCACATTTAAGAACAGACATCTTTCGACTTCAATGTATCCCAGAAGGCATCATTAACATATGGTCTCCTCTGTTCTTGAAAAATTCTGCTAGCACTAGTTATGCCGAGTTAGTAACTAATTTTGGGATAATTTCTTGTTAATATGGCTGGGGGTCAGCAATATATTTTTTGTGGAAAATCTTTTGGAACTACTAATTTACTCTGGTTGATAATTTGCCCCACAGGTTGGAGGTCAATGCAAGATCAGATCCTGACTGACAAAGATTGAGGCCTGTATAAGGGAGAGACTATTTCTTTGTGGTTGGTTGTACCTTGCTTTTACTCTGTCTTTTTAATCTTTGTGTTGACTGAGGACTATTCTTAGAAAATTGGACCTTTTTCACGTCTTGGGAGATAAAATGTTACAGCATATATTGGATCAGTCTGTGTTTACTTGTACAGATTATTTTGTTATGGAGAACACTAAAACTGCAAAGAAAGAAAATGCAAAAACTTTTTTTTGTGTTCTCAGTGCAGAATTGTTTGCATTGTTTTCAGCATATCCTTTTTCTGCACCTAGGCTTCAGCATTTTTACTTTTATAGCTCTAAATAATCATGCTGTACATCTAGGAATTCTCTTTGGGATATGTACATTATTTCAAATGATGCTTTGGAGTGGAAAAGTTTGTAAGAAAAATACTCATAAAATCTCATTTTGTGTGTCATTATATTTATGGCACCACAATTCACTGATGGCACAGTACAGTGATTATAAACACAGCAGTGAGAGCTTCATCATTCCAATCAGCAGTGATTTCACTCATCCTCACATGTCCTTAAATGTACCATATTTAAGCTGACACAGCACAATCTACCAGTGTTGAGAAATGAGGCCCTTGACTCTAAAATGGGCTGCTTGGCAACTTGTAACCCTAGAATTTAAAATAACTAAAGGAACTTGTGTTGTTACCATATTACTCCTGCTATAAGGTTTTTTCACTGCTAGAGAAAGGGCACAGGCGTGAATAAAGATGCAAAGTAAGATTAGGTAGAACATGAAATGGTGATTTAGCTAGTTGCATTTGTTCTGGCAAGTCAGTAAGAATCACTGACCCAGCATCACTTTGGAGGATCAAATTTTCCTATAAAATTTGAAACTGAATACTTGACTAATTATAGTCAGTAAAGATCACACTGAACTCTGCAGAACAGTGGAGTTATTTTTCTGGATGTTTTATCTGTATTCTACTTGGGATAGTTGTATTCAGCCTTCTTCCATTTCCCTCGATGATTGAGAGGAAATGCTTTAGTTTTTAATCTATTGGTTTGGGCTTTTTCTATTTTGCTTTGTTTTCGGTGTTGGGGTTTTTTTGTTTTGTTTTAGTTTGGTTTTTTTTCCCTGCTGTGATCTGCTAGAAGTATTTTGTACTGACAAGAGCACAGCTGGATTTGGCACATATTGATCAAAAATCGGTTCAAGATAATGGTAGTGGATTGAGTGTAGCAGGCTAATGAAAATAAGATACTTATCTTCATATTTATATCCGGAGTTTGTGCCTGCCAGTAACTGCTGGCCAATAGCTGTCCTTCTAGCAGATCTGGTTGCTCTGATTTACGCTGGTATCTGACTTAGGAGTTTTAGTCTCACTAATTTGCAGTGTTACTCAGGTGTTGTGGACATCTTTGATGGTCAGTTAGCTGAAATTTCAAACAAAATTGCAGGTGAAATAACTTGCCTGAAGGGTTAAAATATTTGGAACACATCCATTGAGACGACTCTTTCAGAGTGAAGAAAATGCATTGCCTTTGTTCCTCAAAAAACTTCCCTTCATCCCTGTTGGCCAGAATTGTTTTTTTCTACTAGGGTAAGGTGACATAGTTCCATTTGTGATCTGTCATGTATTATTGAAAGTCCCTCTCAGTTGAAGTAGCATATGAAATTTGCTTAAATAAAGCATCTATTTCCTCTCTAGGGTATTGACACTGACTGAGATCCATCAATTTTGTACATTGTGAAGGTAAAGTTGTAAAACATTTTTGAGGTGATTTTTTTTTATCCGAGTCTCTCCTTTCCAAGGATTTCTGCTAAAATACATATCACAGTTCTTAATTTAAATTGGGATAGATCATATCATCCTAACTTCAGTGTTCCTTCTTTGTCTTAAACAACTCCTGAGAGTGAAAGTAGATGAAAAGACAACATTTGTTTTATATAGGTACAAATTCAGTTACAATTTCAGCTATCCTTGGAGCTGTGTTGGAACATTTTGAGATCGTGCATGGTGCCTATGGCTTTAGTCTTCTACCTGTGTATGAGTAAGTTCTATCTCTCAGCAGGAGACTCATCACTGCCTCAGCCATTCTCACTTATTTTTTCTACAAAATACTTGCTCTAATTTTCCTTTTAGAAGAAAAAAAATATTCTGCAGACATAACAAGTGTATAAAAGTATATCATGGAAGGGTTATAACTGTTGTAATCAAAGAAATTCAAGGTGTAGCCCCAGGTACAAATGGAAGCTGTTGTTATATATGGATTATACTGCCTCAGTTATTTAATATGCCAACAGAACTTTCAGCCTTGCTTAGACAGTCTAGGTGCGCCCTTACAACTTTCTTTATATTACTGTGTTCTTAAACATATCCAGTGCTGGCTATTAAAAACCTAGAATTTTGCAGTCAGTGGAAATGCCTGACTTCAGGGACCAAAAATGTCAACAGGAGGAGGACTGAAATAAGAGTCGCAGCTTTTCAGTGCTGAGAGAAACTATTCGTGTATGTGGCTCATAAAACACTAGATAATATTCCTGGTTTTGGGTCATTATGAAGCATAAAATAGTTATTAGCAAATTAATAAAAAGAACACACATGGAAACCACGCAAACAGAGTCCAAATGAAACCCTAGTATAATCAGTGGACCCTAATTGATTTCATATGAGCTATTTCTAGCTCCACATTTGTTCAACTTAGTAATTTATGTGAGTGTTTAAAATAATTTTGAGAAATCACTCTCATTAGCACTGTATCAAAATGTCTGATAAAACAATGAATTCATTTTACTAAACTAAAAGGATTTTAACATCAGAATTTATTATATTTTACGAACTTGACCTTTGATGAAGAAAGGAATGCCATTTTCTTACCAAAAGATCAGCATTGTTGTATACAGCTGGAAAAAAACATTCAGAAGGGCATCAAAGAAAAATATTGTGCTCTGTCTATTGTTAATACAGAATGTGGAATTCCAATTTGCATTTGCATCACTTGGCAAACCTGCTGTAAAAACAAACTCAACACCACCATTCCTCTTTTTTAAAATATTTTGTCTAGTTGTATTACCAGAGATCTTTGTCAGAGATTTTTGCTTGAGGTCAAAGAGGCCATTGTATTGCCTGTATTCATAACAGTGTAAATAATCTAACAGGACATAGAAGATTGACATGAGTTGAAGGTGTCTCCTTTAGCCTTTGCCAGTTCTTTACGAATTGAATGCACATGTGTTTAGGGGAAAACTACTGGCGACAGGAATGATCTCAAAATGAAGCAGAGAAAGAGTTGCCCTTCCAGTGACAATATTTTTAATCCAGGTGATATAAATAACTGAAACACATCTCTCTTCAAATCGTCTAGCCACAAGGGATAAGTGTCACAAAATTAGTTGAAACAAATTAAAGTAATATATCTTTTCCCAAGTCCAAGGTTTTAATTCAGGAACAAGATTGATAAAACTGTTGCCACCGTTATGTTCAGAAGCAGGAAATCACTTTTACCCATCCTGTCTGCCTCATAAGGTATGGTTTCTCCAAAATCCTTTCAGTCAGTGGTTCAGTGACAAATAAAAAGTGCCATTTATCCTTCTTCCCTAGTGAACGTTCACATCAAGATGCTGCAAACTTTTTAAAAGCTAGTGAGTCCCACATGCTTTACCTAAACTGGAAGTAGTTCATCACAGTTTTTTTAAGTAGATCACAGGACTGAGATTTCTTTTATTAATTTTAAAGAGAAACATAGAAAGAGAGATGAAAGTTCTTTAATATGAAAGGACTCTTAGTTCAAATGCAATGCTATGCATTGCTTACTTTCTATATGGTGTACTTTCCACCTCTTTGTTGAAAGTAAGGTTTTTATATATTGTTTAAGAAAATATTTTGTGAACCACATTTGGTCCAGGGGCTGCATGTTTCAGTTTATACAGAAAATATAAAGCAAATGAAAAAAGTTGATATACCCAGGATTCAAAGTGATTGGGGTATCTGCACCAAAAATGTCAATGCTCAGGAACAAACTCATGTAAGGCAAAAATTCCAGAGGTAACTGATATCTAAAATTTGCCTGATGCTAGTGGCTTTCTCTTTGTCTCCACGTATTTAGGGTTGGACTTGTTTCAAAGTCTTATAACAGCATTTCTTAATAGAAGACAATATTTAACCATAAGCAAGGAAAGGAAAATATGAGTTGTTTCTTCTCATGTAAATCTGACATTTTGCTGAATATTGTTACATTTTTCACATCACAGCAGCAGTTGAACCATAGGAAAGCAGATGAAATGAAAGAGGAAAAGTACATAGAGCACAAGCTGCAGACAGCTATCCTTCACACATCTACAAAGGGAAATTCCTCGTCCAAAAGGCCTATGATTGCCTATCCTCATGCAAGAATGACAAACACAGGGACAATATCACCTCAGAACTGGACAGAAAATTGAAAACTTTTTGATTACTAATCTTTCTTCGGAAGAAAAATTACCTAGTTTACATGAACCTGCTCTTTATCACAGGGCATAAAGTACTCTGCAAAAGATAAGTGTTCACATTTCTCACCTTCTTTGTTTTAAGCGCACCAGGCAAAACTAGAGTCACAGGAGGCAAACAGAACATGCAAAGTTGCTTTTTCCTCTATAAAAAAGTCCTTTAGATGGCAACTTCACATAATATAATTGTATCTGGGTAAGTACTCTCAATTTTCCTACAGACAACTAGTAAATGGGAGTGGCGTTTTAAATTTAGAGTGGTTCAAATGAACGGTTGTTAATGTCATTTGACTGTGCCTTTGAACAAAACAAAACTATACCCCATTGTAAGCAAATTATTTTAGTCAATCTAAAGCACAGCACTGAAAGCATAGCACTGCAGGCTTTTCAAAGGTTTTGGGAACCAAAACATGAAATCATGTCAAAAATCAGAGTAACTTGACCTAAGTACAAGAGAGTTAACAAGATCTTCCTAAAATGGAAAGAAGCCTTCTGTAGATAGAGGGTTCTTTCCCCTGGGTTCTAGTGTCACAGGGTTGAGATGAAGTTCAAAGTCAGACAAAGTCAATATCTTTGACCTTCTCTCAGCAGAACAAACACTAGTGGTGAGTGTCAGTAACAGTTCAACAGCAGTGAATGTTTTTCTTAAAGGACATAGTAGAGTCAGGGACTTTGCTCTCCCTTTCTGAGGGTGAGCTTGGAAAACTGAACTTTAAGTCAGCTCAGAAACTGAATGATGACAATGTATTAGCGTGGCAAGAGCAGCTCCATGGACATGGAAAATGAAGAAAAAAGGATTTAGATCTTTTAAGTCTTGTAGTTACTGAATACAAAAGCCAAGATCTTCCCTTATGACTGTACATCGTGAAGGAGGAGAATCTTTTGAGAAGTTATCATTCCACAGTGATTCCCCATCTACCTTTTCTTTATCATGTGCTTAAACAAATATTTCTTCATGGTGACTTTTTTCTGAGTTTGTAAAAAGGTCTAACTGATATTTTTGTAGAGTTTCTTCTATTCCATCTGTCATTTTTGCTTTTCACTTGCTATCTTTAGTCAGTTTTACTTGTCTTTAATCACACTTTTTGCTCCCCATTTCCTTGGTTTTTTATTATAAACCTTTCAGGTAGATCTTCTGAATCAATTATAAGCCTTGTTTTTCTAAGATTTTGATTTACCTTTACATTTAGTAAGGACAAGTCACCTTTGTCTACCAAAGCCTTAGGTCCTTTTCCATAGAGCTAGTATCCTAATAGGCCCAGCTTGCACCAGGGTTTTCTTCCAGCTGGAGGTTTTGGCATCTGTCCTTGACAGAGTTCCTGCTGGCTCCTTCCTCCACCTATCATTTTTCCCACCATTTTCAGCTTCTACACTTCCAATCAGTCAAACATCGTAGAGCTTCCCTACCCTCTGTGCAGTTGGGGTTCAGCCTCTCTGATGGTCTCTGTCCCCTTCACAGATGCTGTGTATTCTGATCATTGTTCTGCATCTCCTCAGTGTGGTGACCAGACTCCTCGTGGCTGCTGCAAGCGAGGACATGGTCTCTGCCACATCAGCCTGTGGGCTCCCTCCAGAGTCCTGCTTGGGTCAAGGCCTTCTCTATGCCAGAGGTAGCTGCTCCAGACAGAGTTGGGGACAGTGCCCTATGTTTGCCAGTGCCACACTGTACTCACTCACCAGCCTTCCTCCACTCCCAGAGCTGCACAAATTGCTTTCAGGGCCTGACAGTTATATGTGTCTCTTTCTAGCACTAGTTGAATGGGCGCTTGACATTCCCAAATCAAGAGGAAGACAAAATAAAAGATGTATGCACATTTTAGCATAAACAGCTGAAAAAAAGTATTTAGCAGCTGCTAGATTTGGTAGAATAAAAATTGTGGAGTAGCTACCCTTTCCCAGCAACAGCCACTCCGAAGTTTCTAGAAGACTTCCTAGAAGTCCTCAAAGATGTTAGAAGAAAGTCTCAGAAGACACGAAAGAGTCTGGAAACTACTCTGTAAACTATTGTGCCTGTTAGCTTCAATTTTATATATTTTAGCAGGGTTTTTTTATGTTAAAGTCACATTCTCTTAGCAATCTCATTCTCCATTTCAGGTCTCTGATTCTTATTACAATTCAGTCTTGAATTAGGGATTCCATAAAACCTCAAAATTACATGTTTGACTCTACGGTCTCAAATCTGTTGTAAATGTTTGAAAAATTTCATCCTCTCTTTAAGTTTTCATAGGAAACTGATATCTTTCAAAACGCTCTTTCTCTCTAGGAGTTTTGTTTTCCCAAAATATCTGTAGTAAAGGCTGATAACTGCCTTATGAGATTTCATTTTTCTGGAATAATAAATAGTTCTCATACTTCTGGCCCACGAGTACGTATATAAAAAATAAAATACCTTCTGCTTACCTTTTTTAATTTTTAAGTTAATTTATTTATCTTTATGAAGAGATGAAATACATTCTCAACTTTTCTGCTGCATTTTCTAAGTAACTTTTACTGCATTTAATTGTTTAGCTTATTAGCTACTAGGCATTTAATAACTCACCACTTCAACTTTCATGTTTTGAGAAACTGTTTCTTCTTCCATTTCCTCAGAGAGGGGTCTGTGGGATATTTGTGTCAGATTATGTGACAATGTAATACTGAGCAAGTTAGGAACATAAAAATTAAAATGTTGTGAGGGTGAGAAATAGGCATCTAAGCAGATCTCTATCACAAAAAAAAAAAAAATTCCAATACTCTCACAGTACTATATTCTACCCCAGGCCTCAAAAGGTTACCTGTTCAGTGCAAATAGATGAGATAGAAAAAAAGACAGAAGGACATTTAGAGACACAGATTTAGACTCTTGCCTGAAGCTGTAAGCAATAAACTACATAGCAGAGGCACAAATAAGGCTAGCAGCTGATCCAGAAACTGATGTGACATTTTCTGCTTTGAATACAGTGAACTGGTCACTAAACCCTATTGTCTTCAAAGTAAATATTTAGAAACTTTCTCAGTTTTAAGTTTGGTTTCCTTAAGCAAAGTTCATTTGGACATATTCAGGACAAACATAGTTTACAAGGTCCTTTTGCTTGCAGAACTTGCATATGAAGAGGAAGAAGGCGAACAGCTTTCCAGGTTCCTGAAGGGCATGTAAAATAGGTTCCTGACACAGTTGATGAGGGAGTCAGTGGGGGAAGGTTCCCTGCTGGACCTGTTGCTTTTGAACAGAGAAGGACTGGTGGGTGATGTTATGGTCAGAGACCGTCTTGGGCACAGCAATCACTAAATGATAGTTTTGAGTTCTCAGGGAAGTAAGAAGGGAGACCAGCAGACTGCCACCCTGGACTTCTACAGGCCAGACTTCCACCTGTTCAGGAGACTAGTTTACAGAGTCCCTAGGGAGGCAGTCCCAAAGGACTAAGGAGTCCAGGAAAGTTGGATATTCTTCAAGAGGAAATACTAGAAGTACAGAAGCAGGGCATCCTCATGTGCTGAGTGATGAGACGGTGGGGAAGATGATTGAACTGACTGAACTGAGAGTTTTGGCTGGAAATCAGGAAAATAAGGAGAGTTTATGACTTTTGAAAGAAGGAGTAGGTAACTCAGGAGGACTACAAGGACATTGGGAGGTTAAGCAGACAGGAAATCAGAAGGGACAAAGCTCAACTAGAACTTAATCTGGCTAGGGTCATAAAAAATAAAAAATTAATCTATAAATATTATTTATAGAAGGCAACAAAAGGAAGGCTAAGGAGAATCCCCTCTTAATGCCTTCTTTGACTCAGCCTTTAATAACAAGACCAGTTGTTCTCTGGGTACCCAGAGAGCTGGAAGACAGAGATGAGGAGCAGAATGAAGCCTCCATAATCCAAGAGGAAATGGTCAGTGAACTGCTACACCTCTTAGACACACATAGCTTTATGAGGCCAGATGGATCTACCCAAAAGTACTGAGGGAGGGGGTGGAAGTGTTCACCAAGCCACTTTCAATCATTTACCAGCAATCCTGGCTAACTGGGGAGGTCCTAGCTAACTGGAAGTTGGAAAATGTGACACCCATCTACAAGAAGGGCTGGTAGGATGATCTGGCAACTACAGACCTGTCAGCCTGAGTTCAGTGCGAGGAAAGGTCATGGAGTGGATCAGGTCATCTTGAGTGCCATCATGTGGCAACAAGGGGATCAGGCACAGTCAGCCTGGGTTTATGAGAGGTAGGTCCTACTTGACCAAAGTGATCTCCTATTATGAGATCCACTTAGTGGATGAGGGAAAGGCTGTGCTTTTTGTCTATCCAGGCATCAGTAAAGCCTTTGACACCATTTCCCATGGCATTCTCCTGGATAAATTGGCTGCTCATGGCTTGGACTCTTCACTGGGTAAAAAGCTGACTAGATGGTCAGATCCAGAGGGTGGTGGTGAATGGGATTGCATCCAGCTGATGTCTGGTCATGAATGGTGTTCCCAAGGCCCAATGTTGGGGCCTGTTCTAATATCTTCATTGATGACGTGGATGAGGGAATCAAGAGCACCTTCAGTCAGTTTGCGGATGACCCCAGGCTGGGCAAGAGTGTTGATCTGCTGGAGGCTTCTTGCTGATCTGCAAAGGGTCTGCAGAGGGATCTGGACAGGCTGGATTGATGGGCTGTGGCCAATTCTATGAGGTTCAACAAGGCCAAGTGCTGAGTCCTGCACTTGGGTTACAACAACCCCAGGCAGTACTACAGGCTTGAGCAGAGTGGCTGAAAAGATGCCTGGAGGAAAAGGATCCCGGGGTGCTGGTTGACAGACAGCTGAATGTGAGCCAGCAGTGTGCCCAGGTGGCCAAGAATGCCAGTGGAATCCTGGCCTGGATCAGAAATAGCGTGGCCAGCAGGACCAGGGAAGTGATTGTTGCCCTGTACTCAGCACTGGTGAGGCAACACCTTGAATCCTGTTTTAAGTTTTGGGCTCTTCACTACAAGAAGGTGTAGTGAAGAGGTGCTGGATTGTCCAGAGAAGGGCAGCAAAGCCGAGGAAGGGTCTAGAGCACTAGTCTGATGAGGAGCAGCTGAGGGAGATGGGGCTGTTCAGCCTATAGAAAAGAAGCCTCAGGGGGGACCTTATCGCTCTCTACAACTACCTGAAATGAGGTTGTAGTGAAGTGGGGATTGGTCTCTTCTCCCAAGTAACAAATGACAGGGTAAGAGGAAATGTTCTCAAATTGTATTGAGGAGGTTTAGATTGGATATTAGAAAAAATTTCTTCATCAAAAAGGTGGACGAGCACTGAAACAGGCTGCTAGGGAATGTGGTTGAGTCACCATCCCTGGAGGTATTTAAAAGATGTCTAGATGTAGCACTTAGGGACACAGTTTAGTGGTGGACTTGGCAGTGCTGGGTTAATGGTTGGACTTGATTATGTTAGAGGTCTTTTCCAACCTAAATGATTCTATGATCCTGTGATTCTAAGATGAATCCTCCAAAGGTCAGGAGAAATACTGCAGAATATACACGCCCATTCTTCAAAACTGGTGCCAAGTTGATACATACCTTTCCATTACCAAAAAAAAATAAAAAAAAATTAAGTGTTGAAAGTCACACAAGACTAGAATAAATACCTGACTGGCAGTTGACAAATGTTGAAGACCCACCCAAATATTATTCTTTTTCACTTCAGTACTCTTCAAAGTTCTAAAAAGGATGCTTCAATCTCGCAGAAATGAAATATGAACTTCTGCACTTCGAGTGAATGTTGTCTTTCTTAGTATTGGTATAAAGTGGATGGATTTTTCAGCTCCATTTTCAGTTTCAGAGATGCTTAAAACACCATCTGAAGGGACTATAACATCAAGGAGCTATGAGAGAAACAAAAAAAAAAGCTTAGGTTTGGTTATGATGAGCCCACAAGACAAGCACCAAAGACACTATTCTGATGCTTAGGGAGATTTTTGTTTTATAATTTCTCTATTCAAAGAAATTAAACACTGATGCATTCATTTATTAATCTGTTTTTGTTAGCTGGTTATGATAAGATCCCTAAGTGATGCCCAGAGTATTGAAATGTAACCAAAGTCTGGAAAATGTATGTTTCATATGACAAGTACACTTAGGCTAGCAAATTCTTAACCCTTCTGCTTCTCTTCTCTGTGACCAGTGGTTTCTGCTGATGTATCAGTGAGAAGAATACTAATTTTATCAGTGCCTCAAAGTGTGCTAATTACCTCATTTATAAGGAATGTTATATTATGACTGGCACAGCTCTTTAGCATTCACTCTACCCCGCAATAATTTCTTGGCAAAGCAGAGTTCTTGATACATGTAATTAGCATTTCCTCCCATTATAAATAATTGTTCCTTATTTTCCACTAATTCTTTTCTAGGCTGTTGATATACTTACAGTAACAATAGACAAACCTGAGCAAATAGGGGTCTGGAGCATCTCTTATGAGGAGAGACTGCAGGAGCTGGGCCTGTTTAGTCTAGAGAAGAGAAGACTGAAAGGGGAATCTCATTAATGCAAATAAATATCTCAAAGGTGGGTGTTGAGACTATGGTGCCAGACACTTTTCAGGGCTGCCCATTGACAGGACAAAGAGTAATGGCCATAAACTAAACCACAAGATGTTACACCTCAACATGAGGAAGAACTTTACATTTAAGGTGGCAGAGCACTGGAACAGCCTGTCCTGGGAGGTCGTGGAATCTCCCTCTGTGGAGACATTCAAACCCCATAAACCCAGTTGGATGCGTTCCTGAGTAACCTGCTCTAGGTGACCCTGCCTTGGCAGGGGGTTGGACTAGATGATCTGCAGAGGCTCCTTCCAACCCTAACAATTCTGTGATTCTGTGAAATTGTTTCACGAGCCTTCCATGTGCGCATTTTGTTACTGTTGCCACACAATCCTGTGCCATTCACTGCAAAGTATATTAAGAATATTAATGCTTGTGGTTGATGGAAGTCATAATTTAAACTTGTTTCAAAAAATTTATAATGCTGAGAATATGATTGTCCATACTGTACTTGTTCTATCTTCTTTGTTTGAGGTTTTGATCTCTGGCAGAAAATTGATCTAGTACATTTTGATATACTGGACAGGATTCAATTCAAGATGAAGACACCAAAAGTAGTGTCTATATATAAGCTGAGTGCTTAAGCCCCCTGTGTAATCAACAAGATATGGTCAATACAGTCAATGATGTTGAAAGAGTTATTCAAGCAACTTTCCAGGGGGTGTGTCTGATGCAATTTGAGATTTCATCAACTTGTCACCTTCTGTACTTCAAAAAGTCACAGCTATTCTTACATCCCAAGGCTTAAGCCCTTCATATCTGTGAAGCAGACATCTCAAATGTCTGGGTATATTAAATGAATCTAGAAGTCTATGTCAAGGCAATGGAAAATCTACCTCGGTAAGCTGAAATTGTCTCTACGCTACACTTTTCCACATCTGCCATTATTTTTTCAGGAGCTTAGATAGCTCTTTGGCAATTACAGTTAGTTGTTAGAATCTTAAACTTAAAACTACCACTATACGTCTGACTGGCTTGTGATTTCAAACTCCATCTTGGACATTGCTATAGTTGATGACATTTCTGTCACCATACTGCCAAATGGAGGTAGATATTGCCAAAGCATTCTTGAATGAATAATTTGCTTCCTATTCTGACTTCTCTCTGTGCTACAAATGCCTTTTTTTGGTCCTTGAAACACAAGATATAACAGGAAACTTGTCTTCTTTCCCAGGATGATCCAGAGGTAGGAGTAGATCTGTAGTCTAGGATCTGCTAGAGCTCAGGTTAAGGTACTGCTCTCTACATGATTTTTGAGTAACTACAGGTATGCTACTTAGCTTCTCAATGCTTCATTGTCTCTGTATGATGGTTATCACTATGATGCAGTATCAAAAAAACAAGGGAGAAATATGAATGTGTGAGGTTTTTTGAACTTTACTGTGCCCAGAGATACAGAATAGGAAAAAAAATGCATTTTAGATTTCAATTTTATTAATTAATTGTCTGCCACTACAGTTATAATATCAAAAGTATCTCAAATCCTAAACAGGTATTTTCAAGTTAGTCACAAGTAAAATAAATTATCCTAAATATTTCGAGCTTAACTGTCTGATATTAGCAATCAGCATAACGTTACTTTGGTGTAAATACACTATTCTTAAATTACAACTCAACTTTTATACATTTATAATTTATTTACTAAAATAAATGTTACTCAACATAATAAAGTTCATCCTACTTTGTTGAGCAGTGGGTAATCACCCATTACTCAGTGTTGGATTCCAAAATATGAATTCTGCAGAAAGAAATTTGAATGGTCTCTGTAGAAGGCCCTGGGGAACAGAAGCTGGGAAAGCCCTTTTCCCCTGACCTCATCTCTATGGACTCTTCCTGCCTTCTTCAGCAGAAACTCCTTACATGATGTTATCACCTGTCCTGCCAGCCAGAGAATCCACATCCTGATCTCATCAGACCTCTGCATAAACCCATTGTGTTCTCCCCTTTTGCATGTGTATACTCTGTAACCTGTTGCATATGTATATCCTATACCTCATCATGGGTGGGCTTTGTGAACGAAGATTTGGGGAGGGCTCTACCCACTTTTGTTACAAGCACACTGGTGGCTAAAATGGCCAATACGGGATAGGCACATCCAGTTCCAAAAAGCACAGCAGAAAGACTCCTTAGGTGGTATATTCTGCAAGACATGATTCTTTTTCCGTTGTCTTTTCTCCTCAAGAGTGATCCTGCGTGCGTTCTCAAAAGCATCAGCAGCATTATAGATACTGTGTCTCCAGACCTTCCGATTGGAGGCCAGACCAGACCAGTTATGGTGATCAATATGGCCAAGGCTGAGATGTTGTTTCAGGGAGTCCTTGTATCTTTTCTTTGGGGCTCCTCTCTTGCGACAGCCGGTGGCAAGTTCACCATAAAGCAAGATCTTAGGGTGGTCCTTCATCCTTGAGATGTGCCCTGCCCACCGCAGCTGTGTTCTCAGTAACATGGCCTCAATACTTGTGACTGCTGCTTGTTCTAGAACAGACGTATTAGTCACACAATCTGACCAGTGAGTGGATGTTTAGGATTGTATGGAGACAGCGTTGATGGAAGCGTTCTAGGAGTCGCAGGTGGTGGTGGTAGATGACCCATGATTCAGATCCATATAAGAGAGTAGACAGCACTGTGGCTCTGTAAACACCGATCTTTGTACTTTATATCCTATACCTAATCCCCTTATAATTCTCCCAAGATAAAATAGGGTTTTTCCCATGAGGTAATTCCTAAGACCCCAAAAATGTTAACCTGGGTTTTTTTCCCTTACCTCATCCTTGTGAACCCCCCCAGTGTTAATGCCATAAATATGTAGAACCCCCTGTTGAATATGTAAACCCTGAACCCTTTAAATATGAAGTTGTATGTCCAATAAAGGATTCCAGTTTTCTGCCTCCCCTGGGATCGTCTTAGCTTCATTGACCTCCGCAACTCAGAAGTTCAGAATTTATAGTCTTAATGCAAGGAATACACTGCAGAAGAATCATGAGTATTGTGAATCATCACATTTATTGTGGAATGAAGGTAAAGATAGTGTATTTCATAAAGTTACAACCTATTCTTTTTGACCCATGTCTCTGTACAGCCTAACCCCCTGATAAAATCTAGATCTTATGATAATATGTTGCATTACCATTTCTGCTTTTTTCCTATGTGTGAACACTGTTTCTGTGAAAATGTTATTTTCCGGTGAAACCTTGACATCTAATCCATATCCTAGAACTGAGTCTTTCAGAAGATAAACTGAGTTATTTTTCTTTCTCAGTTTCTTCAACGTTCTTTCTCATTCTTGATCATGTAACTTTTCTAATATCAGTAACATTTACCAACATTAAGTACAAGAATTATCGTCTCTTTTTTTTTTTCCCAGGCTGCTCAGTAAATGAGTTGTGGCTTCCTAGACTGCACATTCTGTTCTTAATTAGGTTTGCAGATATTTTGACTCATTCAACGGTCTCATTAATGTCTTTGTTTGGCTTGTAATGGTCTTTTGTCACTGGTCTAATTACTCGTTTTGTCTTTTCTGAGTGGGCTGAAGAGTCGGGAAATAGTTCTTTTTTGTGTATTTTGCAGATGGTTCCACCTATCTCTTATTTTTCTCCTTGCTGTTTGGTTTTTTTCTTTGTTCTTCTTCATTTTGGACATTCCTCTCCTTGGCATTGACCTTCATGAGGACTTTAGTGTGGCTTCATTGGTCTTGCTTGCTAAATTTCACTGCATGTCAGGTGATTGACTCTTTCAGAAGAAAACTGAATCCACATGGGTGTCTGTCTATGCTCTTACTTGTCAAGCTTAAGAGTTACTATTGCTCTTTCACTATTTGCAACTGCTTCTTATTGGACAACTTACCAGTACAACAGGCTTGGGTCAAGACACTCTCATGTTCTAAAGGCCTTTCATGTTCACAATATACTTTTTGCGATAATGCTTGTTAATAATACCATTTCTTCTACATTTAGATGAGTAGTTACACTGTCTGTTGACATGGAAACAAATAATCAGGTAGTAAGGGAAATAAAAGAATTCTCTCATAAGCTGGTCTGTTCATATGGAAGTACAGCTCAATTTTACAGCTGTGAATGCTATGGCTATTTTAGATCTGCTTGTATATCCTATCTGTTCTGTATAGTGCCCTGTATCATAACAGCCTCCAGGTATTGCCACAGTGTGAGTGTGAGGCAATAATTACTGCAATCTAAAATGTGACTAACTAGTAAAATCTACCCTCTGAACTTCCTGACATGTTAAGCTGGTGTCTTCCCTTTTATAACTTATTGCAGCTCAGATGAAATCAAAGGACCTGCGGCAATTCAAAGGAGTTGAGAATTCTTATTGTATTCAAACAATGGGAAGACAGTTCTTGACATTAACATAAAAAAGTATGCACTTCATTTCAGAAGAAAGAAAACTGGACAAAATGAGTCATCCAGCATCTAGTCCTGCAAAGACAAATGTTATGTTCAAGTTTCTTGTATAATCATGTACAGAAATACCTGCAGCTATAAGTAGCAGTTTTGGACAGGCTGGGTATACATATTAATGTAACTAGTGATGATACTATATACTTACTTAACACCTTTCATCACAAAGTACATTATCAAACACTAGTTATTTGAGCCTTACAACATGTCTGTAGAAG
Organism: Lepidothrix coronata; assembly: GCF_001604755.1. Classification (NCBI taxonomy): domain Eukaryota; kingdom Metazoa; phylum Chordata; class Aves; order Passeriformes; family Pipridae; genus Lepidothrix; species Lepidothrix coronata. The sequence goes on from NW_016690216.1 coordinate 4,152,821, forward strand.
ACTATTATACAGCTGTACAGATTGCACACAGAGATTAAATGGTTTGGGTTAGGCCACACAGCAAGTAAGTAGCAGAGCCAAAAGGAGAGCGTGAGTGTTGGCTACCGGCCCTGTGCTCCAACTATTGGACTGCACTTCCTTACTACTTAATTCCCATATTGCTTTTCTAATAGAGCTACTGAAACTTTTGAACACTCTGTCAGTTTTGGTGTAATATCAAACCCCTTGTGTTTCTCTCTCCCAGCTCCTTTATGATGTCACAAAATATTGTAATTACACTTTGGAGGGTCTCATTTCACAGGTTGCCCCAAGTCGTCCAGCCTTGGTGGGGGATCAGCCTGACATTGTATAGCTCCCATCCGCTGTCCCCAGGACACAATTGCTGGCTGTTGCTGCTTCTCTCTGATTGCTTTCGTCATGGTCTCGGTGTTATGCCCTTAGCTCTGCTGTGTGAGTGGCTGGACCCTTCTGTGCTTAAATAATTCCAGCTATAGGCTAGTTAATGGGAAACACATGTCTCCCAGGCACTGGCGTGAGCTTTGGGTCCTGCTGCTCCCGCAGCTTCTCCCGAGCAGGCGTTCAGGTAACAGCAATGGGACAGCCACGACCTGACCGGAGCTCTGCCTGTGCCTCGGAGGGTGAGCTGGCGAGGGAGAAGGGGGCGAGCGGCGGGGGGAGCGGCGGCTCGGGGAGCTGCCGTGCCCGGCGATGAATGGAGCGGGGCCGCTCGCCCGCGCCGCCCCTCGCCCGCCCTCCGCTGCCCGGCGGGGTCCGGGGACATCCCCGCCGCGCTGCCTGCGGGCCGGGCCGGGCCGGGCCGGGCCGGGGGGACGGCGTTGCGCGGATTCCATTTCCTGTGGCTGGGACAACAAACTCAGGTTTGCGAACTGCGCCGTGCGGGCTCGTGGAGCTGCGTAAAACATCGTTTACCGAGCTAGCGTGATGCTCGGGAAATGAGGAAAGAAACAAACACGGAGGGGAAAAAAAGAAAAAGGAAGAAAGGTAGGAAGTAGCGAAAAAGGAGTCCTGCACATTGCCTCTTTGTGCTCCGGTAGCCGGGGGTGTGATTGAGTTCCCAAAGCACCCACCCTCCGGGGTGCCACCCAATGGCTGCCGCGTGCTCGCAAAGCCCCTCCCGCCCGCCTTGGCTGAGAGGGACCCTCCGAGAGACTGCCCGTACTGGCTCTCACAGGCTGTAACATATAAAAGCTGTTAGCAGCGCCCCTGGCCAGAAGCTTCACAACTAGCAGAGTTTAGTCCTTTGGGGCGTTGTAATAAGAGACACTCTTTCACAAAGGTTCATATCATCACATAGGGGAGTGCTATATATACTGGGAGAACAATAGACTCAGTTCTTTTTTTTTCTTGGTTTTATCCAGAGGTAAGCCATTCAGCTCCATAAGTTTGCTTTGCATGCAGTTTTTTCAATGCTTATCACATTTTGCTGAACTTAAGTTTTGAATGCTATTTCTAAGATGTCCTGCTTTCATGCTTTATATGTTTTCTTTTGCCTATGAGTTTATCTCTGCCACATTGTGTCAAAACAATCCATGCTTATGGGATTGGCATAGGCTAGGATGTATATTTTCACTTTCAGTGGAAAACATGATATGAGGTTTCTTGCAGTCTCCCCATTTCAGATTTATAGTGTGGTATATGGACTGATCTGGTGTGATAGCACTGTCACTATTTCAGGAATTCTACTAGCCATGATCATGTAATTAATGGTATAATGATACTTCATTTGATGTGTTTAGTAAGAATATTATTATCACTTAATACAGTTATTGAAAATTGCTCAGCAACACGTGTTCTGATTGGATTGTTTTTATGATTGAGCTGAAAGACAGAATAATTTTTCTAGTCACAGCCTGTCAGTTCACTTTGTCTTGTTACCCAGATACACAGAATCACATCTTTGACATCTTCTCTCCTACAGATCTGTTTTCTGCTGCCCTGACTTAAAGCAGAGTTCCTCTGTGGCCTATCTCTCTCCTTTGGCCCCAAAATGACAGTAATTGCTGCAATCAGTTGTACTCTCTTATTTTCCGTTCTCTGTGAAACAAGTGCATTAGTGTTGCCCAACTCCACTGACCTATTCCTGTCAGACAATAATTTCACTGACATTGAGACGGCTTTGGCAGCTCATCTGGACTCTGCAAACATTCCCAAAGCCAGGCGGAAGCGCTACATTTCACAGAATGACATGATTGCCATTCTTGATTATCATAATCAAGTCAGAGGCAAAGTCTTCCCACCTGCTTCCAACATGGAATATATGGTAAGTGAAATTTGTTTATTTCAGAGTAAAACAAACTGTAAGTCAGTGATTTAATTTTCAAGGGTTCAGTTAAGTAGATAAATGGGTTTTTATCTATTATTGCTTACTAAAATGTCCTGTCCTTACATTTTTAAAGCCACATTAACTTAAGAAAGCAAAAGCTAAATACTGAACTCTGAACCTCTTATTTGCCCTGTTCAATTTTCATTTCCATGTGTCGTCCCAGTGAAGGTTCTAAGACCCAAGTAAATGAAGTGGTGAGTTAACTGCTTGTTGGCTTGAGGAACAGTATACAATCACAACCTGTGATCACAGGTGTTTAAAGTTCTCATCATTAGTCCCCATTGTTTTTGTGGACTACACTGAAAATCATTGCCCTGATGTGCGCAAAAAAAGTAGCTAATGACCATTTCTAATTTCTTTCACACATAATACTTTTGGAAGGAATATGGTAAGACTGTATTTGCAGAGTAGTTCATCTGATGCACTGTTTGGCTCCTGTTCATATGTTTTACTTACTGCATATTGTTTGTGAACACCTAATACCTTTATTTTTCCATCAAATACAATGTTGCTTTCAAATGTTTTGCTAATATATAGGATTTCAGTGTGCTCATTTTCCCCCTTATGGCCAAGTACTTATTATATGAATTATCTGTTCCTGCAGGTATGATAGAAGTTATTCATTCACTGTAATTTCATACTTAGCTCTGCTAGCTAAAGCAATGTGTTTGCTATTTTGTGTTCCAACTTTGAATGCATGCATACTGGACCTCTAGTGTTAAATATAGGCTGGTCGGGCAAAATTTCTTTTATTTTCTAAGTAAGATAGTCACATTGTTTTGAAAGTCCAGACACATTGTGTCAGCACCATAAGAAATGCTTTAAGTCACAGAGTTTCTCATGTGACAACAGATGGTTAACAGGTTTGAGAAACAGGATACCATCAACTTGACATAAAAAGAAGATAACAGTAATAGCAATTCCTCCTCTTTAGCAGCTAACGAGTAACAATTTGGACATGGTTTCTATCACAGACATTACCTAAATCTGAATTTGATCATATAATCTGTTCAACACATCCCAGCAGCACCTCAAAATGCTGAGTGCACTCAAAATATTGCAGAATGAAGACCATAGGCTGAGTTTGAAGTCTGTTTAAGTGGAAAGGTCAGAGACAGAAAAAACAAAGAGGTCAGAAGTCAAGCTCAGTCATCATTTTCATTGCTGTGCTCTCCACTGACGTTTCCTTTGATTCTGCATAAATAAACTTTGTTGTAATGTCTGAGGGAATGGCAGCCTACCATGCCCTTCCTTGGCTTGTGTCTTTTAGAAATGTGCTCCTGCAGTTTGCTTAAGTGAAGCCAGCACCCTGTCATACTCCCAAAGGGTTTGTAGAGTACAGTGTTCTTAGCCTGTTCAGTAAAAAAACCCTTTAAAATAGAAATCAAGTTTCCTTGATTAAATCTATTTAACCCTATACATAAACTGCAAAGATTTTATTTATATTGGTTGGGTATTCTGCTGCAGCTTTGCTGCAGCACAGATACAAAATCCAGATTGAAGGCATGGTCTTTAAAGCTTCCATGCTATTCTTTTTCTTGCCTTTCTTACTATTGCTTTTACCAGTACCAGCCAGTCGTAGGATGCACTTGTGTTCCTGTCAGCATCAGCCCCACCAGTAGTCTCACGTGCAATGTCTAAGGCTTGCTTTCACATTTGGTTTTCCAGTCTGAAAGTACTTTGTGACTTCATGCTGCAAAATTCAAAGCAGGACTGCAGGCTACATAGGTGATGATCCAGAGCACAGCTTGAGCTTTGATCCCTAAGTGACACACAACCCCTTTGCCACCAATTCTCCTTCAAAATTGAGTAAGTCTATGTATGTGCCTTGTAACTACAGAGCAAAAAAAGCCCAGTGAGCAACATCACACATGGTGTGCTCTGCCATCTCTGTTGAAGTCATGGCAGCATCTGTGTAACTTTTTACCTCTGTGGCTACAGAAGGGTTTTGGTAGGAAGGCCTTGAAGATGGCATGGTGCTGGTAAGCCATACCAAGACTGGAGACGCCAGTCTGACTAGTGCCCATTTGAGTTTGCTTTGTCCACTCTTTGCTCTCTGAATAATTTCAGTATGTGGCACAGCACCTGTTGTATCTTACAGGGACACGAGGCTGCTGCTGCTATATATAAAAGATGTTGTGTCACTCAATACTCATTTTCATTAATAAGAGAGCAAACATATTGTCATTACCAGCAGAGAACGTTCACTGTACTTGAAAGAACCTTACAGAGTGTGTGTTCTTGTCCTGAATACTATGGAAAAGTGCAGGGGTAGTGAAGTAAATGGCCTTTCCCATTTTCCCTAACAATGATTAAAACGGATGTCACATGTTAGAGAGCTGGAATTGCTTACAGATGCAGTAGATTGTGGAAATCTTTTGTAAGTGTGTTAAGGTAGAGAAAAACTAAGCAGTTTAGAAGCACAAGAAAAAGATATTTTCTCATATTTTCTCTCTTATTGGTCATATTAAATCGTGTTTTGTTGTTTTTTCCTAATTCTGTTAGGAACTGTTCTCATGAATTACTGTGTCACATTCTCACTTCTGTACAGTTCCATTTGCTTTTTATTCCACCCTGGTAACAACTCAGGATTTAGTTGTATGGGTTGGTTCTTGTGATTCCAGTTCTCCACACCCAACCTTTTTGGCTGTTTTTTTTCTTGGCACATTCTGTTCCTTCCCCAATACAGTCTGCTTCTTGCATGTTCAGTGCATTTACAGATACTCTGCACTCCCTGGGCATTATTCTCTCTGCCCTTACTGTCTAGAAAGTTTATGTGCTGTAGGGCTCTGGATGAGAGGTCTTGAAGAACAGCTTTGAATTCACATGCATTGGGTAGGGGAAAGTCAGATAAACACTGCAGTAACAGCTGGCGTAGTGTTTTAATTCTCTTTGGGAGAGGTGTGTCTTAGTGCTGCTCCAGCCTGTTGTTGTATGCAGTCCCCAAGGAAACTGAACAACTGAGGAGTGAAAAACTGTGATGGGAGTCATTGTTTTATTTTCAGTCCGCAGTGAAAAAAACTGGTGTGTCTTAATACCAGTTATACTTTGGTAAATCTTTCTGTTGGGACATTGGCATCCTATGTGTTAGACTTCAAAGTAGTCCTCCTTTTGGTTCTGATTCTGGTGTTACTGATGCCTTCAACTGGCTGTTTTTCCACAGGTACAAATTTAGTCATTGTATATGTGAAAAGAGAACAAGAACTTCTAAGCCGATAATATAGAATTAATGAGTCTTTATTTTAATTTGGATCTTTCTTCATCATCCTAAGACTGTTTTACTTTAGGCTGCTTGTGCTCTAAAAGCTGAGGGTGTACCTGCAGAAAGAAAGATGACACCATACTTTTGACCTGGCAAAGGGTGAAAACCATCTACTTGGCTTTGCATATTTTTTCTGGAGAAAGCAGAATAATTCCATAAAATTCATGATTTAGAAAAAATGATGTGTAGATTTGCCAGCAGCTGTCTAGTGTGCAAAGTTTGTAAATCTGTAGATACAGTGGAAGCTTGTTAACAAACAAATCCCTTTCTCTGAATGCTAATTCTGTACTATAGAGGTCTGTTTTGCCTTTTTGGAACATCTCAGCTACTTTGTAGGCCAGTAAATATTTGCAATATACTGTCAGCTGAAATTTGAGTCTCATAAAACATGCCTTTTAGTGTGCATTGTTACTACCTTTAGGCTCCCAAAACATTCATTAATGAAATATCTGATTCTCATAGGATCAGCTGTTATTTTACCTTCCTTACAGTCATCCCCACTTGAGGTCACTTCCTTTGTAGTCCATATGGTCTTTGTTGCAACCCATGTCACTGTGTGCATGCTGGCTGAGAAGGTGCTTACACACAGGCATGCTCTTTTCAGTGTTGCATGCAGAAGTAGTAACTGGTAGAACAGGACCTTAATGAGCGTTGAACACTGTCCTCCATGGAATTCCCATAGGCAAAGTGGGTTTTACTTAAGAGTACTCTAAGGTGATCTGAATAACTTGTTGAAGAGCCATAGTAAAAGACAAACTGTGAGTAGTTCACTGCTGGTTCTGCAAGGATAAGTCCTGAGCCCAGTATGGATCAACATAGTCATTAGTACAATGGGAGTAGCATGTCTGAAGTATAATAGAGGGGACAGGATTGCATACTCACAAGTGTGTTTGTAGAATTATGCCTGAAGATTTAAAATTTTAGGAGAAAAAAGTGCTCTAAATAAACCTGAGCCTGCTAATGAACAGAAGATGTTCAGATATTCAGATGTTCAGTTTTAATTCTTTTTTTTTCAGTGATGTGTAACTGCACTTTTGTATTTGGGAAAATCTGCCCCTTGTTGAACATGTCACTTTGTAGGACCTAAAAAAGTAAAAGATTTGCAGACTAGCCAAAACTGAGTTTAGCTTAGTTGGTTAGAGCATGGTGCTAATAATGCTATGGTCGCAGGTTTGATCCCCATACAGGACATGTACTAAGAGTTGGACTGGATGATCCTTGTGGGTCCCTTACAACTTAAAATACTCTGTGACTGTGTGATTTTGGCTACCTAGGAGTTATTTTGTGTTTCTCATCAGCAGGTGGCAGGGGAACTGGAAGGGAATGAAGAATATGAGCCTATCAGTTTCTAGTAAATCTGCATAAAAGGCCGTGATAACATGGACAAATGAAATTACCTATTATTCTGAAAGAAAAGTAATTGTGTTCCAAAAGAAGTTCCTGTAGTCCTGTGAAGGAACCCATGTGTGTCATGCTGGAAATCTGTGTACTCTGTATGCTTCAGGAAAGACCCTCTTTGCTGAGGTGATGAATTTGGATACTTAGCTTCTTGTCCCAGATAATTTGCAGACGAGACAAAGTCAGGTCAGAGAAGCAAGAAAATAACCCACTTAGTGGTCATAAATGTAAATAAGTGCATTATTATGTCACTTCTAAATCTGAAAGTCTTGATAAAAATCTCTTGCTGTCAAGGTGATCTTAAAGATGTTCTGTGAATATGCAGTAGGTGATGGGTAAGACAAAATGAAAAAAAACTCCAACAAACCTACTTCAGGTTTTCCAAAGTCCTATTTAATACCTTTTATATGGGCATGGAAAGACTGAGTTAATTTGGTTTTCTCTCCAATTCAAAAGCATTTCTGATACATAATTTTTTTTTTTTGCTGTTGTCAGTGTGGTTTCTTACAGACCATTCTAAACTTTAAAGGACATTTTGTTCTTGAGTTATTTGCTCTGGTTTATCTCCATGGTCCCACTGAAATCATACATGTCTGTGAGTAAGGGTTGCAGGGCTAGTTCCTTCAAGATTTATGTCTAATGAGTTGGATAGGATCTCTTAATTCATGTAGTTTATCCCTGGCCTGCTGCAGGACTTCCTTCTGCATTACATACATATGGTTTTCATCTTGTCTATTCCTGAACATGTATAGTGATGCCGTCTCAGTCACATCTCTTGGCAAATATTTTACCTTAGGAATAGAAATAATTTCCAAATGTCTAACTTAAATATTTCCCTTTAAAACTCAGATAATTAATCTTTATATGCATTTTTAACTGCCAATAGTATTGCTATACTTTTTCATTTCAATCATTACCCTTTACATATTTACTGACAGTTTTCTTGGCATTAAGATGCATGTATGCATATTATTGTTCCTTAATTTCCATGTGTATGTTGTTACAATACTTCTGCATATTGGATCAAATGACAGTTGCACTGCATTTACAGCTCCTTTGTTAAATTAGTGAACACACCCTTAAATGTCAAAGAAGATTAGGCCCATCATTTTAGCCAGGCATGTTCAAGGACACAAGTGCCATAATGCAATAAAGAATTTACCATAGAAGTTATTGGCAGCCTACTTTTTCCATTGAGTAGCCCTGTTCTCTTAAATCCCATATACATGGTGAAAGTTGAAATAAAGTAATCAGATGATGAGTCAGGGTACAAAGATCTTAATATACTTTTCATCATGCCAGAGCAAAAAGCAAAACCCTAAAGGTAAGTGTAGTCCACCCCAGTCTTCTGGGAGGAGAGAGATCAAGATGCTTGGAGCTTCCCCAGTGTGGTCCACCTATCCCTATTTGCCATAGCTTTTAGCTTGCTCTCTGCTGGGAATTCACAAGTGATGTAAGAACAAATGAGAAGGGGTGTAGTGGTGGAATGTGTTCACTGGTTCCAGTTTCTGCCTCTTACTACTTGTGCTTCTGTTCAGCCAGTTGATTATGTCCCTTCTGCCTACTACCATAACCCAGCACCAGGAGTGTCTGAAGATCATGGGCTAATGAATTCTGGAATATTGATCCTCTCAGCAAGTTAGAATAGTACAGAATGAAGTGATGTGATTTACATGGTTACAGTTAAGGGTGTTTGTCTGCATCACAGCTTGGAAAGGAAGCAGTTATTTAACAGCAGACTCAGTGTTTTTCTTCAGTGGAGGCACAACGTGGCAACTGACAGTGAGCTGAAAGAAAGGAAGAGTAGATGGAGCTTACTTTCCACGAATTTTGGCACAATAGAGTTACCTACCTCTCATTTATCTCACAGGTGAGCTTAGCCACTTATTTGTTTCCTAGTGCACCATGGTCAATAATGCAGCACTTGGCTATCACCGAGATGTAGGATGCTGCCCATTTTTCTAGCAGTTTCATTTACAGAAAGCTAGGAAAGCCTGTTCAGTCTCAGTAACTGGTGTTTATCTGGGGTCAAATCCAAGTGGATGCTAGCTATATGAAGTACAAAAGCCATCTTTTATGTTCAGAGTGAACGATAGAAGACCTGTTGAAAAGTTGAATGGAAAAGACTCTTCCTGGAAAGTGCTCCTTGAAAAAATCTGAAAATGCTCCCCAAAAATGATGTTGTTGATAAGTATTTTGAAAGAGAATGACTGTGCTAAACTTGCTTTGGTACTAGAGCTCCATTCCAATGTTTTATGCATAACATCCATCTTGATGGTGTTTTAGAAGAGAATATTTACATTATTTAAATTTAGTATTAGCACAAAGCCTTCTAGGAGTTTAAACAAACAACAACCAACATAGTAGAGTCTCAGAAAAAAAGGAGGCTGCCCAGAGCCCTCAGATTTAGACATTCCTTTATTATTAAATGTAGCACCTCTTGAACTCCTTGGCTAAAAACAGAGACAGGGCATTTTTCACAAGAATCTTGATCCAAAGTACACAGTACTTTGTTTCATACATGAATGGAGATGATAGTAACCTTAAACCTCTCAACTTTTTTATCTTCTCTCCATACCTGAAAAGAGAAATAATCTACCAAGGTCTGTGAAAATGTGTATCCTAAAGACAGCAAAAGATGGAAATCCCAGGAGAGCCCCTTGTTTGCTTTTTGTACACAGAACAGCGTCTTCAACTCAGGCATCTCCATGTACGAATGCATTTGCAGGTGCCCTCGGGTGGGGTTTTGGTTCTATTTTAACACAACTGAGAATGAACGGGTTTTGCACCTATATCGATTTTTGTGATATCTGTTGATCTGTATCAAGAGAAAAAATCTTAAATTGAGCTCTTTTCTTCTGAGAATAAAGAACTATTTTTCTTAATCTTTATTCTGTAGAAAGAAGAAGCTTCTATGTGTTTTCTTTTGTGTCATGCTGCTATGTCTTTCAGCTAAAGCTACTTAGGATATTGTAAGTATTTTCTTTGAAAACTTTTGAAGAAATTAGGAACATTTTTATCTTTTAATAAAAAACTTCAGTGGTTAGTAACAAAAATAAGTAGAGAAAATGTTTTTTTTTCATATAGATGAGAAACAAAACAACACAATACAATACGTGTATATTTTTCATTCGCATTTTGTGTTTCTAAGAAAAGAAAATTTGCTCTAATCACATATAAAATAATAGAGGTCAGACACTCTCCTGTTCAGACTTATGACAAATTGTCAGGGCGACATGGAGCTAGACAAAGTTTGGTCCTTTTTGTTACCACTTCTAAGATAAGTTTTTGCCAACTAAAATATGTCTTGCAGTAGGTTAGAAAAGCACTGAATATTTTAAGATATGTAGCTCTGATACTTTACTTTTCCAAGAACTAAACAAATAATAGCATAGCAGGGAAGCTTATTGTTATTAAATCTGACAGCCTACCAATTTTCTTTTTTTCTTGTTGTTTAAAAGCCTGGTGCCAAATATGAAAAGAAATGCAGACAACCTTTAGAAGAAACAAATTGACTATTTGCAGTGGTCAAGCTTAAATGATAGACCTTTTTATTTGCACAAAATAGACACCCAGGAACATAAACTCCTGTGTAAAATATAGACTTGAATTTTCATAAGAGGAGTGTTTCTGGCAGTGAGGTTTCTTGGACATCTGTCTGGTGATGCACTGATTAAGACAGACCTTCTAATACTGAGCCCTTCAGAAGTGTGAATCAGATGTTTGGAGGTTTGGTTATGTGAGAGTAAATTTACCATAAAACATTGCACAGTTTTACTTTGAGTTGCAGTGGAGTATTGGACAAGAAGCTTGATGTATTAACCCTCTATTTATTTGCAAAGGAATGACATATAGAGCTGCGATTCCCGTGAAGATATTTTTCTCTAGAGGGCAGACTGGCAATTTTCTGTGTAAACTTTCTAATTATTACCTAATGTATGCGAGAAAGGACCTACATCTGTGGTAGGCACCAATTACAATAAGCACAGAAAAATTTCTAACAGGTGGAAGTTGAGATTAAAAAATATTCATATTCCTAGAGAGAGAACCTAGAGTCCAAATGATCTCGAGGCCAAATAAATACATAAAGTTTGCCAAATCTGTCTATAAGTTCCAGTGAGCTCATATGTTTTCACCACACAGTGTGTATTGAGAAAAAGTGAAGGCAAAGAGACAAGGTTCTTTCAATCACTCTACTGAAAAAGCATGCAGGCAGAAGGGCTGTTGGATTGTTTTATTAAGCTTTGTGCCAGATTTGTGGTAGTGAATGTGGAAGGGGGGTTCTACAGAAAGTTTCTAGACCTAAAAATGCTACAGGTTTGACTGTATGAAAATGAAGGGGAGTTGTACCCTGCACCCCACTGTGGGATTTCGGAGAAACAGCCACTGTGCAAATGGGGTGGCTGGTCCAAGGCTGAGTGACCTGTGAGGACAGACCTGTATGTTGGAGAGTAGCAGCCTACATGTGCTAATCCGCTCTGGGACTTGCACTAGCAGCTGTGGAATGCAGCTGCACAGATGGACTGGACATCCCTTGGCTTCACAGTGTTTTCCCTGGAGGAAGAAATTGCTTGAGTCAAAGTCTACTTCTTTCTCACTTGCTGCCATTCTGGGAGCAAGAACTTTTGATCTTCAACTGGGCAAACAAACAGAAGCACAGGGCTGCTGGAGAGTAAAATAAAAGGTCTGAGGTGAAAAGGCTAATTTTTTGACCGATCACTGCTAAAAGGTCCTACTGGCTATCTTTCTGAGGTGCCTAGGAACCATTATGGATTTGTTTGTGCAAAATAACAATCTGAATATCACTAATGTGAGTCCACAGTAAACATATATTAATGACAAATAAGATGCCAAAACTGGGAAACAAATTGCCATTTTTTATTACTTCAAAGTGTAGAAGTGTTGCCATGCAACTCTATTCAAATTGCATATCCCAGCATTTCATTTGCCATCTCATCACCTAACTGCAGTGCTGTAAAGAAGCTGTTGTAGAGGGGACTGATTAAAACAGCATACTTCACCTGTTTGCTCTGGATTTGTACCTGGTACTTGTCACTCCAGCTGTACAGCTGGAGGCAACCAGCTGAGGGTCTAGTCATGCCACAACTGTTCTGTCATTATGATCAGCAACCCTCACTCTATGGGCACTGGGGGAATTCCTAGGAAGGTAGCGGGTGACCATGTTTTGCCTAAGGTATTTGTTTTATCATTGAGAAATATGCATAATACTGTCTTAGCTGATGTGTCATATTAAAAAACCACAACAAACTAAACCCAAACAGTGAAGTACTGAAGACTGCTTCTGGTATTTAATACTCACAGCAGTGCTCTGATGAGGTTCCTTTGTACTCTTGTGCAACTGAGGAGAGCTTCCTTGCTACTGGCAATGAAACAGAGCCAAGAAAGATCAAGGATCATGATGGCAAAAGAAAAATGGAAGCACAATTTTGGATCCCTCAAGGGCTTTAAAATGGTCATTAGCAGAGCCCCTAGGCTATGAGGTTGAAAACATATCTTGATGGATTCCCCAGTTAGCCCATGTGTTCTATCTTACAATCTCAGGGAAGGAACGCTACTATGTATCTAATTTTTTTTATATTTAAACACTTATAAAAGCTTCCAGTTTACACACAGATACCTACACAGAATGAAAGAATCATTAATACAGTGTACCACTGTGTATTCTGCTCCCTTTGTATTTAGATCACAAATTCTTGCTACCTGTTGCCATTAATAACCATTTCAGAGTACTCGCAGAGAAGAGGAGAGTTCATTGTCACTTGATTTGGTAGTGATGTCTCTCTCATACAACAAGGCCTGCATAGAGACACAACATTATTAAGTCAGGTTTGCTGAGAACATCTGAAAATGATGGATATGTGAAATCACAGTTAAATTACACTGACTAAAGCAAAGCAGAGATTAAAAGCATCATTTTCAGGTTATGAAGCCCATCACTGGTGCTACAGAAACATTGGGCCTTGGGATTTTATTGATGTCAAGGAAATGTGTAATTTTGGGTCTGTACCTTTATTAAAGCAGGGGGCATATATTTATTACAGGCCTTCAGTATGACTAGGTGAAAGAGTTAATGTCAGGCGCTCCTTAAGAACCTTCTTTTTTCATGGAACACTTCTCAGTTTTGCCGCACAAAAGGTTGTAGTCCTCTTAGTCTTCTCTGTAAGTACTTATTTAAATGGAATAGCTTTCTCCTTCTGTTGCAGAAATAGGAGGTAAAGCTGAAAGCAACAAGGTGACCTCACTACTTTATCTGTAAGTAGAAGACATTGAACAAGTTTACCAAAACAAATACATGGAACACTTCTAATCACTTGTTCAGGCTCTGCTAACAGATGTTGCAGTAGTCCATTTAAAACTAGGAATTTGAAACTTTTTTCTTTACAAATAAGATTACCATAGGGTAAACGTATCCAGAGTAGCAGCATATTTTTAATAATACATCAGTCCTTTAGAAAGTTTACAGTAAGAACAAGTGATTATGTTTTCCTCCCAAGATATGTATTGAGCAAAGGGTCAAGAGAAAGCTACTGCATTTAAATGATTGATATTTGGAGTACAATTCTGCCTGCAATGAAAATGAGCAGAACCATTCAAGTTATAGTTAGAAATGGTTATGTACACAATTCCTCACATTAAAACATAGCCATTAGTGTAGGAAGTGAACAGCCAATTATTTTTCAACAAGTGTTGCGGATCTTTGCAATATTGTAGTGGTTTCTTTTTCATCATCAGATTGTTTATTCAGCTTCATCATTATTTTAATATCTAAGAGCATAGTTGTGACCAGCACCTCCTGTTCCAACAAAGCTATTCCAATAAAGAACAAAAGGGCAACTTCATCCCTTCTACATATAAATTATCAAAGAATGAGTGAGAAACAACTATAGAAACAGCTATAAAAAGGGAGGGTACAAGGCAACTGTGACCCACAAAATTAAAAGGCTTCCCTTGGGGAAGTTAGTTCACTTTTTGGGCTTCAAGAAATTTCGTTCAACAAGAAGGAGATTTTGTTGTACATTCTATTGCTTATTACACATTCTATGGATTAAATATTTTACTATTTGTTTACTGATGGAAACAAAAAAAACCAAAACAAAACAAAAACTTGGATGAAATTCTGGCTCACTGGCAAAATTCCTGCTGACTATATTAATGCTAAGATTTTACTCCTAACTCTCAAGATGCATGTGCTGTGTGAAGTGCAGAGAACACTCCAGAGCTGCCTCACAAAGTGGTCTCTGGTGTTGAAATACCCTGTGTAGAAGCACTGTCTTGTTCCTTGTGTTCAGTCCTCTCGAGAATTTTCAAGTGACGTGTAGTTTTAAAGTGTTGTTTTGCAGAGAGCAGTGCAGAGAGCACAGACAGCTTTCTAGGAAATTAGTCTTTGGCTCAAGAAAGAAAAATAAATTGGCCAAAGGATGTTCATTTCAAATTGCCAGTGGAAGTGTGGTGACATACTTTAACTCTATTGCTGCTCAGTTAGACCCAATTGAGGAGTGGGAGGGTTTCCATGATGGACCAAATCAGTGATATGGAGCTTTGAGCGGATCTTTATACTGTATGGAAGGAAGGTGATTTCTTCCCCAACTACTTACTGTCACAAGTATTGAGGCCATGTTACTGAGAACGCAGCTGCGATGGGCAGGGCACGTCTCAAGGATGAAGGACCACCGCCTCCCTAAGATCCTGCTCTATGGTGAACTTGCCACTGGCAGCCGCATGAGAGGAGCCCCGAAGAAAAGATACAAGGACTCCCTGAAACAACATCTCAGCCTTGGCCATATTGATCACCATAACTGGTCTACTCTGGCCTCCAATCGGGAGGCCTGGAGACACACCATCTATAACACAGCTGTCTCCTTCGAGAACACACGCAGGATCACTCTCGAGTAAAAAAGGCAACGCAGAAAGAACCGTAAATTGCAGAATACACCATCTAAGGAGTCTTTCTGCTGTGCCTTTTGCAATCGGATATGTCTGTCACGTATTGGCCTCATAAGCCACCAGCGTGCCTGTAGCAAATGTGGATAGAGCCTTCCCAAATCTTCGTTCGCGAAGCCTAGCCATGATGACTTATAACCTAGCAAATGAAGATTTGCTGTCTCCAGGGAGAGAATAAGCATAGTTTGGCAGTGGGAGTTTGCATGATCAGCATTTAAGGATGAGTCACCTTCTCGGACCTTAACCTGCTGAGTGTGGAAGTCTTTCTCCTTTTTCCCTTTTACAATTTTGTGTTCATGTCAAGCAGCTTTCTTTGATGTGTTTAATAGGAACACTGGATTTCAGAGTTTATAGTTTTGTTTGTCACTTTGGGTTTTTTTAGACTCTTTGCTAATTACCTTGAGCTTTTTAATTTCTCCTCATACAAAAACTGTCCCTCTTGCTTTCTAGTTACTTCAGTTTCTCTTTTTAGAGTATTTTTGTATTTCTTTATGTGCTATTTATCTAGGTACAACAACGAAGCCTCTTGGGTTCAAAAATCTAAATGTCTTTGCCCTGTTCTCTTGCATGCCCAAAACAGGGGACTGAACTGAGATACAAATTATTACAAGTGTGGACTCAAGATTAGATTTCTTTTGAAAGGGCTGAACTAATGGTACATTCTCTGACAATTTAGAAGACTTTAGGTCATTATGAGACAAGTTTTTCTACTTCAGCTTATATTAGTTGCTTGCCTTTTTATAGAATCATAGGATTATTTGGGTTATACAGGACCTTAAAGATCATCTATGCCTGCCATGTGCAGGGACATCTTAGTACCAGATTAATCAGAGTCCCATCCAACCCGGCCTTGAACACTTCCAGGGATGGGGCATCAACAGTTTCTCTGGGCAACCTGTTTCAGAGTCTCACCATCCTCTCAGTAAATAACTTCTTCCTAATATCTAATCTAAACCTTCCCACTTTCAGCTTAAAGCCATTCCCCCTTATCCTATCACTTCATCCCAGTGCAAAAAGTCTCTCTCCATCTTTCTTGCAGGCTCACTTCAGGTACTGGAAGACTCTATAAAGTCTTCCTAATGCCTTCTCTTCTCCTGTTGTTAATCTAGAGCCAGTCCACCTTTTCTTTTAGGTATGTAAAATATAATAAAATAAGGAAGGTGAACCGCTTCAACTTCTTCCTTGAAATACAAATGATTTACATAGCAGTAGGGGACTCTGTACAAAGGCTTTTCATCAACCTGCTAATGAAGAAATAGAGGAAATTGAAAGATGCTGCATATGCTCACCTGCCTCTTATTTCTTAGCCAGTAGTTATTTTCTTTCTCTTTGTCTCTATTTTTTTTATGTTTGCCAAAAATTTATTCTGTCCAGAAAGTGGTCAAGAGTAAAAAGATAACAGAAAGCAGAGTGTACTATACATGACAAACCCATGACATTTTAACTGAGTTTGAAAGAACACTCTGAAACTTTACCAATCAAAAGCTTCAGATGATTCCTGATAACCAGAAAATGAAGCTGAGAAGAAGTGAAAGTGAACTAGAAATACTCTCAATGTCCAAGGCAGGGGCTGTACCTCATTTGAGAGGCTTTTAATAGTGAAAACCTAATCCAGTCTTCACATTTCTTTCAAACACCTAGTATGCTATTTTGCAAGGCAATTTAGTACACAAAAATATGCTGTGTGGAAATCAGGATCTCGGCACTGTTTGTGCAAATACAGTACACATTTAGATTATTGAGGGAGTGCAGCCAGGTCACTTGGGAGCAAGCATGCAAACCTCATGTTCAGCCTCCTGGCAGGAGCACTCATGCCAGAAGCATGATTAATCCCAGCAAAGGAGGGTGTTTATGGGGTGTCACAGTCCTGGCGGAGCAGCCCCTTATGGGCAGCTGTGTTTGGACCCACATGCTGGATCCATGTGCTCCTCTGCTCCCCTGGGCCTGGGCAGGCTCCAAACGCTCACTGTGGCCCCAGCCTTTCAGCCCACTCCCCAGGCGGACTTTTATGCTTGTACCTTCTCTTTAAGCCCTCTTTTTGGGACCACCGCTGTACCACAGGGATTATAAAGGTTTTTTTGTACACTGGCCACATGCAACTAGTTAACTAAATGGCAGAGATTCAAAGCAGAAGAAATGTCTATGCACTGGTTTCTTCACCTTGGGCCCTGGAGCATATCCTGAGCTTTGGATGGTGCCATATCAGTCCTATGTCCCCTCTCTTTTACCCTCATGCTCCAGCTTAGCCTTATCTTCCCTAGTTACACACTCAGATCTCTAACTCCTCCAAGAAACTCCAGTAATTTTTCAGAGCTGAAGTCTAAGTGTTCTTTGGCTTGAAAACCATTCCTTCATAGCATGCTTTGTCTCTCTTTTGTCCTCATACTGGCATGCTTTGACTTTGTTCTGGGAGCTTTTCTGAACAGGTGTAAAATAGATCTTCTCTGTGTTGAGCATCACCTATCTTTCTGTCCCTAAGGTGGTTCTACTTGAATGGAGGATGATTTGTGTTAAGGGTTCTTATTGGTCTCTGTTGCACTTCTTCACCTTCAATCTTGGAAGTACCTCACCCACTACACATTCACAAAAGCTTTGTTCAGTGGTCTAGCAATTTCATAAAATTTACTAAATTTTGTCCTTCTCACTAAGAGAAATTTCTCAAACTAGCAGAGTCAGGGCATGAATTACTGTCCTAGTCAATGATTAGCCTTTTCATTCTGCAGGTTAGTGAAATTAAAACTGAATTCAGTCTTAGCAATCATTATTAGCGTGTAATTCAGAAAATATTTGTGACATGGGCCACCTTATGCTTTGATAAGTTTATTTTTGACTTTGCCTGTTATTTCATACCTCTATTTCATAGCCATTTGAGATTTATGAGTTTGAGTTTCTGTTTGTCTTTAAAGAGCTGTGATGGGCTGCGTGGGCAATTTTGCCACATTCTGTTCCTGCCTTTATACCTGCAAGTCACTACAACTATCCTGCACCTAAACACTCCACACAGGGTATTCAAAATATACATCTAATTCCAGAATCTACAGCCTACTTGGGTATCCCTTAAGCAACTAAGATATACTAGGATTTGTGTGCACTTATAACATAGCAGTGAGATATTCTTTATCCAGAGCTCCAGTAGGTTATATTGTCGGTACCCTGATTATTGCTGAGGCAAGCTTGTTTTGCTATTTTGCTGCGGAGAAAGCAGCAGTTACAAATCAGGCATGTAATTGAGCAGGCAAGGCATATAAAGCAGATAGTGTTTAAGTTCATTTGTCATGTTCCAAACATTGCAGAACTTAAGAATTGAAATCGTCTCTTCTTACAGAGCTGTTATCCTTTTAGTCCAGGCAGTGAAAAATGTCAGCTCCTGTGCAGAATAAAGTAATGAAACTCATACTGCACCTGGAAACTATTCATAGTCTTTGCCTTTGTGTAAACCCTTTTATTGACCTCGTGACCTCAAATATGAAGAGCTGCCACACACATTCACTCTGGCTATAGATACTCCTGAGGTCCTATTTCAAATTTTTTGGTGTTTTTGTGGGCTGTGTAATACCTATGCTGAATTGTTCTTCCCCATGTTCCTCTCCTTCACTTTCTATCTGAGTCTCAGCCAATATTTCACTCCTCTCCACACATGGATCTCATCAACACAGGAGGGAAAATGGTAGGAGAATGTCTGTTAGGTGAAGGGCTTTTCCAGAAAAAAAAGGGAGAGATCTGAATACTTGGCTTCCTCTAATGATGTGGGCAGGAATTCTATCCAGCAATAGGGCAAATCCCGCTGGATACTGTACATGCTGCCTCACATCTTTCCAGATCCGATGTGTTACAATAGTATATTTGTGAGTTAAGATACTTGTTTCTTGTGTTCTAGTACTATGATTGGTATTTGTTTTTTTCTGTTCTACTGCTAAGGATATTTTATTTTGTTAGGTCTGGGATGAAACACTTGCCAAATCTGCAGAGGCTTGGGCTGCTACATGCATTTGGGACCATGGACCTTCCTACCTACTGAGATTCTTGGGCCAGAACCTGTCTGTAAGAACTGGAAGGTAAAAGGATACCCTACAAAACAATTATTTTGTCAACCTTTGAACCACCTTTGAGATCCAGATTTTGGACTGATGCTAGTGTCATCTGCTCTTCTATAGTTTACATCCATCCATGTTCATTTGTCTTAAGAATATTATTGCTTAATACTGTGCCCCTAGTGTTACTCTTTCTGTATTTTAAACAAACACAGGTATCGATCTATTCTCCAGCTGGTAAAACCATGGTATGATGAGGTGAAGGATTATGCTTTCCCTTATCCTCAAGATTGCAATCCCAGATGCCCCATGCGATGTTATGGACCCATGTGCACCCATTACACACAGGTTGTATAAATTATTTTCCTCTATTCCAGATATACTCTCCAAAGCTGAACTTTTCTATGATGTATCTATATGTCCCTCTTTCAAATAAATGTGTATATATATATTGTATATATATATGTATATTTATTCTTTTCAATCTGGACTTCACCAATAATAAATATTTATTCAGATGGTTTGGGCCACTTCCAATCGTATAGGCTGCGCAATCCACACGTGCCACAATATGAACGTCTGGGGATCTGTTTGGCGACGAGCTGTTTACTTGGTATGCAACTATGCCCCAAAGTGAGTTACTTTCTTTTATTTTTGTTTATTTTTATATTTTGTGCATGTTTTGTTCCCCTCATTGGACTGCTTAATCCTTTTTCTGCATCATGACCTCTATTTGTGCCTTTGATTCGGGCTGTTCCTTTATTCAAACTTTTCATCTGAACATACAGAAATGTATGACTTCAGTGTACAAGAAAGAAAAGGAATCAACTTGATGTGTACGAACCAAAACCAAAACCTTGTTTCCTGTTGTTGCTGTTTATATTATTATAAAAACTTTTTCTTTGTCTTCCTTCTTTGCTTGACTCCACTTTACTTTGAATTCCCTATTTCTTCACTCTTTTATATATATACACATAGTGAACTAGACTTACTCCGGGAAGCAATTCCTCTCTATATCAGGCATTTGATTTACCGAGAGGTGGGCCTGTGCGAACCTCATGAAGTTCAGTAAGGCCAGATGCACCTGGGTTGAGGCAATCCCAAGCACAAATACAGGCTGAGTAGAGAATGAATTGAGAGCACCCCTGAGGAGAAGGACTTGTGAGTGTTTGTGGATGACTCAGCAAGGCATGCTTGCAGCCCAGAAAGCCAACCATATCCTGGGCCGCATCAAGAGAGGCATGACCAGCAGGTCAAGGGAGGTGATTCTCCCCTCTACTCTGTTCTCCACCTGGAGTGCTGCATCCAGCTCTGGGGTCCTCAGCACAATAAAGATGTGGATCTATTAGAGCAGGTCCACAGGAAAACCACTAAGTTGATCACTGGGCTGGAACACCTCTCTTATGAAGATAGGCTGAGAGAATTGGGGCTGTTCAGCCTGAAGAAGAGAAAGCTCCAGGGAGACCTTGTATCAGTCTTCAGTACCTGAATGGGGCTCTCAAGAAGTCTGAAGAGAGACTTATCACTAGGGCATGTAGTGATAGGACAAGAGGAAATGCCCTTAAGCCAAAGGAGGACAGGTTTAGGTTAGGTATTAGGAAGAAATTCTTTACTATAAGAGTGGTGAGGCACTGCAACAGGTTGACCAGAGAGGTTGTGGGCTCCCCATCGCTGGAGCTGTTCAAGATGGGGCTCTGATCAACCTAGTTTAGTGAAGGGTTCCGTGCCCATGGCAGTGGGATTGGAACTAGATGATCTTTAAGGTCACTTCCAACCCAAACCATTCTATGATTCATGAACAGTGATGATACTTGTTGTTGTCCACAGGATACCTTTGCTTACGACCATGCTGCATAATGCCATCCGTAACACTGGTTCCACATAAAGTCCATCAACCTAAGGCCCATGTCTACAAATCCATCTCATCTTGCCTTCCATATTAGGGTCTGTTAAAGTACAGGTCATAGACACAAATAGGCGGCCCTATATCCAGTAGCTTGCAGAGGTCTCTGTTAGATTGAAATAAAGAAATTAATTTTCTCCCAGCATTTCCTAGACGTCATCCCAAGCTTACTCTGGGTGCAGAATGAGTCAGTAAAGTATAGCGCTGAGACATGTTCGATTTGCGGTCTGGTTTGGACCATTATTTCAAAAGTAGCATGGACAGTGTTAAGTGACTGGTTTCTCTGACTGTATACTAGGCAAAGACTTAGTACTGTATAGGAATCTAAGTATAATTAATTGAGCATGTTTTCCATAAACTCTCGGTGGCACAGGGCCATTTGTGGTAAAGACTATGCAAGAATATGTCATTATTCTAGCTGTTATATGAGTAAAAGAATTTTTAAAGATTTTGCAAGATAGAATTTAGTAAAGAAAACTTACTTGGGGAAAAAACAGCTTTAGAAATCCAGGAGATTTCTCTGTCCTTTTTAATATTTACTAGAAAAGGATGGTAAGAAATGAGTGTGAGGGAGCAAAGATTAGGCAGCAAAAACTGTATCTGACTTCTAGTTCTGCAGTATGGATAAGGTGAAATCAAAGTTTACAAGAAAAACCCAAATATTATTTGAAAAAAATATTAAAAATTGCAAACTTGGTAGAATATTTCTCTCATTTTCATATATAGGAAGAAAATGGTTTTATACACTAGATATTATTGAAAGCTGATGCATTGTTGTGTGTCAGTTACCAATGAATTATGAAATTTTGTATTTTGTAAGTCTAAAAATCCCACTGTTTCTCAAACACCAAACCAAAGCCTGGAGTTATGAGTTTTTTCTCAAGGTGAGATTGTGAATAGACCTTTAAGTCATAAGTAGTGGAATAGTGATTTTCACATCTACTTCTTGAAAAGTCACAAAAATTATATTGAGTGGTCTTGCCAAGATTAAGTTTGTATTTCTAAGATTTAATTAGCTTGAGTTAAGGACGTTGGGCTAAGAGTCCTTGATCACACACACATAGGTCTCTTTGCCAGTCAGTAGTTTGTGTTCGAGTAACCAGCACATCAGAAACTCCTCTACAGAATAATGGAGTGAATATTGCAGCCCCAACCTGAGTTACTAAGATTGGAATTTGGCAAAGACTTAGGATTTAGAACTCAAGTAATTTTCACTGATGCCATGCTGTAACACTTAAAAATATTTGTGCTTCTGAAATGAGGGGGAAAAAATAAAGTTAAGGAGGATAATTACAACGTTTAGAAAGGCCCTGCCCCAGTTTATCTAACAGTCTGACACAAATCGGCCATGTGTTGCATAGAAAGTGAAGCAGAAATCAGTTTTCAGCAAATTCTTTCTGGATTTCCATATCTGTTAGCAAGCTAAATATATTTCCTGAGCACTTAATCTGCTGTACCCATTTGGAAGAGAAGTAGGAATGAGCAAATTATTTGAGATTCCTACTTTCTTCCAAGGCACAGCCCAGACCAGGGCTTTTGATCCAGTGTTATTGGCTGGGAGGTGGGGGCTGACAAAATGTTTCATAAATAATTGCATTACTCACTGCTATTCCACGTCACATGCAAACTAAAGGAAAGTTCTCTGCTCTGTGAGACATAACATTTAAATAAAAATCTAATTTTAACTTTCTGCCTACAATCATGAGTGTTGCATGAATTTCTAAAAGCTTGTGGTTTATATAAACTCCTTAAAGTCTGGATGCGTTTTTCAGATGTTCATGGATGTTTCAGAGTTACCTCTTTTCATATCATCACTTTCCAGACTTTTTACCCCTTTCCCCCTAGGGTATACTACACAGCTCTGTTCACCAGACAGGAGTCCTTCTCCTTTCATTAGTATCTATGAGACCCTTGGAAATACCCAAATTCAGTTCTTTTTAATACATTACTAGTGCAAATAGTTTTTATCTTCTCTTTTCTTGAACAATGAATTCAGCATCAGACCTTCACAGTGTGGACCTAGGGTAGTGAAACCTAACAGTAAGATTTAACTAGTTTGTTTTTCTGTCTTCCAAGTACAAGCCTTTAAGATAACTGCTAGACAGAAAGGTGCTCAAGGAAAACCTTGCACCAATGCTTATTTTGCTAATTTTTCATAAATATAGCCCTCCAGTAAAAAATACTCTTGTCCCATGATCAGAGAATCAAAAATCGCTTGGCTGTAGCAAAAGCAAAAAGTCTGGGACTTCACCACAGGGATGAAAGGACATGGCATGGATGTCACTGGCTTTGGTTGACATGGTCATTCTCCTGCTGTTTTTTGGTTTGCTTCTCAGTAAACTACAGAAATAAATTAATATCGTGATTTTAGTAACAGACAATTTATAGGATATCAGTGAAGATGTGAACTTTAGTCACTCAAAACAAGTATGTTTAATGATTTTTTTTCTTCCACTCTGAAATTACTAAGCGTTCTTTTTCTTTTTCGTTTTCAGGGGGAACTGGATTGGAGAAGCACCATATAAAGTAGGAGTCCCATGTTCAGCTTGTCCTCCAAGCTATGGAGGTTCTTGTGCCGACAATCTTTGTTTCCCAGGAGTAACATCAAACTACTTATACTGGTTTAAATAAGTTAAGGTTTACATTATTTTGAAGAAAGCCCACAGATAAGTAACAAGAAGCTTGTATATTGAATTTTGCACATATTATATATAGAGAGATATTGTAATAATACTCTGATGTTTTCTTTTTGTATGCTGTTGTATAATTAACTTTCAAAGTATAGTATAATTTGGTTTTAACACTTTGGGATTTAAGACTCACATTATCCCTTTTAGATTAGCCTTTGTTAAAGGAGAGAAAATTTTCACCTTAGCAAGTGTAGCTTCCTGAAGGTTAGTTTATATTAAAACCACATCAAAATATAGAATATTACTCCATTTTTAAAAATAATAGCTCCAGAAAGAGAAGGGTCATTGTTTAATACTGTGCTTTAAAAATGGAGTGTGACATTCAAAGCAACAAATGGTCCTCACACTCCCAGTGATTCCTCCCATTTACACCAGTGCTTCCACCTGCAATGTCAGTGGGACACTGAGCAGACAAATACATATGTGCAAGAGAAACTGCAGGTTATTACCTACCTCATGCACAGCGTCAATTGGTTTATGGTGTTTCAAGAGTTCAGCACATGGCTGCTGCTATCATCATCAATGTCTGTGTGCAGACAGGAATATTAGGGAGAATGGGGAACCACGTTGGCCAAGATGCAGTGGCTGTTAACTCACAAGCTTAAAGTCTTATCTAGATAGAAAGCTACATAATTTTAAATATACTGGCATAAGAGCTCAGCTTGAATCTACATTCTTGTATTTCTGAACACAGTCTTAATGCTTATAATGGTGCTTTGCAGGAGTGTATTTATTCTTGTACAGAAAAGCAAGGAAATATATTGCTACAAAGCAACATCCATCAATACATGACATCCATACTGTTTTTTACACTATCAGTTTGCCAGTATATATGTTATCCCCCCGACTGAAACACAGTCAAGAACCAGGAAAGATCAGACCTAAAAGCAGATAAGAAGATTTGTGAATAAAAGTCATCAGGAAATTTTAAAAGTTCATATAAATTTCTTACAAAAATTCCAATTTTCTAAAGCAATTGGCAGTGTCCTTTAAAATATATTTTACTGTTTCCTGAAAATATCTGTGTGAATTATTAAAAACCAAATCTGCCAAAAACTTTCCTCCCAAAAATTGAACACCTTATGGATGCTTGCTAGAATATTTATAAAGAGGGTCTACACATCAAGCTAGGATATCATACAGGTACTTGACTAGAAAAACAGATTATGGAAAGGAAGAAATCGAATACCAGCCACAACTACTCCATCATTGAAATAGCCTTGAGTTTTGGGTTTCTATTACAGGGCAGAATGTACTCCACTTTAAATATACATGTTTAGTAGCATGTAGCATGTTTACTGCTTGCATTGCTACATTTAGACCTCTGAAATTTATGAACTTTGAAAACCAGTACTGAGTAGAGCAAGTGGAACAACAGAAGGTAATTTCACTAGTGCTACACATGTATGCATCTTTAAGTCACTAATTCAGTCTTTTGAGGGTATTCGAAACAGTCTGTCTCCAGAGCAGGAAGTAACATATTGGTGATACAAAAGAAAGATCAGAGTCTGAATTCTTCACATTAGTTATTCTTTTTCTCAAGCAAGATATCTGGGATGGGGGGAACAGGCTGTATAGTGTATGAAACGTAGCAACCCCTCTCTATCTGTCCATAATCTGATCCCTCAAAGAACGTCAGCAGCTGAGCTATGGCTCTTCAGACATTTCTGGTTAGTGACACTTCTGTATCTGACAGGGCATTAACTAGACAGGTATATTGCCTTTCAATGTGTCCACGTGGTAAAAGAATAACACTTCTAATATTCTACTAACATTTATCTTAACAGTTACAATATAAACATTTTTCCTTATGTTTTCAGAGGGGTTTGGACTTGGACAGCGCTCAATCAGCCAAGTACTTTGGCTGAGTAAAATCCAGTCCTGTTTCAGGAGTGAAAGAAAACCTCTTTGTATCATCTAGGTACACACTGAAATAATTCAGTGAAACAGAACTACTTGGTGGGTCACTAGCCCTCAGCCAGCACAATTTTTGACAAAATGCATGTGACAAATGCATTTTTGTTCTGCATGAGGAATATTCTATAGAGGTAAAGACAGCACAGTTAAAACAGTGCATCTAGCCATTTTTCAGTATTTTTATTATTTTTTTTAAAAAAAGATACAAAATAGGAAGCAGAGCATAAGAAAAAGTTCAGGTTAAGCCGTGGAGCCTACAACAGTAGGTCTAACAATAAATGACTACGCACTTTGAAACTTGCAACTTGTATGTTGTACGGTACACTTTCCAAGCAGGACTAGACATTGTAAATTAATTTATAATTCTGTAATTCAGCTGAAATTATTATCACGGGTATATATGTTATCGTATCTGTTACTTTTTAAGTTGCTACAAATACCTTGATTTTGTGTAATATTTTGTTTTCTGTGGATATAGAAAACTTTGCTTTTAACAAACAGGTATGCAGGTTTGTCACAACATCCCATAATGGTGCTAGGAATTAACTATCATAAATCACACTGTAGTTGACAGCAGCAAAAAATATTCTGGATATAAGCTATTTCATACGAGCAGCTCCTGATGAAACCAGTCACAAGCACTCAAGCATTAACTTAATATTTTTCATTGAGCAGAGGGGATTACAGCTCATCAGATATTTGATGAACACATGAAATTTCACCTTCCACTTTAAAGAAGGCAGCCTTTCTGTACTGCCTATTTGAATTGCCCCAATTTATATTATCTTTTTTTCTCTTGGGCCAGGTAATGACAATGCCAGTAAAGCTCTACTTTGATTGTCAGTGCCACTGCTGCCTGATTGACTACCTGACACCAAGTGCTGCTACAAAAAAAGTACTGAAATGTGCAGAAGACTTCAGTTGTCTTTGGCAGCTCTAATACTCGTTGAGAAAAATGCTTGATGAGTTCAAGGCCATGCTAGGCAAACTACCCCAGTAGCTATTCTGATGGCCCTGAAGTACTAATTTCTTCTCAGCAGAGGGGTGTGCCTTTAAAGACAGAGAAATTAGCTCCGACTTCTGTTCTGAATGTAAAATTATAAAAGTATATACAAACTAAAGGCAAAAAATATTTTTGGCCAAAATACTATGAGAGGCATAAGAGTAAAAAATGGAATAATTGATATAGTTAATTACTGAGTGCAGCTGTTTATGATATCTACTTGTGACTTTCTGCCTCATTTAAACATCTAAGATGATGGGTAGCAATTGAAACCTTTTGGTGCTAACCTCTATGTTCTGGTGCTGAAGTTACAGATATTTTTTTTTTGGTGGAAAATGGGGTTCTCTTCCAATATTACCATATGCACTCCAGTGTTTGTGAGATCTTTTTCAGCTAAGCATATAATTTACCACTAGGCCAGATTTGCTTTCGAAGTTCCTTTTTGTGGTTGTTTCAGGCTCTAATAAGAGTTTTATGTGCATCAGATAGAAAAGTGTATTCAAGTTCAAAACCAAAACAAACAACACTCTCCCCTCATCACAACAGGAAAGTGCCTGTGGAACAAATTATTGAGAGAGTAAGACCTCTGACAGTCATGACTTCATATTGATGCTGAACAAGTTTTAGTGATTCCAGATCCTCTCTGTGGAAAATAAATGACTTCAGAAAATCTGGGCTTGACTTTGGACACTTATCCTTGGGATCTGTTCTCTGAGATCAGTTTGTTTCCCTATTTTAGATGAGTTGGATCAGGTCTCAGTGAAAACCATAGAAGGTTTAATATAACTTTTGCAGGAATTAAAAAGTTGGATTCCATGAGAGCTTTATGAACAGCAAAATTAGACTTCGTGTGCCATCTGCTATCAACATTGGAAAAAACCATGAGGCTCTGAAAGAGGAAACTTCCCAGGGCACAAGTGATGTGTACCTCAGCTGTGACCTAACAGAACAAAATGTATCTGTATCTATATTCATGTCTATGTCTATAGATAGATGGATAGATACATCGATAGATCTGTTGATATAGTCTCTCCGAGGACCAGGTTGAAAGCATGGATGCCCTCTTGTGGTTGAGAATGCTGCTATGTCGGCTTGATTACATTGGAATCCAAGAGGTTTTAGGATTTTTTAAAAACAAATGCAAATTTAAATTTTTTGGCCTTGATTTTAAAGACACGTTACTTAGTGTGTCTGTTTCCTTTGAGAAATGAGGTGCAGTGCATAACTCCTGCATTTCTTAGTTTTTTGTGTTTTGTAAGTACGGAACTCAATCACAGTTGTACTTGCTGTCGGTTTCCTATTGTACAAAGTTTTATGACTATGAGGTAAAACAGGGGTATTCAGATATCAAAAGAATTTCTAGAAGCATTAAATCACATATAGTATTTAAAAAATAGGGTATGGAAACCCTCATTACTCAGATACTAAATCATAACAGTCCCTAATAAAATTTTAAAGGCCCAAATTACTGTTCCAATCTTCCCGATTGCTGAGTTTTCAAGACAAAACTCTTGTTTTCCTTTTCTAGAATGAAATGATCTTGGAATCCAAGCACACAGCATTTTTATGGTGCTTTTTAAAACAGTGCAAAATAGAAAATTTTTATGCTCTGATTTTCAGCTCATACATTGGTTTGATGGTCTCAAAGTGCACAAACCTTGTTTAAATTCATAAGTAGAATGTTGAACTTCAGACAATAGTAGCCTTAAATAACAACAGTCTTCTCAAACTGCCTTCTTTCAATAGGAAATAATTGAAAAATCAGGAAAAAAAAAGCAATGACCCATCTGATTAATTCAACAGATGGGCAACAGCCTATCTGGTTGATTCAAAAAATGATAAACAAAATTGATTACTATTGGCAATTTTAATACTTCCTTGCTGCTTATCCTTCATTTACCAAGTTTCCCTCAGGATAAAGTTATTTTCTTTTAGAGAAGATTTTTTTGCTCATATTACAAGGCAATATATTTTTAAATTGACACAAGCCAGTGGAACAGATAGAAACTTTTGATTGTTATCCACACTCTGCAGAGCCCTTCTGAGTGTGATGTGTGAGAAATCCAGATTGAAATGGTTGCAACTGAGTATTATCTCCCCGTCTTCTCCCAAAAGACAAAATTCAGAGTGAAAAATGATTTTGGCATATTATCATTTGGTAATCAGATTGGAAATACTTTAAAATCCCTCATACTGACAAATTCTTATAAATTATGATCAGGGTTGTTTTGACCAGAAGGAAAGTGGGGGAATATCTCTCAGGTTACATGTTTAGCTCACAAAAGCAATTGTCATTCAAATCGCTGGGCTGTTCATCACGCTGCTAACTCACTACAGCTTCAATAGATCATCGTATAAGTCAGGAAGTATCTCGGATGTGATGTTTAAAGTAATAAAATTGTTCCTTAAGAGTGAATGGTAATATTGGAATCTAATAGCTCTGAGGAGTTAAACAGCTTTGCTTCATGTAGGGTGCTCTTACGTAATTGAAATGGTGCTTAAAAGCAAGTTTCATTTAAGAAGCAAAAGATGCTGAAGATGGGCAAATTATTATATTTCTACCCTTTTTTATCTGAACCCATGTGAAAAAAAATGTTCAGAGTTTATAGAGTGAAATGCCCTTCCCCCCCTCTCATTATGTATTTTCATTTTTCTTGTTTAGATTTTTTGATAATTTTGTGGATGGGGTTGTATCTGGTTTTTTGGAGAAGAAAGCTTGTTGTCTAACACATGTGTTTCAGTGACCTTATCAATGTATCATTTCTTTCATATCGTCATATGATCCTATATACATGTTATTCCTGAGATATAAATTTGTATCCCTGTTTCAACTTCTAATGCTATGAAATTATAAAGAAATGTACATCATTTTTGATCTATTTTGTAACATCTATGCATTTAAATAAACAAGTAAAATTATCAGTATTTACACTTGATGTTCTTTTGAGGCATCTTTTGTTGTTTCTTTTGTTGATTTGTTCCCTGAAGAAGAGGTTTTCAAGACAGATATAAACTGAATTTTAATTCAGTTTGAATATATTTATATAAATGCATATGTTTTATACCTGAGCTCCATTATGTACTTGAAATACCTCTGTGTGTAACCACTTATATGGATAGGAGCCTGCGTTTTGGTATTGAGAGACAGAACTCTTCATCAGAATTAGTGGTCAGGGGTTGTTTTCTTATGTTTCTCTGGCCAAGAGGAATAATCTGAACTGTAAACAAAGGAGATACCATCAGAAAATCAGGGAGGTACAATGGTGAATTGGCCAAGTTCTCTTCCATGGAAGGAACCATGCTGCAGTCAGAAAAAGAGTAGGTCTTTGTTCCTGAATAACTGTTCTTCCTCCCAAAGTGGTACCAAAGCTGTAAAAGCTAGATTTGAAAACAAAAAAAACAGAAACTTAAATGTAAAAGAAAAAAGGAAGCTGTATCATGAGGACAAGGAAGAACAGAGGGAGGAAGATAAGGCAGGAAGATAAGGCATTTTTAAAATATTAAGACTTAGCATCGCAAAAGCTATTCAAACTCAGTGTGTAAATCCTTTGTTCTCCTTAGTTTATCCTTCACAAACTGGACACAACAAAAACTACTTTTCTTAAAATTCACCACGACACAAAGTTATTTTATACATCATTTATAGATTCAGCTAGCAGGACACAATCTCACAGAAATTAGGAAGGAATAGGAAGAAGTGCAGATTCTTTCAGAATGCCACCATGCATTTTCTCTAGTATACTATTTTTTTGTTTAATGACATTCTATGATTTTTATCATACCTCTTTGTGATGTAGAAGTTCAAAGACATTTGGAATTAATTTTATGAATAATTATGAATAAATACAGCACAAGCTGTTGGCAGTCTCTGGGCAATTGTAATAGGATAATATCAAATGCGAGTATCTCACCAACAGTATTCAGTGCTGCTAGGCTTTTCCTGATCTGAGCCCAGTATTTTTTGGACTACGACAAAAAGAACAGTGGTTTTGCCTAATTTCTTATTTCTTGGTGTACTTGGTTTTTTTTCTTTTTCTCTCTTCTTCTCTTGCTTCTCTCCCATCTTTCTCATCATCTATGAATTGGTCTGCAGTTTTTGTAAAGTCAATGCTAAAGCACATCAATTCTCTGTATTATTTTTCGTTTTCTCTCTGTTGTCCTTTTGTCTGGATCTGAGAATGAAACAGAACTGATAACTGAAAATTTCCACTTAGTGCCCTGTCTGAGTCTCACAGTTTTCTAACCATGGTTTCCATCAGGCCTTCACACCTTGATTTTTCACCTACAGAAATCAGAACATGAAGAAGCTGATGTGTGTGTAGCTCTCACTGTGACATGGAGAGCATATGTAGTTGGGGTGTGTGATCTCAGGTGTGGCAGCTTGCAAGCAGTCATGGAGTCCACAGTTCAGTCAGCACGAGGTGCTCTAAGCTGTGATTTCAACAGGAGGAATGACATCACTGTTGTCAGCAGACAGCAAGTCCATGTTATTGTAGTACCATGGTTTGGTGTACGTTTATGTTATTGCACAATGTTTATTGTCAGGCTGAGAACCCCTCATGTAAATTAGTAGATAGTGTTTTCTTTATTTTTTTGAGAAAATGTCTACCATGGTAACAGAGTATACGTCCACAGGGTGACAACCCCATATATCACAGATAGTCAATGGGGTATCCTAGCCATTTACAGCCTAGGAGAGAGGCAGACAACTTCCTTCTCATGAAATCATGCAGTGCCTGAGAGCCCTGTTAAACCAGGTTTTTGAATTTGACTTAATCTCTATTTCTTCAAATCCCCAGTGACTTTGACATCAGATATGTTAATTTGTTATAATTTGACTTTGTTTATCCTATTTGGGTTTTTTTCTTTCATGTTAGTAACACAATAAGCTGAAAATTATTTGGTCACCCAGACAGTTTTTTTCTGTCCCTTGACATATTCCTTTATGTTTGACTGGGGGACCATTATAGTAATTGCATTCCTTACACATACGACAGGCCTTTACAGAAACATCATGAAAATATTTCATGGAAAACAACATAAATAGTTCTTAACAAATAATAGAGATATGTTTTCTCAACTTGGCAGTGCTTATAGCTTTTTTTACTTCATGAGGTTTCATCCTGAGCTCTAGCTCCATTGTTTTAAATC
Organism: Lepidothrix coronata; assembly: GCF_001604755.1. Lineage (NCBI taxonomy): Eukaryota > Metazoa > Chordata > Aves > Passeriformes > Pipridae > Lepidothrix > Lepidothrix coronata. Next base: position 4,184,482 of record NW_016690216.1, read on the forward strand.
CCCCTTTCAGCTGAGGCAGGACAGGTTTATTTGATTTTGTCTGTGAAATTTAGCATTGGACTTGCTCCACTGCATTCTTTTGTTAAAAAAATTTGAAAGTATGTCTGTAAGTCCAAAACTCACTGAGGTTTTGGTCAATTTGCAGTCCATACATCTGCAGCTACAGCCTTAGAGAGCTGTTTTACAGTATTTTCTAGACACTGGCAACACTGAGGTGACAGTAGTTTCAACCAGCAAGAACTCTGAATAATGGGAGTTTTTTCAGATCACATCCCAAGTGACCTCTTTAACTGGATGTATTAAAATTCACTTTATTAGCTATCATAGCATCTGAGTCTACACTTGATCATACTGTGGTACTAGAACATAGAATAGAGCACAGAGAGATGTGCTAATATCCATGTAGGAGGTGAATAAATAATTTGCATTATTTAAGTAAGTACCATTCTGTCTTCTAAACTTTTGATATCTCTGTGTCTGTTTAGTCACTGTAGGACCCTTGGCTTGCTGCTTTATTTGGATTTTATTTTGGCAACATTTTTTTCTGCATCATTCTTCAAAGAGCGTTTCTATTTCCTCCTTGTTTGCAGGATCAGATGTGTTGATAAATTATTCATCCTTACTGTGATCTACCTGCCATATCAACTTCTCTCCATCTTTCCTATTTTCATTACACAGATTTGATTTTTACTTTTTTATCTTTTCTCAAAATCTTCAGCTTTTTCCATAGCTTCATGAGCTTCTATTCATTCTCATTCTCCTCCCAGTAGAAAGCGTACTGTTTAGTATGCTGTATACCACCAACATTTTCTATTTTCCAATGAAAAACATATGTGCCAAACATAACTGAGATGGCAGTCTGCAAAAAACAGCATCTCCCTATCGGTGTGTTGAACGTGCACAGACATGTGGGGTTTTTTCCTATGGGCAATGCCAGAATCCTGCTGATGTATCAGCCATGGAAAAATATTTGTCACTAGCCATCTCCTGAAGGATTTTTCCCCTTGCAGGTAGTGGAAAATATTCCTCTTCTACATATCTGTTTGATTATTTTGGGTATGTCCAAAAGCAAAAATAAGCACACTGGTTTTTAGTGAGTGTGTTTATTTTATCCATTATTCTAACTCCAGCGCAGTCACCTGGAGCTGTATACTACAATGTAATGCCTGGGAACAGTATACCTCAGGGAGCTGAGGGCAAGGAATGCTCCAAAAGTGGCTCAGAAACAGAAGATGTCTTTGACAGTCCTAGAATACTTTTATTTCCTTGCTGAACAAGGCCACATGGGCCCCGCAGCTGGACCCCAGGATGACATTATGACATTTACATCTCCAGAGTCTGTTTCACTTCCTTCCATAAGCCATATCATCAAACTGTCACACCAAAGTAGCCTTGATGGTTGTATGACAAAGCTCCAGCTAAAGGTCTAAATGTAATTCCTATGGCAACTCAGGAATCATAGCTGGGAAACATGTTTCATTGCTGGGACAGCCTGACTGGATAATGAACAGCAGTAAAAGATCTTCCTCTCCTTTGAAAATAGTGTCAAATTCCTTACCTGCTTTGCTTCACTTCTTTCCAAAGCATGAACTTTCTTCATAAGACCAATGGAGTGACATACTGTTAATTAAAAATACAAAAGATACTGTCTTTACTCAGTTTTTTATTACAGTTTCCATATTGCCATTTATTCATTCACCCAGGCATGTAATTCTTCTACTCTTTTGTGGGCATAAACTCAACCTGAATTGTATCCACTCATCTTCTATTACTTGTAGCTTCTCTGAGAAAAATGAGAAGAATATTTTAGGAAAAATCGAAGCTAACTTTTTAAATTATCTTTCCTTTTATTTGTATCCATTTATTATCTTTCCATGTCAAAAAATGTTTTAAATACAGTCTGCAATCATTGATATATGCATAGATTTTCAACTTTTCTATCTCTTTTCAGCTTTTTATTCCTCCCATACAGGATATTTTAATTTCTTTTTATCTCTGTTCCACTCTCTTCTTCAGGTGTTCTCCAGAGGTTTATGGTGGACAATACAGCTTTTCATGTAGATAATTTCCCTCTCTCACAACCAGGTGAGACAAGATGACATCTTGCCCTCAAATGTCATCTCTCTTTTGTGTCATCTTTACAGTTTCTTGTTCATGCTCCGTGAATGCTGATATCATTAAACCATCTATACATTTGATAACCTTGTCCCCGCTGCTTGCAAGAGATCTTATATTTTTTTCTCTTTTTCTTCTCCTGAAATAGTATCTTAGTGTCTGTGGATTCTAATAACATCTTCACAGAGACCCATGTAATGGTCTTTCCAGGAAACTTTCCTCTTAAATACTGCCAGTTACATTCATGTGCTGCTATATAGACATATAGCTATGGACTCAAACAGCAACCCTTTGAAGTCGAGAATCATGGACAGTGGGTGATCTGACCCAACCACCATGCTTTAATGGGATCATCCTAGAGCACACTGCAAAGGAACATGTCCAGATGGTTCTTGAATATCTCTAGTGAGGGAGACTCCACCACCATCTCCAGGAATGAAGGACTTCATCACATGTAATAGTAACTTGGGAAGACAAACACCATCACTCCCAACATCTGCCCTTCCTCCTTCTTCCCCCAGTTCTAAATGCTCAGCACAACACCAAACAGTAGGGAATATCCCTTTGATCAGTTGGGGTCAGCCTCCCTGACTGTGTACCCTTCCAATTCCTTGTGCAGACCCAGCTGCTCCCTGGTGGGGTGAGAAGCAGAAAAGGCCCTGATGCTGTGTAATCACTGATCAACAATAACAAAAACAACTATGTATTGTCAACATTGATTCCAGCACAATCCAAAACATAGCCCCATACCAGCTACCATGAAGAAATTAACTATTCCAGCCAAAACCAGCACACAGATCATTTTAAGTATTATCACTTTTCCTGAGCTAGAGAAGGAACTTTAAAGATAAACTGCAAGCTTTATCCTCTTCTCCAAAAGGTACATAAGCACATAACAAAGAGAGCAGGGTTTTACAAAAAAGAGAAAATACATCCGAAGAAGGAAAATGCCAGCTGAATGAAAATAAGCAAGTGGAAAATTTAATTTTAACTTAGAGTCTTCAGAAATTTCTACTTTAGCACATGCTGTTTATTCAAGTTTCTGTGCAATGAAGATGTCATACTGTGGAGCTCACTTTAAATATTTTTATTTCTGACATCTGCATTTACAGAAGAAATGGAGCTGATAAAAGTCCTTAAACTGAAAAGGGCTTTTAGTCCTTTTTAAAGTAAAAAAGTAAAAAAGTATTTTATTAAAGTATTCCTATTTAAAAGTAAAATATCTGATTTGGATAAAAAATTAACTTCATTAGGGGCCTTTATTTTCTAAAGGTAAATAGTGTTGTTTATTTACCTAGTGGTATCAGAAATTAGTTTCTCTCTCTCTAACTTCCTACAATTTTATTTTATTTATTCCACATATTTTCTCCAATTACATTTTAATTATCGTTTTTAAAATATTTTCTTCTGCTTCAACTAGTGTTATGGTATATCCTTGTCAATATTAAGACAGTCTTTTGGAGTCTTCGCCAACCAGAAAAATACTGGTTCTTCAAAGTACAATAAATTTTTTTACTATTTATTTTCATATAAATTATGTGTTTTCAAAACAAGATTAATTAAATTCGTTTTATGTAGTAGTTCAGAATACTGTTTATATGATATGTATTTTCAAAATTTCTCACCATTCTATTAATAAAAATCTTGTGCTTTCTCATAAAGAGTGAGAGGTATTGAAACACTAGTCCATGCACCATGTAGTAGAACACCTGGGTAAAAAGGCAAAATTCCCAAAAGTCACTTGTTTCTTTAAAGAGCTACTTAGACAGAATGTAAGTACCTAAACCCAAGAAAGTGTTTAACAATCCTTTCTTTCTACCAACAATGTCAGCACATGCACAGAAGCAGAGCATGTTCACCTGCTTTCACTGGTGAAAGGAAAACTGAATTTTGACATCCCAAGTATTTAGGGCTAGAGCCTTCTTCCCAGGAAGAAACAGAGAGCTCAGAAGAGATCCAGAGCATGGAATGTGCTCTTTTTGCTGGCTAAGAAGAGAAAAAGAGGTTAAAATTGTGGCAGCAAGTGCTGCTTCTATAAATCTTCTGTTTTTTTACATACAGGCTATTCCTTGTTAAGATAACCCATATGCGAAGTAGGAGCCTCAGAGTCACTTTCATACTTGCCTGGAGGGGATTCACACTTTCAGTAGACTCCCAAATAAAGAATTGTACTTGTGCTGAAGAGCACTATTAAAAGGAAGGTAGGCAAGCAACAAGGAGCCACTGCTGCATAGCCAGCTGCACAAGAGTCATGCAAGAGGCCCAAGGGAAAACAAAAGTGGTGGTTTGGACACCTAACTAGAAGAGCTACAAATCTTAACCCCTGCTCTCAGGACTGTGGCTGTTGTAGACAGTGATTTTGGCATGCAAAATGTCAAACATTATGTATTTATTTTTAAACATAGAATGTAAATTGCATCATTTCAAGGGACACAGACTAAAACCCACCACCTGCTATGGAATAGTATGTGTCTTACCCGAGGGGACAGATATCACTTTATCTCTAAACCTTACACAGGCTGGGCAAGTCCCCTAAAAAACTAGGAAGAAGCCAACTTTGAAGTGTATGTTCACCTTATCAGGTGAACATGCAGAAAAAATTCAAACCAGACATAAATCTTTTTAAACATCATGAGTGTGCTCTCTTTGGTGTTTTCTAAATTTAAAGTGAAGGAAAGCCTTATCAGACAATCATAGGTCTTACCCTACATACAGGGTGAGGGAGGGAGGGAAGTGAGCTCCATAATGCTGGTGTCACAGAAGGCCAGATTTTGTTACTTTTATTGCAATGGTGTAGTTGAAAGGGTTACTGACTGTATTTAATGGAATTAATGGCAAAGTAAGATAATACAATGCTAGACAAAATAAAGTCTGTGCTATTTATCTGTGCATGTAAAAGTATAAGCAGATCTGCACATATTCCTAAGCTTTCACATTTTTCATCCGTGAAAAGTTTGGCAAACCTTAGAGTTACTACAAGGAGTATATATCAATCCATAGAATTTACTTCATGATTTTTTTTCCCCTGCACCTTAGCCAAGCCTCACCATGTGTGTGCACTAGAAACCCTTGACAAAAGCCAGCTGAGGGCTGAAATGTTGGGAATTTGCCCTCTTCACCTTTATGAATAAATCTTTCTTTAAAAGCAAAGAAAAAATCCTCTTGGCTTGGAATATCTCAGCATGCTGACTGTGCACAAACCAAGGCTGGAATAATCATGCGTTATTGTGATTTGTTTTTGTATTGCCTCCTTGTCACGTTTTAAAAAAAGAACACAAGGATTATAATTTCTTATTACTTTGTACCAGGTGCTTGCCAGATAGTTAAGGAGGGCCAGCTGTTAACTTTCAGGAGGTGCCAGTGGAAGAAGTGATAAATATTTTTTAACCAATGCATTCAGAAACCTGTAACATTCCTGCAAGTAGTACAGCCTGTTCTTGCCCCAAGAAGGAGCACTAGGAAAGAACTGAATGCAGCTTTAGCTATCTTTTTAGAGAAGAGAAGAAAGGCAGTGAAACATGCACTATGTGATGAGCTAATTCTTTGTGAACCACCAGTGAGCGTTCTGCAAGCAACACTTTGAGAACCGTTTCTGTAAATGATGCCAAATGAAAGCATGGTCTGATAAACCCAAAGAAAATAGTTTTGTCTGTTTCTACCTACCCATAAGCTGTGCAATGAAAGCACTGATGGTAGTTCCACTGCTACTCTTGGCACCTAGGTTTATGAAAGCTGTAGATACATGAAGAGAGTTTAGAGCGAAAAGAACCTGCCATGAGAAAATCTATGTGCAAGTCCTGTCAGTGTTGTTATTAAAGCAACTATTGCAACAGGATGATTTTGGTTTTCCTGCAGTTAAAACACAAATTCTCTTATTTGCCACTTAATTTATAGCATCAGCTAAGTTTTCTCCAGTTAGTGCAGATGCTTTAATAACCAGAGATGTTCTTTCTTGTTCTATCCCATCCTTTAAATTAAACAGTTTTCAATTAAGCTCAACTGCATAGATCTGATCTGGCATTATCCCAGACAAGAAAGTTTGCCAGTAACTCCAGCGGAAGTTGGTTCAGCTCTGCACAACTGTGTGTGCCATGGAAGCACTGCAGGTTTCTCCCTTTCCCGTCATGTTGTGCCACTGTGGCTGGGGTCTGTGAAAGCTGATCAGATGACAAAACATGGATGGAGAAGGCCACATCTTCATTAACAAAACACAGGTGATATCTGAGGAGGTCCAGAGCAAAGCTGCGTCTTTCTACCATATAGTCACAAAGTAACTTTTTCACAGTCTAACACCGTGATTCTTGTTCCCTCCTCTTCAGTAGAAGAAGTAGTGGGTTAGGGATCTCACAAGGCAACAGCTCACAACTTTTGCTTCTTTAGGTTTAAGATCCCCTAGCAAGATCCTAGTACTCTTTTGCTCCTGGTACTTGGATCCTTTATTTTCCTGTACAAGCTGCCACTTCGAATGACCTAAAATGTTCCTACAGAAATGACCAGCTTTCAGGTCTAAGTCATCCATGAAGCTGACCTTTTCTGACATTTTGAAGAAGGTGAAAATTTTCCCAGTTTATATCCAACAGCAAAACCAACACCCGCCACCAGAATTAATCATTAGGCAAAATTGAAGTTCTTGAAAACTATGTTATACAAAAAGTCAGAGTCTAAACCCTGAGGAAACAATTCTGTTAAAGGGGTAATTGAAGAAAAAAACAGTTGCTCTCTACTGAACTGTAGGAGACAAAGACATGCTAGAAGAGATGGGATCCAAACTGAGTTCTGTCTTGTGTTCTCTCTCTTCCTTCTAGGCATAGCCATGGGATGGCAACTTTGTTCCACTTAAAAAATCAAGTCTGTATCAGTCATTTCTCCTTGACTTAGGAGGTGAGCTGACTGTGGGTATAGTAAATGACATAATGGCAATATTAATAGCTGAAAAAGTTTTCAAAAAAGCCTGTTCATTAGGAAAACGACAGAAAAACACCCAAACAAACTAGCTTACATGCAATTGGATAAATAACTTACACAGATAAAGAGGGAAGAGATTACAGATCCTAGCATCTGGCCAGTCTCATTCTTGACATGGCCCACTGAAAATTAGACAAAGCTATACCAAATAACCTTCAGATCAGATTTTTTTCCTGACTAGTGTCCTGCTCCTTCAGCAAGATAAAAACATCTTTTTGAGATGTGCATCTTTTGAGAAGAGAAATTAGTTATTAGAAGGAACAATACTCTTCATATCTTTTGAATCAGTTTGGAGACTGCATGTGTATAGGCTCAGATGTATTTCAAAAACTCAGATGCCACTTACTTCAGCAAATAGCTTCCGTTTATATTTCAGAAACTTAAAATCTGCACCCACCTGAACTGTGCTCCTAGACTTTATATATTCTAAAAAGGGGAAAGTAAGATTCTACTGATTTTTTTTTCTGTGATTCTCTAACTTGCTTCCTGAACAAGGAGGTGATTTTAAAGGTAAAAGAAAATATATAAATCTGACTGAATATAAGAATTAGAACTTAAGGAAGAAATAAAAGAAATATGGTTTGGGAACTGTTTGAACATAGATGGATTTTTTAAAAAAATGGTGAATCTGGTAGATCAATAAGACTAAGGAGAAGCAAGGATATAACCGCAGGATTTGATCAACGAAGCAGTATGAGAATGAAGCAGACATATAGCCAGGAAGCCAAAAGAAAGCAGAAATCAGAGAAAGTGAGAGAAGGAGGAATTGCAGAAAAAGTAAGAGGCAGAATAAACACAAAGATGATAGAAACCAGCACATTAGATTTAACTAGTGTGACAGTTAAAAGAAACCTCCAACTTAGATTATCTGCTGGAAAGGATAAACCATTTTTGGTAAAATAATTTTTAATCCCTGTAACTTGTAATTCTAAGGCCCATTTTTACATAACAAAATAAACTTTCTCTCACATTTGATACCACTGTCATTAGGACTGTTATTTCAGCTTTTCATTTTGAAAAACATTCAGTCTTCTAATAGCCAGTCAAGGAGAAAAGATTTATTTTATTCTTTTTCTTTTTTTTTTTTTTAAGGTGATCTTAGAAGACAAACTGTACCAAAGAAAAGTGCAGCAGAATAGTTCCAATATAGAACACTTTTTCCAAATACAGTGAAGGTATAAGCCAAGTCGATCACATGAAGCACATGACAGTACTGAACAAAAGTAAAAAGTTTTATACTGTTGAGACTGGTCCTGCCTTGGCTGGGATCAGTTCTAACTTCTACTGTATAATAACTCTTCTAAGAGTGAGAAAAGAATCTAAGGGTAAAATCAAGACAACATAAGACTGAAATGTGTAGCCACTCCCTCAGGGGCAAAGGACAAGGCATGGCCTCTACTTTCTTTAACATGCATGTTAGACAACACGTATTGCTGCTTAATTTCAAGACATCTCACCTCTTTTCTGGGCAGTTGGCTTGCTTCCTTCCCCTAACCCAACTCCTGCTAAAAGGAATATAAGAGAATTGTGGCACTGTCATTTCACGTTTTTACCATCTTATATCACTCTCTGCTTACTGATATTCTTGATGTCCTGCTGCAGAATTAAGTACCAGCCTATATTTCTGGTGGCTGAGGCTATTCAGCATCTTGGTCAAGCCTCATACACTCATTTTCTCTTCTACAGGAAGCAGTTGCCATTCATTCCCACAGCTAGCATATTGCCTCAAGTACACATGTGTCCTGCCACTGATCCTGACTGATTCTGCCTTGCCTCACTCACATGCATGGAGCATGCCTCATCCCTGAGTCACTGCTGAAAAATTAAGTACCTCAAACTAACCCAATCCACCTTTTTTTCTAGTCTGGGCTATTTTGCTCATCCCAGTACTTCTCATCATTATCTTGTTACATTTTATATTTCTTACCTGTTTATCAGTACTGGAGTGTTCTTTGTCACTGTCTTTGGTAGGACAAAGAGACCTCTTATGGCCAAACATCACAAACTGAGAATTACAAATAGGAACAAGTTTCAGATTTTATCTAATATTGTATATGAATTATAGCAATTTGTTGTCAAATGAGGTTTATTGAGTAGATGATTCATTCTCTCAAGCACTATTTCAATCAATCAATCAATCAATCAATCCATCAATCCTCATTTTGGAAAACAAAATATGGGACAAACTTGAACTTTCAGATGTTTAGCATCTCAAGGAAGATTTTCAGGGAAGGAGGAAAAGTCATAATCCTCCAGTCTCACCATATGGTGTTCCTGTGCTTTATTTGAAACAGAGGGGAGAAGCTGACAGCTTTGTCATCAATATTATAGTGAAATTCAGACATGGTCTGCTACCTATAACTTTCCCTCCACTGTCTGCATTTGTGTATAGAAAAGGGAAAGGGATATGATCTATTTTTTATAGACAGAAAGAGCTATATTTAGAAAGGGGAGAGTTAGTGCCTGTAAACCACAGTAATCTGAATTCAGTCAATAAATTAAAAAAAAACAGGTTCAAATTTTTTGTGGAACTCTAGGAATGAGAAGGACAGAGGCATAATGTTGGATAAGGGCATATGGAAACATTTGAAACAAGGGTCAATAAAAATCCGTGTGGTATATAATATCTTTTTTTATATACATATGCTGTTTTTAAACAAAAGAGCTATTTATTAAATGGCTTTAATTTGAAAGGTTTCACCACATAATGAATCTTCCTGTTCTCAGAGTAATGAGGGGTATCTTGAAGATCATGTGAAAATCAGCATGACTAAACAAAGGCAATTTTACCACCCACTCTTCTTCCTTAAAACAAAGTGTTCTAGACAACTATGTGTAAATTCATGGGATAGAGTACTACAGCTGTCATCATCTATCAATTCAGACAATATATGAATTATCTTTTCAGAAGCTGTGTTAGCCAAGATGTATGTTATATGTTTTTTATTGCTGCTTAATTGTATGATATTTGTGTTGGACTAACAACAGTTTGAGATTATGCAATGTATCTTACTTTTTGCTACTCCTGCAGTGTTAACAATAGAGTTTCTTCAAACTATGTCATTGTAGTTGTGTAATTTTCAAATTTCACTAGTTTAAACTTCCTCTCATTATTTATTAACATATCTTAGAATCAGGTATTGTAAAATCCTATAAAACAGCAGACTGTGAAAAACGTAATACTTATTCTGTAAGTACAGTGTCATTCTTCCTGATATAAACACAGAATTTTTGTTAACATGGCAGAAGAGTGAAGAGCTATGAGAGTAGCTTTGGCAGTATGGCTTGAAATTCCCTGCCAACACCTTATAGCAGTAATTTGTCTGTTGGCCCTCTGTGAAAGCCTGGGTGATCCTTCTGACAGATATAGTCAAACAGCAACCCTTTGAAGTCAAGAGTCACAGAACTGGTAAGGTTGGAAGGGACCACAGTGGGTCATCTGCTTCAACCTCCTAGCCCAAGCAGGGTCATCCTAGAGTATATTGCACAGGATTGGTATCCAGATAGTTCTTGAATATCTCCAGTGAGGAAACTCCACAACCTCTCTGGACCACCTGTTCCAGTGCATGGTCATGTGTACATGAAGAAGTTCTTCCTTGTGTTCAGGTGGAACTTCCTGTGCATCAGTTTCTGCCCAATGCCTCTTTTCCTATTGCTTGGCACCACCAAACAGAGCCTGACTCCCTTCCATTGACAGCCTCCTTTCAGACACTTGTACACATTGATGAGGTCCCCTCTCAGTCATCTCTTTTCAAGGCTGAATAGGCCCAACTCTCTCAGCCTTACCTTGTAAGAGAGATGCTTCAGTCCCTTAATCATCCTTGTTGCTCTCTGCTGGACTCACTCCGGGAGCTCCATGTCTCTCCTGTACTGTGAAGTCCAGAACTGGATACCCCAGATGTGGCCTCACCAGGCATGAGCAGAGGGGCAGGATCACCTCCTTCGACCTGCTGACCATGCTCTTCTTAATGCACCCCAGGATATCACAAGTGCACACTGCTGGCTCATGGACAGCTTGTTGTCCACCAGGACCCCCAGTTCCTTCTCTGCAGAGCTGCCTTCCAGCAGATTAGCCCCCAACCTGTGCTGGTGCCTGCGGTTATTCCTCCCCAGGTGCAAGACCCTGCATTTGCCTCTGTTGAATTTATTACTGTTCTTCTCTGCCCATCTCTCCAACCTGTCAGGGTCCTTCTACCCTGCAGAAGACAGAACACCAACAAGCTGTTAACATATGGGAACTGTTGATTCCCCTGTCTGCACTGTAAAACTGCTAGTTGGCATGTTGTCTATCACACGCCAAGGGCCATATGTGAGGGAAAACACAAAGCTGTGGCATTCTCAAAGAGGACTGTGGGGTCTTCTTGAAGGAGCAGGACCTTGGCTCTAACTCCCTCCTGCAGCATGGAGGCACATTGAGGTTGGCAGTGAGCAAATATAGGGAGTGCAAGAGAGTGTAATGGTTGCTGCTGCTTACTACTAGACTTACCTACGTGCCTGCATGGGATGGAATTTTCTGTTTGTTTCTCTCCTCTCTTCTCACATAATTTAGGAATTGCTGCTGGAATATTTCATGTCCTTGGACTCTTGATCCTGCGCCCCTGGGGACCCATTAAAATAGTTGACCAAAAGGGCTTAGCTTTATTGAGTATGGGTATTTTTTATGCAGCATTTTTAACTTCCTGCCTATAAGATTTTACGGCCTTAGTTTCAGTCAGTTAAGGAGGTGCATGGGGAGCGTGAAACAGCTAGTACTGGGTGAGAAACTGAAGTGTCCATTGAGAAAAGAATCATAGAATCATTAATGTTGGAAAAGACCTCTAAGATCATTACTGTTAACCCAGAACCACATGTTACTGCTAAACTATGTCCCCAAGAAATGCTGCCATAAGAGGTAATAGGCCAATCCTAGAACATTAAGGAACAGAAGTGCTTTCTCAGGATCCAAACTCCTTTAGAAGGCAGGGTAAATGAAACCCTTACTGATCACATTCCATCTGACTAGTTATGGGACCTTTGGGACAAAATGAAAGCAATGATACTTCTTTCTGTGACATCAGTTTTTTGTGCTAAACTCTATCCTGAAGGTTTGCTCTCATGGTTGCTTGTTAGGTGAGTAGTTAGATGAAGCCACAAGGGATGGAACTAGAAAATCACCCTAACGGCATCACATAGGGACACTTTAGCATCTGCTCAGCTCTATCAAGAGGTCATTGCATCTGAGCACATCTGGATTTCTAGGGAAAATGTGCTGTACCATAGCAGTTATGGTAGGAGTCTGAAGCTGCATGTTTTTGGTCTAGCTCTTAAAGTGTTTCATTTTTAGTGGATCAGCTGCAGGCACAGAGAAAGCTTGAACCTGAGGTACTCTGAAGGAAGAGTTTGAAAACCATGAGTAAGTTCAAAGCAAGTCCCCTACTGAGAAATGCAAAGAGATGTTTATTTTCAAAGGAATATAACAGTTGGTTTCAAAACAAGCTTGTATTTCCAACCAAGTTATTTGTACGAAAAATGTATGAAAATATTGGAATGAAGTGCCATCACAAGAATGTAGGGTGAAGTTAACAGCAGCAAGGTTGTCATTATGAAAAATTCTGGGATTCAGTCTCCCTTGCCAAAACATACATAAATATATATAATGCTGTTAATGAGACACATATGTCTATCATCAGACAGTATAATTATGTCTGAGAATTATTATGAAAGCTAAATAGGTGTTAATTGAACATTTCCTTTTTTTTTTTTTACTGGCCCCTCTCCTTGTAGCCAAGTTTATTAGCTCCTTGGCAATTGCCTTGTACCCTCACCACAAAACTGGAGAGAACTCCAGGCAATCAAGAAATGGAAGAGGCCCAGCAGTCCCATCATGTAACTCCATTTGTAGTGCTGAATAGAAGACAACGTCTTTTAATAATACTCCAGCACCTCTGTTTGAGATCATACTATTAATCTGTAGCTGTTTCAATCCCTGGAGCTGGCAGAAACATGATGTTCATTAAAAGCGAAAAAACCTTCCAACAACTGAAAAAACTTCACGTAGGGACAGGAAACCATCAGTGGAATCAAACCTCCTGTGGCATTAAGCTAACTGCATCTCATTACAGAGGTATTAGTGAAGAGTGTACAGTCGCATTTTTATGGCTTAACAGGTAGAAAAGAAGAAATTAGTACAATTAATAGGCTTTTTGGCTTTTTGGAACAGACAGCGACCATTCCTGAGGGACAAAGGCTTTTGATCTCAGATTCATGTTACTACTTTCTTTCAGAAGATATTGAATGTGTTTGATACCAAATTCCTGGAACTTCTCAGGTATCACTCAAAACTTCCAAAGGAATGTTGTGTTGTTATTTTCTCTGCTAACCTAGAAGCAAAATATGACCCAAACTATTTCAGTAGGAAGACTTATGTTTCTGCATAAAAATAATACTGCCTTTGCTCCTGTATCCAATGTTTTAGGGAACTATTTTGTTACAGAATACACACATTAAGTATATTTTCATATGTATACAAAATATTAGTACATGTTTTTCAGTGATTGATTTAGAGACTTTTATTCAAAACCAAAATCCAAAATAAACGAATATATTGACTATTTTTGTAAAGGTTCAAATCAGTAAAAATAAACTTTTTTAACTCCATAAGCCAGAAAAAAATTATTATTACTGGAATAAATAACTTGACTCTAAATATAAAAGTTATAAATTCTCAAGACTTTTCTGGTTGATATTTAATCTGAGTGGATCATGTGAACAGATTGGTCCTTTCCAAAACACCGGATCAGGATATGGTTTTAGTAAGAGATACCTGCGTCACTTCTCAGTATCCTTGCTTTGTGTATGATGACTGGCTTCAAAGCCTAGTCCCTGTCCCTGCCTGAAGAAAGATTAAAACCTCAACTCTAGGATGCTGCAATAATCCAAGGACTTAGTGCAAGGCTCTACCACAGCCTTGGTGAAGCTGCCCCACTTTGCAGAAATAATTCTTTTAAGTAAAGGTTCCCTGTCTGCCCTTTTCAGGGAGTCCCTGAACTCATAGGACATTCATTCTTATTTTTTCATGCCTTTTCTCCTTCAACATAAAATTAAATATTTGACGAGAACTACAAACTAAAGTGATACAGAGATAATCCTGGAGTATACCAAGCCTGACTGTTTATAGACTGTGAAAAAACTTCTGGTGAAGGAGGGATGAAAAGTGTTAAAAGCACCAGAGCCCTGATGACTGGCCTGTCAAGTAAACCGGGAATTATTCTTTCAGCTATCTTGGGAATGTATGGGAAGGGGGGACATGGGAAGTGTTGATAAGGATGGTCATCTGCCAAATCAAACTTTATTATGAGAAAAGTGGAGGAATGCATGTTTTATGAGCCCTGAAGGAGTAAACCTATGAGACAGGAGCTCCAGTTTACTGCTGTCAGATTTCAGGCAGATATGCATATACCAAGTAAAAAGGTTTTGGTACCATAGCAACGTTAGCAATGGAAATATAGGCTCCAAAAGAACTAAGTTTTGATAGTCCTAGGTTTGTGATTGCCAGTGTTTACTTGAAACAAATTTTTTTCTAGAATTTGGATGCTTAAGTAGCCATTTCATGTCTAATGTCATATAGCATTTAACAGGCAGTCAAAAGACCGTAATTTGAGGAGAAAACAAACTTTTTTTCCCAGTAGTTTTACCTGAGCTAATCCTGTTTTGTCCTGATCCAGAATGACAGGATCAATACAGTTCTGGTTTTATACTCATTGAAGATCTGGATTTTACTTGTTGATTTTATACAGTTTTCACTGAAATTGCTTGAAAGCTTTCTGAAAAAATGTCTGTACAGAACACAGATACCTCTTAAGAAAACTCACTACAGAGCTAATTGAACAAGATGAACAGACTCATTCCAAATCCTTTGGGATTAGGGATTTTAATGTAAACATCCAGGGAGAATGTGAATATATTTTTTGATGTTTTTGATTTCCAGCTAGTCACATTGCTGCAATACAATGGCATAACCTCCTTTTCTTAAAAAAAGCTGTGGTCTTAAATACAGGGAATTATGGCAGAAAAAATCCTATATGGGTTTCATCAGATGAAGAACTTAAGTACCTGAAGGCTAGCTTGAAAAGCTCTCTTAACTTTGCGAGTCTTTCTCAGAGTTTCCACCAAATGTTTTTGGCGTTTTTCACCTTCCTTCTCACTTCATATTTAACCTTGACGATTTGTAAATATTGCCCCCAGTAAATTGTAAATAGTTCCACAAACGAAATGAGAAGTGTGACAAAGGCTCTTGATGAAGGCTACCCAGATGAAGCATTTTGCTTTCTCCAGCTTTAATATGCTCTTATGGAAACCAAGAAAGGAAAGAGTTCTTTTTTGGAGCTGATAACTCTGTATGACATCTCTCCATTTATGAAAATGATATCCTTTCTCCTTCTTTAGGTTTTTTTTTTCTTCTTCCCTCAGATAAGAGTCATGGATTTAGCAGCTTTGCTGCTTTTCTTTTTGAATCTTCAGTTTTCTACAGTACATCCATTACTTTCCTGTTTATTTGGCTCTATCACAGCACTCCACCTCTAGTTACAGAGTCAGAAAACACTGAAACATTATGAATTAAGCAGGACTGAGAAGAGGCTCCAAAAGGGACACTAGCCAGGGAGAATGCTCATCTATTTCAAAAGGGACCAAGCATATCCTGAGGCTGCTGTCAAATATAGATCTCCCTCTGTACAGCTTCTGTCTCTGTGTGAGAAGCTTTTATTTTGCTTAACTCTCTGGTACTTGCTAATGATGTGATCACTGAAGTACACGTGTGTTGCAATGAAAACATGATGCACCTCCTGATGTGTTTGCTCATCAGTCCTCTATTAGCTGATCTAGTAGAGTTGCTGTTTTAGCTCAGTGGGTGGAGCTTTGTGGTTTTGGAAGCCAGGTTCAAATCCCAGTGCTGTGTTTGTGGCTGGCTGAGGATCCTGGGGTCAGTTTGTCTGTGGTCACAGATCATTACACTCTGTAGACAGCAGCTCTAATACCACATCACCAAAAATTATACCCTGTGAACACAGTCATGTCTTCTGAGCCATCTGAATATTTTAAAAGACTAATTTTTTGAAGATTGTGCATACTAATTGGCTTGGAAAAGATAGTTTTTAGGAATTGTATATTTTTACACATATTAAGAATTTTTTTCTCTATATATAGCAATTTTCTCAAGTTTGTTGATGAACACAAGAGAAATTATTTTACATTAACACATCACAAACAAAGTGATTTGAGAGTATCTATTATGGAAAAAGAATACAGTCCTTCCACTAACTTCAGTACATGTTGGATCAGTCTCTGAGTACAAAAATATGTCAAATATATTTTGACCATGCACAAAAATAACAAAAAGGCTCTTTTCCCTCATATTATGTATTGGAAAAGTTAACTATGTTCTTAAACATATATCATCAAAGTCTGTACGTAAATGACTCCTATATCTTTACCTAAAGGAGACATGGAATCAAACCATAGAGCTACTTTTGGAGCAAAGCCAAAGAGCACATGCAGCAGAATGCTGCAGTGGGTAAATATGAACTGGAAGAGCTTCGCTGTCTTGATGACGAAGCTGTAACCTGAAGTTACAGCATCTGTGACTCACAGATCTGAGTAAATATTTGTTTGCTGGAGTCCGTTTCTGCTTTACAAGAAGAGGCAGAGGCTTTCTTATGTGTCTCTGGATGTCCTGCACTTTCCTATAATTGCTGGCTGCACATATACAAATGTTGGTAAAAAATGGCCTGGTGTATGTGAGTACACCAATCAGCGTCTTTCATGGATGAGGAAATAAGACAGAATAGTAGGGCTTTCTTTTTTTCCTTCTAAAAATATTTTTCAATATGTAATTTTAACTACTGTTTGCAAATATGTGTTGGAGCTCAAAGAACTTTAACAGAGTTTAATTTTGCAAATCTGTTGCTTATCTGAGCTCCTGAAAAAGTAGAAAAAAAGTGATGCACACTTATAAACTACTTGATTTATTTTCCTATCTATCAGGATTCTCAAGAGTACCTTACTTTAAACATATGTTCTGGAAGAGAAATCAATAACAGCACTCAAAACTAATTTTATAAAATCAATGTCACTCCCTCCAGTTATGATCTTTCAAAGTTCATATGTTGTACATGGTATGGATCTGTTAATAGAGTAACCACAGTAAAACAACGAAGCAGCAAACCAAAACCCCAGGTACTTCAGTGTCTACATATTTTGGACTGTGTGCTTGCAGACTATTATACACAATAAGCACATCTCAACTCCAAAAAACCAAATCTGACTAATTTGAATTACTTCACTATTACTTCCAAACATAAGATTTTTTTCAAATTTAACTGCTTTCTAGCAAACAAAGCAAATAGGGCTCTAAAATTGTCTTAAATAAAAGAAACTCCATTTTGCAGCAAGTTATTTTAAGGTTAAGGAGTTGTGTTAGGAAGTTGTGTATATAGTTCCTCTGTGTACAAACTGGACTTTAAGGCAGGAACCTCCAGTTTAGCAGCACTTTATTAGGATTTGCATCTCTTAATATTTGAACACAGATAATTAGCCAAGTTGTTTTGCTGCTGCCCACTGTGCTGATCGTTTCCTATCTGACCCAAGGTACATGATTCCCTGGCAAGACTCAGAAGGAAGAAATCCCTCTTCAGTATTAGAAGGCCCTGTGTCTCTCCATCAGGATGTGTCTAAATCCACTCCTACTTCTGAATGCTCTTAACTGCTATCCCCCATTTCTTAGTGTTTAGATTGGTCTTATTCAGGCACTTGCCTATCCTGAGCTCTTCCAGATGCTCCCCTTCATCATGCAGCCTGGAAGTTGTAGTCTAAAATTGGACGCAGATATTTATAACAGCACTCCTAGAGTGTCCCCACAACTTTGCATGCCAGCTCTGAGTTGCCGGACTCAATTGCCCTGCTGGGAGGATGTTCACTGTTTGGGCATGTTCAGTGCCATCTGGAGAACTGACAAAACACAGGCGCCCTTATACAGATATCACATATTGAGGCAGAAAAGGGAGGATCTAAATGATAAGGACATGGACTGCAAGTTTGTTTTAACATTGAATGATGAAAAAATTTTACTATTGTTAATATGATTTTAAAATCCCATGCAATACAGGGCACTCTATCCTGTAAGATATGGTCACATGATCTGACCAGTGGATGTTTAGGATTGTACGGAGGCAGTGTTGATGGAAGAGTGGTGGTGGTGGCAGATGACCCATGATTCAGATCCATATAAGAGAGTAGACAGCACTATGGCTCTGTAAACACTGTTCTTGGTACTTTTCTTCAAGTGTTTATTTCGCCAAACTCTTCTATGGAGTTTTCTGAAAGCACTGTATGTCTTTGCTAACCTGTTGTCTATCTCTCCATCGATCTTACCATCTGAGGAGATGAGGCTACCGAGGTAATTAAACTGCTGGACTGATTTGAGCTCTGATTGACCAATGGTGATGTGGGGATGATGGAAGACTTCCTGAGGTGCCGGTTGATAGAGAACTTCTGTCTTCTTTAAGCTGACTTCCAGACCAAAGAGCTCAGCAGTATCTGCAAAGCAGGATGTTAAACGCTGCAGAGCTGCTTCTGTGTGGGCCACAAGGGCGGCGTCATCAGCATAAAGCAGCTCCTGGACAAGATGGTTTAAGGTCTTAGTGTGGGCCTTCAGTCATCTTAGGTTGAAAAGGTTTCCATCAGTATGATATCGAATGTAGATTCCATCCTGATCATTGAGGTCTGCCATGGCCCTTTGGAGCATCATGCTGAAAAAGATTGTGAATAAGGTTGGTGCAAGAACGCAGCCTTGTTTCACACCCTTGGTTATTAGAAAGGGCTCAGAAAGTGCATTGCCATATCTGACTGGGCTGTGCTGATCCTCATGGAGTGAGATGTTCATTTTAAGGAACTTGGGGGGACATCCTAAACGTTCCAAAATCTGCCATAGACCTTTTCTGCTCACAGTATCGAAAGCCTTGGTGAGGTCAACAAAGGTTACATAGAGACCTTTGTTCTGTTCCCTACACTTCTCTTGCAGTTGTGTGAGAACAAATACCATGTCTGTGGTACTCCTGGGATATGGGCTAAATAAGGCAGAATTAATGCTTCTGCAAGTAAGTAGCTTTCCTCTTTTCCCTCTATCTCCCTCGTTCTTTCTCAGTATGTTAAGGAATGCTGCAATTGCCAAACTCCAATCTTTATTTCCTAGCATAAACAGTTATCCCAGCATTTAGTCCCACCACTCCCTCCTCCTATCCACTGCCTGCTTGTTTATCCATCCTTTTAACCATCTTAATCCATTGCAACCTCCTATTCCTTTGTTCTCTCTAGCTATCTCTGACTGACAAGATTGTGGAGATCATAGGATCAGAGAACAGTTTAGGTTGGAGAAGACCCTTATGATGATGGAGTCCAACTGTTAACCTAGCACTGCCAATTCCACCATTAAACCATGTCCCTAAGTATCAATATATATCTGTCTAAAAACTGCATTGTCAGGCAATGTAGTGATAAAGAGAAAAGATAAAATAACAATCAAAAATGTATAGTGGCTCCACTTTGGGCTATAGCATATTGGTAAGCAAACTGAAAGCAAACTAGTCCATATAGGTTTTGAGCTCCTCTTTTATTTTTATGTAATCTCAGTGCAAATTTTTATGTGAAACAGCAGCATAATATCTGCTGTCATTTTGCTCTTTGCCTTTTCTAAAAGGGTCCTGCCACTGGCTTTTTAATATTCATACCAGGTGATGCAGTCACCTGTAAAGTACAGTCTGCTAAGACACACACAGAATTACTATATTGCCACATAGCCACTTCAGCCATCATATAGATAGACCCCTAATGCATACCCATTTTGCAACCTTAAAATTGATCAAACCGTTCAACTTTTGTTACAAAGACGGTTTTTCAGGGAAAATGTTTTGTCTTTGCGGAAGACTCATTCTGTAAGAGCAGAGGACAGAAATGTTGAAACCGAAGGAAATAAGAGTTTCACAGAAAATGAGCTATGTTACCATTGAGATCAGTATCATGGCCAGTTGTCCCATATTTGTATCACTAAACTAGTCCAGAAAGCAGCTCTCGTCCAGAAAAATGTCTCCACTGGTGAAGTTGCTTCAGATTAATGTTGTACTTCATACTGTTGTTCCTCTTTCTTCTCCATTTGCCTTACTGCCATGGTATCAAAAGCCCATGGAATCGAAAAAGTAAATCCAGTGGCTGTAGGGAAAATACAGTACAATCCCCGTAGCTCCACCTAAGGAAGTGAAATGGACATTTCTAAGAGTATTTCTAAGTGTTATATTCTATGCTTAAGTGAATGGACCCACTGTGCCTAAAATAGTAAGCAAAGACTGAATGACAAAAAGAGAAGATGGGCAGGTGTATTCATAAGTTAAAGATCACGAGCATTTTTTGATAAAAAGAGGGAAGGGAGTCTATACTCTGCTCTCATTTCACTGGACTGATCTCAGTTTACTGCCAATCTTTTGTGGAAGTAGTGTAGGATTTTTCTTCCAGCACACTAAACTCAGATTTGTTTATAGCAAGGAGTCTCATTATTTTAACATTCTAATTAATGTCCTCATGGAAGGTGCTTATTATTATTGGCTCTACCTTGTCTGTAATTCTGACAAATTAACAGATTGAGGGAGACTGTGTTGATGGTGCCTATAGCTGTTTGTGGCTTTCTCATTTGAAAGAGTATATTAAAGTTGGATCCAGATTACAAATGTTTAATCTGGCAAAGATATTTGGTGGCCTCTAAAACAAATATTGTGTCATTAATATAGCAGTATCCGTAAATGGGACTGGCGACATATAATGCTGTGTCTGTAAATATTTTCAAACTCTGTTTAGGATCCTTAACTAACCCCGTTCTGCGTAGGTAGTTCCCCCTCTTCAATACCTAAATGCAACAAAATAAGTTAAGACTGTATTTTTAGCCTTAACTCTAAATTCTCAGGAGTTTGTGGTTTTTAAATGAGAGCCTTAGTATTATCTGGACTTAGTCTGCTTTTGTGGTTCAATAGAAAATACACAGTATTCAGTTTTTCACTTTTGGTACATTTTTACAATGGCATTAAAAATAATGAAACCTTTCAAGTTTATTCAAGTTGACATGATGAACCATAATTACATTGTTTAGCACAGTTTATTATATAAATACAAGCTTACATTTTTTCAAGTGAATTTTGATCCAATGCCAAAACAGTTCTTTGAACTATTTAGGCTGATCTTTGACATGATATACAAAGATGTATCATCTCCATCCAAACCACTGAGCTATTATAATGTTGTTACAGGAAAGAGGTGTGAGCCAAAATGATACGAATAGTGAAGTTAGGAAAAAATTACTGGATAGTAACTGAAATCCAAAAAAAATTAAAAAGCACAGTCAATTGTATTAATTTTCTACCACCAATGCAAAAAAATTGAGTCTCTATTGCAAACTTGCACCCTTTAGGGACTGAGTGGAATAGCTGCTTCACTGCAGGGACCACAAAATGGCAGTATTTTGGGCTTTTGCTGCTAGAAAGTCAGCAGTGAGAAACACCAGCAGCGTTAAGTCCCCAGAACCTTTGCCTACCATTTGCTTTGAAGCATATATCACAAGATAGACGTTAAATTTAGTCCTTATGGGAACAACAGAGGTCAACCGATGAAATCAGTTAATTAGAAAACTTCTCTTGCAAAGAATTTCAGCATGTGACAGGTAAAATCATTGCTTAGGAAACTTCCATAGTTAGTTTTTCATACTATCTTCTCTTTGTTTCTTTTCCTGTCTCATACTGTTCTTGTCAAGAGCTCTTTTGTGTATGCACACCATTTTATAAAGTTGGCTACCTGAAGAAGTGAGGACAAAATCTCAAAACTTTAGAGAAGAAGTTGCATACTCCTGCAACCAGCTATAAAGCAACTCTCTGAGTAGATGGAACTATAAATACAAGTTCTTTATTAAAGGGTCACATGTTCCACAGAAGGGGGGTGGGGTGGTAAAGATATGTGTTGTGAAGCACAAAAAGAAAATATGTTTATAAATTGGATGTGTAATTTTTATGGCTATCAGACATCGCGTGCATCCTTTTGGAAATAATTCACACCTGTCCTCTCAGGTATTTCTCAAATAGCAAATATTGCTTTGATGGTACTTTTCTTTGAAGATCTTGCTGGACTGAAAGCAAAATTATAAAATAGGATATCATCAGCTTTTGTAGCTCATATTCTTCTGAAGTGCAAATAAACTAACAGTTTTAGCATGAAGCCTCATGATGAAAAGGCAGTGAGGCCCTTGGGAACAATCAGTCAACAACACGTGAAATATTTGCTCTAAGATTTTTGGAAAACTCCTATTGCTATCCAATGAAACTTGGAATATTACATACAGTAGAAATCAACCTTCCTACTCTAAACTCCAAATGCAACTCCTTCCCTTGATTGCTGAAAAAACTACTCTTTTTATGTAGTTGATACAAAAACTTCAAGTAATTCAGTAAAAGTTTCCATATTTCTCAGAAGTGAGAACACAGAAGGATCTTCTGTATATACTCAGTAGGTCAATCAGGCCCTATCCTGAAGACACTGAAGAGATTATGCTATTTTAATGAAGAGATAAGCTCTGGAATTTATCATCACTTCGTCAACAGTGATCAACATCCAATAAAAACAAGGCACATACGTTTGTGAATGTCAAGAAAGAATGTTAAGAGTTAAGAAAATAAAAACAGAAACAGAAACAGTCATAAAAAAATCAGAGAGCAAAGACTAGATTATGATGTATATGAAAATGTCAGATTCCTATGAAACAGCAGCTCAGAATCGAGAGGGAAGTGTAAATTTGCCTGCTGTTCAGGAGGAGCATTAGGCAGTAGCTGGTTATTTTCACTGCAGAAGACAGTTAAAAATAAAAACCAAAAAAGTTGATGTATTTTCAGTTGTTCACTGCCATCTATTGGGCAGATACAGTACATCTCATCTCTGTTTTCTTCCTAAAGTATAGATTCATGAAAATATTTATAGATATACTTAAACTTGCTCCTCAGTTAGCTTAGGGATCCTCGAGTCTTGCAGAAGTCATAGTAATCCTCTCCTCAAGATAACAATGATAAATTTCTAAATTCCTTTTATCTTGCAACTAATTTTGTGGGTATTCTACCTAAATGTATCACTTATCTAGGCAAACTAGATTTAGATATTCTTCACTTATAAGCATGTATTGAGTTTCTGTGGCCAGGTTTTGGTATGGAGGGGCTACAGGAGTGGCTTCTGTGAGAAGGATGGACCCACCGCTGGCCGAGGCCAAGTCAATCAGGAATGATAATAATGTCTCTGGAACAGGCTGGCATGGAAAATAGATTAAATTGACTCTAAATTCCTAAAATAATGCTTCCAATGTATCCCACGCAACTTTCTCTCCATTGTAATTGTATATACAAGAAACTCGTCTACTTACGGAGAACTATGACAGTACCATGAAACACCAAAAACCATACTGAACATGATTGTCAATTTTATCCAATATTTTCTGCCACTCAAAGCAGGATTAGTCTTTGTGTAGCTTATGCTGTGGATAAGTTACTGGAGCATGCATATTGGGATAACCGTTAGTTTGCCTCTTGCTTGCCCCTGGATTTTGAGGCAAGTCTGAGGATAAGGATGTTCAACAGGTACATTCTGTGTTAAGCATTCTCTTCAAGATTCAGGAAAGGTATGTTTTCATTCTTTGGCATTTAGAAGAACTGGCTGTACATTCTGTAGGGCACAACTTTTCAATGGGAAAATGAAAAGTATTCACAGTTAAATATTTAACAAAGTGTGGTATTTCAATTGGGGGAAGAAAAACCTAAGAGGATGTACTCTGGGATTGTTGACACTGGTATTGCTACACATTCAGAAATTTGTTTCCTGTTCAAAACAACCTATGAGCTGAAAGTACCCTTATATGAGGCCTTTGAATGTTTATTGAAATAAGACATCTAGATCACTCTTTATAATTTATTTTTTTAAGTTTTGTATAATTGGCCACTGTAAAATTCCTAGGTTTGTTCTGCTTTGAAGGAGAAAAGAACTTCACACCATGGAAATTTCTCATGTAGTTCCCTTTCCTTCCTACAAACTAGTAAACCATAAACCAGCCTCATAAGAACAAAACATACTATGTATATATAAGGCATGAAATTATCCCTTAGTTTCCATGTTTGCCCACAACATTGATTTGGCAGTCTGAAGGACTGCCATGTCCTCAACGCAGCAACAAGTCAGTGCAAAGAGAACCTGTGTGATCACAGATTCATGAACAGTGCGATTTACCAGTCCAATACTCTAGGTGTGGCTGAGTTCCTGAGAATTTGCACGATCAAGATTTCCAAATAGTGCAATTTATGGAAGGAAGAGGAAAGCAGATTCAGGATTGCCAGTGACAAATGCACTAACTATAGTGTTAATATGTGCCACTACGGAAGCTATAGTAACATAGATCTATTAGCAGTATATATCATCATCATCATGGGTGGGCTTCGCGAACGAAGATTTGGGGAGGGCTCTACTCATGTTTGTTAAAAGCACGCTGGTGGCTAATGAGGCCAATACAAGATAGACATATCCGATTGCAAAAGGCACAGCAGAAAGACCCCTTAGGTTGTATATTCTGCAAGACACGATTCTTTCTGCGTTGTCTTTTCTCCTTGAGAGTGATCCTGCATGCTTTCTCAAAAGCATCAGCAGCGTTATAGATACTGTGTCTCCAGACCTCCCGATTGGAGGCCAGAGTAGACCAGTTATGTTGATCAATATGGCCAAGGCTGAGATGTTGTTTCAAGGAGTCCTTGAATCTTCTCTTTGGGGCTCCTCTCTTGCGGCAGCCAGTGGCAAGTTCACCATAGAGAAGGATCTTAGGGAGGCGGTGGTCCTTCATCCT
>NW_016690216.1:4210384-4242479 GCF_001604755.1 Lepidothrix coronata
ACTTGGCCGTGCTGATCCTCATGGAGTGAGATGATCATTTTAAGGAACTTGGGGGGACATCCTAAACGTTCCAAAATCTGCCATAGACCTTTTCTGCTCACAGTATCGAAAGCCTTGGTGAGGTCAACAAAGGTTACGTAGAGACCTTTGTTCTGTTCCCTACACTTCTCTTGCAGTTGTGTGAGAACAAACACCATGTCTGTGGTACTCCTGTTGGCCCTGAAACCACACTGGCTTTCAGGTAGAATTCCTTCTGCTATAGCGGGTATTAGTCTGTTCAAGAGTATTCTTGCCAGGATTTTGCCAGCAGTGGAAAGCAGAGTAATATCACGATAATCAAATCTGCTCCAACTCAGTTGGAGGTGCAAAGCCCACCTTAAGGCATCCCTTCAGGAGAGCAGAAGAGACATAATCTGTTGACTGATCCCAAACAAGCAGATGCGTTTCCCGTCTCTTCTGTTTTCCCTCTTTTTTTTTTTTTTTTTCTCTGAAATACTCCTTCTTATAAGATAATATTTGTCACTTTCCATAAGGGTGGAACACATGCATGTTATAGGTGAGGTTTTGGTGACTGTGATCATACATGTAAAGCATGTTCTCTTTTCATTTGCATTCTTAGGGGTGAAAAAAATATGCAGATAGGGCTTAATGAGGGTCTTGTTTACTATAGTGGGTTGACCCTGGCTGGACACCAGGTACCCACTAAAGCCACTCTCTCAGTCCCCTCTGCAACTGGACAGAGGACAAAAAAAAAAAAACAGCAAAGGATTCATGAGTTGAGATAAGAGCTGGGAGAGGTCACTTAACTGATCACCATCACAGGCAAAACAGACTCAAAGTGGGGATATTAATTAAATCATTACTAACAAGATCAGAACAAAGGAATGAGAAGTAAAATAATCTTAAAAACATCTTCCCCCCCCTTCTTTCCTTCCACGTTCCACCTCCTCCCCCTCAGTGGTGCACAGAGAAAGGGAATGGGGGGTTACAGTCAGTTGTTGTTTCTGCTACTGCTCAGGGAGAGGAGTCCTTCCCCTGCTCCCATGGGGTCCCTCCCATGGGAGATAGTCCTTCATGTTCCTCTCTGGTGTGGGTCCATCTCATGGGCAACAGTTCTTCATGAAACTGCTGTCCTGTGGATCACTTCTCCATGGAGTGCAGTCCTTCACCAATGAGCTGTACCGGCATGGGTTCCCCACAGGGGCCACAAGTCATACCAGGGAAAACCTGCTCCAGGGTGGGCTCCTCTTTCCACAGGCTGCAGGTCCCTGGCAGGACCCTGCTCCATCTTGGGCCTCCCACAGGGTCACAGCCTCCTTTGGATATCCACCTGTTCCAGCAGGGGCTTCTCCATGGGCTGCAGGGGCACAGCTGTTCCACCATGGTCTGCAGCACGGGCTGCAGGGCCACAGCTTTGGTGCCTGGAGCACCTCCTGCCCCTCCTTCCGCACTAACCTTGCTGTCTACTTTGTTGTTCCCATGTTCTCACTCCGCTCTTCACTGGCTGGAACTTTCATCTGCGCAATAACTTTCCATTCTTAAATATGTTATCACGAAGGTGTTACTATCATTCCTAATTGGCTCAGCCTTGGCCACCAGCAGGAAGCTCATCCTGGAGCCGGCTGGCATTGGCTCCCACCAGACAGGGGAAGCTTCTAGCAGCCTCTAACAGAAGCCACCCCTGTAGCCCCCTCCCTACCCCCACCCCCCCATTAACCCCCCCCCCGGCTACCAAAACCTAGCCACAGAAACCCACAGTAACTACAGTTACTTCCACTTAGAATTTATAGTTTATACAAGAGGTAAAATAAACACTTTGGTCCTCCCCCACCTGCTGATGTGGCAGTAAAGGCTGTTTGACCTTCACCAGAAAGTCTTCATGTTTATCTTTGTCTCCTCAAAGGACCCAATTTATAACAAAGGTTTGTTGTGCATGGATAAGGGGAGATGAAGCTAACAGCTGGTACAGGGGCCTGGGTGCTCTTCTGTGCTTCACTGAGACATCGGGCTGTGAGGTCTTTGCTTCCCTCCAGGCATCATTCAATCGTTAGGCCTTGCTCCAGCCTAATGCAAGAGAAGAAAGGGGCCCAGCTCATGTTTTCAGCCAGACTCATCAATTCTTCACCGGCTTAGAGGCAACTCTGTAGCAAGTCTGATAACTTGCCACAGACTGCCAGGAGGGCTTTTGGAACAGCTCTCTGTTACGAGATAGAGAATACCACCGCGCTGTCCTGCATCTCCTGGATAGAATTATACAGTGACCATGGTATTTGCAGAAAATGTGCAGCAGTCTTTCACTGGGCTAGAGCACTCACAGTGACTGACTTTGAAGCTCTTAAAGCCTTGACAGAAATAAGAGGTATTGAGTCCTATGCACTGAATAATAAACTCATACATTCAGGATGTCTTTCATGCAAAAAAAGTAAAAGGCTTCTTTCTCATGGTGTATTTGTGGGAGCCCGACACCTCATCTCTACACATCAGTCTGGAGCCAACAGGTTCACTCCCAGCAGAAATACACACCTTTAGAACTATCATATTCATAGATGCATCTACTCTGTTGAACAGAGAAAATAATTTCAAAATAACTATTTCTTTTGGATCATGTATTTTCAAAGAATCCAAAGAAAACTTTTGCATACATTCTGCTCAGACAATATTCAGGTTTGGAAAATATATTTAAGAAAATGTTTCTTTACATCCAGAAAAAAATCTAGCAGTCATTAATGGTAGAGATGGCTGCTTCCTTCACGGTACATCACACATATCCAATGATTTCACTAGCCAAGGAGTAAACAGTCTTTAATTGTTTTCATGATACTTTGGCCCTCTTTAAATAGCTTATTCAAAAGAATTAAATATAACAGCCTTACTGCCTGTGTTCTCCTGACAGTGAGGTTATGTCTATTTACATGTGCTGGAGACTGGAACATGACCAGCACAGTTCTCTCAAAGGTAAGTTTCCTTTTGCTTCCTTCAGAATTTCTCCTGAGCCATGGATGAGTCCATGGCTCAGAGGAGTTTTATGATGTTTTATACTCTCTTGTCTTCTAGGAAGGAAAGCACGGAACTGTTGTGTATGCTTAATCCTAGTCTTTGTTGGCCTACACAGTCAGTTAAACCTTAACATACAAATTTAGGTCTGTATCTGGAGGTCCTAGGTCATGATGAATATCATATTGATAGAGCAGATAAGGCTGGAAGCATATTCCCCTTATGAAATAAAGTCTAGTGGCCACATGAAGAAATGAGGGCTGATATGCATAACCCCCTGTCTATAAAGAAAGGTAACATGAACATTAACACATTTATTCTGTTGGTTTTGTGATACGCCTATTTTTTAACTGATTCAGGGAAATAAAAATCAATTCTTGAGCTATATCTACTCTACGACAGATGTAGACTGTGTTACCAGCCCTGATCCTGCTTTAAATAGCTACCTCAGGTATGGAAAACAAAGACATTGAAGCACAGAAGACACAAAACTATATTAACAGCTCAGTAAAGTTAAGGAACATACATTTCTCCATACAAACAGCTCTAGCTAAATGGCTTCATTTGATGCTCTTTCTTTCCTCAGATCTTGTCCTGGAAGGGAGAGTGAACAGCTAGTCCATATCTATCCCTTCTGTGACTCTTGTGACTTTACAGGGTTCTGCTGCATTCACACTCCAGCCACCTACTTTAATGGAGCAGGGAAAAATAGACAACTGCATTAACAGAGAAATGAAAAGGAACCTGCAAATAATTATTCTACAGGCCCATAACTTTCCTGCTCTTTACAATAGCAGTTTCTGTGGCTCATCCGAATGAAATCTAAACACTTTTTAGTCTGATCTTGAAAGGTAAACTGAGTTTTCAAGGGATCAAATTTTTCTTTATAGGGCAGACAACTTCCTTATAATTTATGCAGCAATATCTATACTGATGCTGTTAAAATAGATACATATTTTACTGAAAATAGTTCTCCCCTCATAATAACTTATATTAACCCAAGACAGAAACAAAGCAAAGTATAATTTCATGCAAAAAAGTTGAGCAATAAAATAAACAATGAAAAACTGGTGACCATACAGCAACTAGTCAGGAAGGCTTGGTTATATTCTGATCATCTGTTCAAAGGAAAAGGGAAAAAAATAGCATGAGAGTGAATATAATGTACACTTCCTTCAGGACCCTGTTTATAAGAAGACTGAGTAGACAGAATAAGAAAGGAGAGATACCAGCAGAGAATACAGAATTCTCTAAAAATGTTTTTTTTTTTGTTTTTCAAAAGTGTAAAACCTCTACTCCTTGAGATTTTTGAACCTGAGCAAGTTTTTAATGTATAGACCTTCATATGTGCCTGATTTTCCCATGTAAAAAATCCACTGGAGGCTTTTCATTAGTGCATAAGGAATTATTTAGAGTAAATGCTGCTGTTTATTTTCAGTGATTGCAGGTTTCTTACATGGAAATGTAACAAAATTTAATTGAGAAGAAAGTACTGAAGTTTCTCTGAGTGTAAGAGCGAAAATTAATTCCAACAACACCTGGTTTGGATGTTAGATGAGGAGGAGGAGAGTTGTTTGGGTTTGAGCATGAGAAGAAATGGCACAGTTAATTTGCGATGGAGAAAAAAAAGGGAAAAAGAATGGTGGAAAAACACCAGTGAGTGGAGTTGGGACAGGGACACAAGAATTCCTAATACACTACCTACTTCTTCATCTTGATGAATGGTGCTTATGTACTGAGGACTAGGAGCAAGAGTGGTCAATACAAACAGCTGGATCACTGGCAGCAGTAAGGGACAGATCTGGCTCACTCACAGTAGTAGGAGGCAGGTGCTCTGCTGAGGATCAAACTTCAGTGACATAAATAAACCACAGAAAGCTCAAATTGTTGTTTACATAATCCATGTTAACAACTAATTATTCATTAACCACATAAAGTTGAGAAATAATTTAGTTATTTTTCATGCTGGACATTAACTGATTTTGAAACTTTCCATGTATAGTCCTGGTCTGCTATAAAGTAGAAGTTGAGACAACTCTGATAAATTTTTTGCTGTATTTCATGCAGATGTCAATATGGTTTTCTAAATGGCTATGTACATAAATCAAATTAGGGCCTTAAAAAGAAAACTACTTTTATACAACATTAGTTATAGCTGTGACAATATGTGCAGCAAATTTTTCCATTGTGGGAAGGAAGGAAGGAAGGAAGGAAGGAAGGAAGGAAGGAAGGAAGGGAAAAGAGAAAAAAACCCATCAAGCTTCTCTTTTATAAACTTGTAAGAAAGATATCCTAAATGTATTATTACATCAAAAAAACTAATGGCACAGATTTCATTGTGTCTACCAGGTGTTAGACACATTTTCATTTAAATGTGTCTTGTTCCTCCTACTTTCTAGTGCTCATTGACTTATTGCTATTAAGTTATTGCCAGTTTTCTCAGGGAACCATTAGTACCAATACCAACGTGAAATTTCACCACTTCCTCTTAAATGGTATGAACTTCCAAGACTACCTCTGATGATTTTTGTGCTAATTATTTAAAGCAACCTGCACAAAATAAATATTCATCTTCATCTATGTAAATCTTATTATAAAAGGCAACAAGATCTGGTTTTGGTTTTGACTCAGAGGACTTATGAGAATTAATGAAAAAACCCTTGAAACCACAAAACCAGATTAAATCTGGGCCCAGCTGTCTCACAGAAAATAGATTTAGGTACCAAAAAAAAAAAAAAGAAAGCATGTTTATCCGAAGTACTTTTGCTTTTAACATTTCATCTAGTTTTAAAAGTTCTTAACTGTGATGCACTTGTTAGACCTTATAAATCAAGTACAAATCTTTCCTTTGAGCAAACCTTTTCTCTGCAGAGCAGAAAGGGATTTGAGCTACAAGATGCTGATATTTTCTTTTCTCTTTTCTTTTTTTTTTTTTTTTTTTGAGATGATGCTCAGTTTCCACACGAAGCCATGGGATTTGAGTTCTCTGCTCCTGGCAAAAAATGCCACTATTGTGTGGACCTAACGTTCAACTCTGCAGTGTTTCTCACTGGACTGCTCCCCATGATACTGGAAACAGTAGTTGCATTCCAAAAAGACAGTTTTACTCACAACAAGAATCTGTTTAGTTTTGAGCATTCCATCTTGTGGTGTTTAGTTTTCACAAGAAGACCTTCAACAAGTTGCATTAGAACTTGGTATTAGAGTAGTTCTACTTATCAGATTTTAAAGCTGTGTCCAATTCCTTATCTTACTGTTTTCCCCCCTTTTTTTTGACAGAAAATAAGCGAATATTCAAACTTTTGTTTACTGTGGTGGGTTGCCCTTGGCTGTACATCAGGTTCCCACCAAGCTGCTCTATCACTCCCCTTCCCAGCCAGACAGGGGAGAGAGAGTAAGATGGAAAACAACTTGTACGTTGAGAAATGGCAGTTTACTAAAGCTGAAGAGAAAGTTTGCATGCACACAAGCAAAGAGGAAAATAACAAGGTTTATTCTCTACTTCCCATCACCAAGTGATGTCCAGCCACTTCCCAGAAAACAGGGCTTCAGCACCCATAGCAGTTGCTCCAGAAGGCAAACCTCATAAATAATGATGTCCCCTGCTTCCTCCTCCTTCCCTTAGGTTTTATATCTGAGTTGACGTCACATGCTATGTAATATCCCTTTGGTTAGTTTGGGTCAGCTGGCCTGGTTGTGTCCCCTCCCAGGATCATGCCTTCGAAGTGGAGGGTAGGAATGTTGAGAGACAGTGCTGATGCTGTGCCAGCACTGCTCAGCGGTAGCCAAAACACTGGTGTAGTATCAACCTTTCTAACTAACAACACAAAGCACAGCACTGTGAGGGCTGCTATGGGGAAATGAACTCCAGCTCAGACAGACCCAATACATTTACTTACAGAAATCATGGATAACCAGCAGTAAGTCATTCAGAATATGTATTTTCTGAAAAGTGCTTCTCAGATGTGTTTCAGTTTGAAGAGACTGGAGTGTTTGCTA
Organism: Lepidothrix coronata; assembly: GCF_001604755.1. Classification (NCBI taxonomy): domain Eukaryota; kingdom Metazoa; phylum Chordata; class Aves; order Passeriformes; family Pipridae; genus Lepidothrix; species Lepidothrix coronata. Next base: position 4,217,378 of record NW_016690216.1, read on the forward strand.
AAGAGGATGACTTATGAGAAAAACCAAACTCCTCTCAGCAATTGTAAATTCAAAATTAAGGGGATTTTAATTGAGGAAGTGTGGGAAAAAAAAAACAACAGAAGAAATAACAACACTTTATTAAAAGATATATGTATGTTGGCAAGAACAGTAACAGAACACAAAAAAACCCCAACAAACTAGACAATAGTCCTGTACCCAAAAGTCCCCTTCAAACAAAAGAAAAAGTCTGAACACTTCTCTGTCTTTAGCGCAGTTCCAATCCCGGTTGGCAGAGGGCGCTGTTGGATCGCTGGATGTGCAGAGCCTGCAGTGCTCTGTGGTGGTCGGCAGGGGGCGCTGTCGGGCTCTGGCAGTCACCGCGGGGGAGGCGGGTCTGGGGGCGGTCTCAGATTGCGGGAGAAGCCGAAAAGAAAACGGACACCCTTCCCCCCGTGGGAGAAGGGCAGAAGGAAAAGCAGTTCACCCCCACGGGACTCACTGTTGTTCTCCGATGACGGTGTTTCAAGGCTCCTGCCTTCTCTCCCAGCGAACACGCAACTCTCCAATGGAAAACCCAGTAGGTCCCAGCTGGAGTCACGAGGCAGCGTGCGAGTTGATCAAGGCTGGTGGTCAGGCCCCACCAGAACGAAAAGCCAGAAAGCCAGGCCTTTTCTCAAAAAATGCCCAGACACAGACCCTGAGAGAACTCCTCAGTCTGATCACTCCCCTCTGAGAAGAGCCAGCCACCCCCTCCCAAAACTCCTCCCCTCTCCCCCCAGCCTCTGATGGGCCATGCATTAGGAATGTGGTCTGGCCAGCTAGATTCTTTTGCAAGGCTAATTGATCCCCTTCCCCCCAGAGCCCCTCTCACTCCATTTTCTCACAGTGGAGCAGGGGAAGAAAAATTCCCCTATTCGATTTATAACCTATAACAAGATGCTACTTTGTAAGCTGCTGGACATTGGGTTTTCCTTGTGCTGTTATCTTATACTAATCTGTGCTTTACAATAGCTTTCTCCCTCAAGTCTGTTGAGTTTTTACTGTATCTTTTCCCTTCCAAGTTTTCTTTCCCCTTAGCCTGTTTGGTGTGACCACCTCCTGCTTTCCTTCCTTCTTGTTTTGCATCATAGTGTCTTTCATTCTATCTAGAGAGATATATGCATCTTGACAGATTCTTTCCCAAAGCCAAATTTACATCTTCCAATAGGTTTCTGTTTTATCTTTGAATCCCTGATTGCATCACTTTCTGATCTCTTGCAATGGAACTGGCCAAAGTGTCTGATCTGTAATCAAGGAAGATGTGTTTACCAAATTTTGGAAAAAACTTCCTCAGTTTCTCCCAACTCTCAAAAAGTGGCATGAAATCGACACCATTCGGGTGCTCTATTTTCTTAGGAGTAAAATATTCATCAAACTTCTGAATGGCAACCAAATAATTTCTTCTCTTAACATGATTTAGCTGTATGTTTTAAATGCAGGTTTCTGCCTTATTCAGATGAGATCTTTCTTAAACCCAGAGGTTTGCACATAGATGTAAAATCCAAATTTTTCTCTGAATCTAAATTTCCAAGTTACAATCCCAATGGATATTTGCTCTATAAGAATTTTTACTTTCTTCATTTATCTTGTTGTTTTGTTTCACACTGTCTAAATTACGTGTCCTGGTTTCTGTCTTCTGAATACTTCCCCTTTTCTAAATCTAATTGAGGGTACCAGCAGGGGTGCTTAGTTCTGTAACAGAAAAGATTGATTTTAACCACATATTTGAATAATGGAAGAAGGCTGAAGACCTTGTGTCAGAATCAGTTTTCCTGTCTTAATCTCTGTCCGAGACCCAGAGACTGCTCCTTGCTTCCAAGCTTTACAAGAAAGGAGATTTTTGATTTTTACATATAATTACTACCAGTTGTGAAAATATTTTCTGTTATACCGTTATTCAAAGGAAACATCTATTGATTGAAGGCTGCTTAAGCTATGGACGTTCTGTTGGGGAACATCCAGTTTGGTGATAGTGATTTTATTTAGATAACATAGAGAATGCAGTTACTGGAAGAAACACTGCCATATTTACTAACAAACCATGAAGTTTCTTTGTAAAATAAACACTAATAACATTACTATGGGTATTGCTAGTCTGCTCTGGAAAAGGAGACAAAATGCTGGGGTTTGGCAAGGAGTTTAACCAAACAGAGGAGTTTTAAGTGAGCCATTCTTTTACACCCAGGAGAACTGAACTGCCACGTGACAGAAAGTGATGACCAGACTTGAAATAGGGACAGAAATGTTCTCCTCAGAATGTATTCACCTGTAAGGAAAAATACCTTAAGTATCCCTTTCTCACACAACACATTTCTCACACAGACATTTCTCCATTAACATTAGCAGACATTAGCTGACCTTGGAGGTCAGCATTGCACTCACCCAGTTATCAACATCAGGTTCTGATAGTAGAAGATGGGTTTTGGTACGTGTCCATCTCCCTCTGCATTTCCCCACCAGTGGTGTTCAAATCGTCTCACAAGGGTGGGAACTCATGGCTCCAGCCTGGCCCACCAGACCCAATTTGTCACAAGCTCCCTTCAGGGTATCCTCTGAACCCCACTCTCCAGAGGAGAAGATGAGTATCTTTTCCCTTCTTTGCTAGTGTCCATACCGTTGAGTGGCACAGATATCCTCTGTATGTTCAGCTAACAATAACACATAAGTTTATTGTCTCCCTTATAATATTTTTTTACTCATGTTCTGAAACTTGGAAATTAATTATTTGCTGTAAGATCTCAGCTTTTTATACACAAAGAAAAGACCATCTTTAGGACCCGTCATTCTAAAGGGGCGAAATGAATTAATGAGTCTGACTCATGATATTTTATAATTTTTGATTGAGTTGGGACTTTTGGGATTATTTTGATTGTTTTCAGAACTAGCCAAAAATAGCTAGCTTCACTCTATCAGGAGTAAAAGATTTCAGTAATAATGTTCAGTAATAAAGTTCTAAACTTTAGAAAACAAACAAAACCCTCATAAATCAAATCCTCACACATGATATTAACTTAAAAATTGATTATAGATGGCTTTTGATCCTAACTTTTCAGCTTTCAAGGCAAAGAAAATTGCATATTTTGAGCTTCGCAATAAAATCTGGCTGCACTGAAAATACTATTTGTGGTTTTTTTGCTACTCATGCATTATTGTCTGGGAGTTCTGCAGAAGTAGATGTCTGAGTAGTTTTAGGTCATATCTAAGGCAAGGGGAAACCTCAGACTTGATTAGAAACAGGGCATAGCAAGCTCTGAGAACAAAATATGACCTTGGATTGATTGAAACTATGAAATGGAGACACAGATATAGATGTCCTCATAAAGTGATGTGCCAGTATATGTAGACCCTGGATAAGCTTCCTTTCTTCTCTTCTGTAAAATCATGTAAAGAGTCTTGTGTGCCTGCTTCAGAACCTTCTTCACAAAAAATGGCAGGTTCAGTTGCAGCCAGGCCTTGAGAAATATCATCAGATCTCTTTATTATATATGTTTAGTTATGCTCTTTTCCTTATTCTAAACAGTAAAATGCAGTACTGCAGAGCAGATGTTTTGAAATTTTTTGTAAGGTTTTTTTAATTTTAATAAGTGATCAAAAATAATAATCGATAGCAAAACAGATGTATGTATTTATACGCCTCAATTTTAATTGATTTCAAAAATGCTCTGCAATATGGAGGGTTGTCAGCAGAGGGAGCCATTTACCCACGGACTCACAGCGTTTCACCATCCATGCTTGAGTTTTAAAACTCTTCCTTGTAACAACTGAGGCAGGAGTGGGACCTCTCTTTCTTCTAGAATTCTAAACTGTCACAGCTTCATTTGTGTCTAAGAGCAGGAACACAGAAGGAAGAGAAGCAGAAAATCTTTATGCAGGTGAAGAAAACAACTTGTGAAGTAATTTTCAATTATATCCTGAAGAAAAGTTTGCAGCAATGGAAGTCTTGAAGGGTAGGAGGCCTGGAGGTAAAGCTGAAATTACTGGGAGCAGAGCCTTCATGGTTTTCTGTAGGCAAGTCCCAAACTGTTTTACAATATAGTTTATAAGGTCATGCTAAACATAATAAAAAGGCATCTCGTTTGGGCAAATTTCTCACACTTCTTGTGTGGAGTAGAAAAATTGTCCTCATGTGAATAAAGGCATCATCGTTCTGAAATTTAAGGGCAAGAGGAAAACAAAGAGCATTTTACTTTGCGTTTGAATGTGTTTCACAAAATTCCCACGCATTAAATTCAAAAGCATTTTACATTTATTCAAATACAGACTCTGTGTTCTTCAACAAACAGCACTCCTCACACACAAAAGAAATGTGTAAAAACAATAATATGATCATAATCTCAAATCCTTTAAATATCTTTCCTTATTTGATTTTTTGATATTGTAAGTGGTATTTGTATTTTAATGTTATTGAACATTTCTCCTTTATATGAACATCCTCTCAAACACATATGCAAGCACATTGCCTCAAGTGACCCTCCCCCATCAGATTAATATGCACAATTTTTCCACTTGTATCAAGCAAAATACTTCCAACACTAGTCTGAAGGGTTTCATTAAGAGCATTTATTGGCAGGCTAAATTATTAGTACACTTTGAAATGGTCCTCTTTGCAGTATTAAGGATATGAACATGTATTTATATTTTAACATTTATTTATTGATGGCTTTCCTAATGATGGACAAAGTGCACTTCTTACTCATGTGAGTAGAAGTCTGAAACTTTTGCTGAAAAATGGCACAATTCATATGAGTAAATGCTGCCTTTTAGAGCCCTAAATTCTTTACTAAGATCCTAGTCTTGGCAAAGTTTACCCAGGAAAATAGTCATTACTCAGCATAGGGAGTACTTTGAGAAGTGAAAGTGTTCAGAACTTTATCCTCAGTGGATCTTAATGAATCTTAAAGAGTGCAGATGAGATAGCTGATACTTTCATAAAATAAGACCTGTAAGGTGTTGAACTATCCCTTGTAATCACTGGTAGCTGAAGGAATTCAGTAGTGTGCAGAATTAGCCTCACATTTGGAAACATCAGATGCATTGATACTATTAACCAGAACTGAAAATAGATACCTTGCTGCCCAGGAGAGCTGATCCTGTGGGGGAAAAAACCGCAAACAACAGAAGACCCCAAAAAACCAACAACGAAACAAAATCCTAAAGTCCAAATCAGGATTTTCTTCTCCCTCATTCGACAGCCTTCAGCTTCTATCTCAACAGATAATTAATTTACACCTTGCTAGCAGGGTCAAGTCTGTGCTAAGTGCTCCTCATGCACTGTTGCCTCCTGCCATCAGAACAACCCATGGTGGGAAGAGTTGTAGCTTCTGCTAAGCACTCGGTGCTCACTCTTCACAGCCTCTCCCTGTGCTTTTTCCAGATGTAGCAACACAAAAAAAAAATGGAGAAGGCAAAATTAGAAACCAGAAAGTGGAATGCTAAACCAGATGGTGATGGGTGAATAAAAGGCAAAGAACACTGAGCCAAAAAAGCAGGGTATAGAGCAAACAATATCAGTTAATTAATTTGGAAATGCATTATATGTGCTGTAGGACAGTGACAAAAATTTGGAAAAAAACACCACAAAAGGGTAACTAATCTTTTCCCCTTCAGTGAATTTTGAGCTGGCAAGTGTTAAAAAGAGAGGGTACTCTTTGCTTCCTATTCCCTCTCTTCTCTCAGAAGACCTTTTATCCCCAGGAAATACTCTACACACCAATCCATTTTTTTAACTTAACAATCTAATTATTGAGATGTGACCTGGGAGAGCTGATTGCTACTTGCAGCCCTTCCACGTAATTTGGTTGCCAGGTTCCTGATCATTTCATCATACTATATTATTTATTTACTTATATTAAATATTTGGTGATATAGTTCATATTTCAAATATTTTAAGATGTATTTCATAATAGGTGCATTCCAACTGGATATATTTTGTAATTCTATAAATATACAGATATATTTTATTGCTTATTTATTAAAATCAGCCATCATTCTAAAAAGCCACATTCTTGATTGGTCCAGCTCCACCTCTTCAGGAAGTCTATCTTTGCCAACAACTTAACTTAAAAAGCAGAAAGCACTTGTGATAGACTTGGAGGAATAAGGTGGCCCAAAGGAATTTACAAAAGATAAGGAATGTGTAATCTGTCTTTGAACTCAGCAGGACAGGTTTGGACAGACATAGGAAAGAGGCCCTTCTCTGGCAAGAATTACACTCACAAGCACCTCGGCTCTGATTCATCCAGATACTTACACACAGGTCTGACTAGAGTTGCCCTGCAAAAGTCCCTTCCTAAAATTAGAAAAATGCCTAAATTCTCTGACAAGCCAGCACTTTGAATGTTAATATTTGCAGTAAAAGTCTGTATAATTAAGCTAAATACAACAGTATTCAGACATGGGATCAGGAGGCAGTTTAAAATCAAGTTGTAACTGCACTCATTTAGACAAGAGGCATGTCAGCCCAAACAGAGTGAAAGTTTCTTATTATTATTCTTTCCCATCACAGTTCTGGCATATGGGACAAAGACTGCCACAGGAATCATATTTACCAAGGGAATGGGCTGGATGTTGTATTTTTCCAATATGAAAAGCACAAAAGATATTTTCCTATACAAATAAAAATCATCATATACTTTGAAATAGCGTACAGCTTTTGTATAAATTAAAGGTATACATAGATCACAGAATCATGGAATTGTAGAATATCTCAAGTTGAAAGGGTCCCATAAGGATCATAGACAAGGAGATCTGTCTTCTGTTAGGGAAAAAAACCCAAGTAAACACATTTTTATTTGGTCCATGTGGTTTTCTGCATATCCCATGTTTTCTTTTTGGTTCTATGAGCTATATAACACATTACTATCTGGGGACCAAAGACTGAGTAGATGTTTTAAGCATGAAAACTGCTCAGCTAGGTGATATATGGGGTGGGTGTAAATGTTTGTGCATGTTGCATGTGCATGTGCATGCATGTGATCGTGCAAAGTCCTCCATGCTCTCTCTGCTACTATCTATCCATAGTCAAGAAGAACAATTTCTTTAGGACGACACTCAGCATTACCACAGTCTTGGGCATGTGGCAACCAGAACAGTAGAATATCCCTTTGACAGAGACACAGACACACAGATAAAGTAATTCCTTACTACAACTTTATATTAAAGGAAAAACTATGGCAGTATGTGGGAAAACTGCACAACGACTTGCTAATTAAACTATTTCTGTGCCTAATACACTTCCTTTATGGTCCGTAGTTCAACACCTTCCACATAAACGGTTTTCTAAAATGATAGAAGGAGCTCTCTGCTTTGAAGAAAAGTTGTCCAGGTGTTACCCATAACTACAGCTTGAGGCATTTGCTATATTCAACCTTTCTATCCTAATTGGTGCTATTGTCCTCAGCCCCACAACAGCTTATTGAGAAATAACTAATGAGCAGAATTTGCAAAATATTTGTACACACAGATCTATTCTGATAGAATTTCACTTATGTCAGGATTAGCTGGGATCTTTCACAGAAGGCAATGAGGTTAGTGACAGCTATGCCCTTTGTTTAGATAACTTGGCTCTTATCTAAAAGAGACTGAAAGGACCTCCAGGATGATATACTACAAAAGCCTGGAATAATGCAAGGTCATATAATTCCTTTCATAAATTGAAGAAACTCTGACATAAAATATTTAAGCTTTGACCCAAGAACTTTTACTAAAAATCTACTTTATCGTCTCATGTTTGTTGTTAAAAATCTTCTTTTAATTTGCAGCCTCAATACTGTCATAGCAATTTATGACTTTGTCTTGTTTCACCTCTGTATTTCAGTTTAAACAGCTGTAGTATCTTCCTGAGGTTGAATGAAAAATCACCCTCGAGACAATTTTAGAGAGAGAATATCAGCCTTTGATTTGTTAAAACATTCAGTTGCTGTCACTTATATGAAAAGAATTTATTCTTGTGATCTTCCTAGCAGACTTTCTGTGCCTCTGTCCCATTCTGAATCCTGCTTCCCCAGACATGGACAGCTACGCTTACACATGGAGCCCGACCGATGATTCGTATAAAGGCACTACTATTTCATTCCTTCTAGGTGGATATATCCTTCCTTGCCTTTTTCACAGACACATGACATCATCCAGATTTCCTGTGACTGATCAGCATATATAAGCTTTCCTCCTCCTCTATCATTCTCAATGAATGAGCTCCCAAACTTATAACAGAGATTCCTGTTATTAGTCTCTAAGTGCATGACCTTATACTTTGCACTCTTGAATTCCTTCCCATTTGTAATACTTGGGTCCTCAAGGTCATTCAACTTTTGTTCTAATCCCTTCCTTATCCAGCTCAAATACTAGTTTCCCATAAAGCACACTGTAACACAGCAGGCTGTCCTGAAGTTTGATTATACTTTGGTTGAAGTCCTATTCCCTTCTGTGCTCTCATTTCCCATTATCCATCCTGTCTTTGCCCTTATGCTCAGTATAATTGTTCTTACTGAGAAGGAAAGCAAAATATTAATCTAGACTGGGACTATATCTTGATTATCTTTAAACTGTACCTAGTCATCACAGCTTGGCATAGTGATTCTTTATTTCTTGACCTCTTTTCCCACACAGATACAGGTCTGGCAAATCTGTTATCTGTTTTAACTTTTCTTTTGTTTTCTTTAAAGATACAACTTAGTTTAGCTTTCAAAAATCCTCAATTTATCTCAGTATATCTTGGCTTTCTAGGCTGAGGACTCTTTACTGACATCTCTGCTGTATAATTGATCTTAATATGCTCCTCTCAGGCTTCAAGTTTCTTCTTCTATCTTTTGCTTAAGTTTCAGACAGCTTTCACAGACAAACACAAGATCTCAAGTGCTTCTCACCAGTTTCCTTTGATTCTCAGTTCAGCATAATCCCACAACGACACGAGTCATTGGCAGCATTCATGATGACTATATTTAGGCAGCATTCATGATGGCTTCTTGAGAGTTGTGAGAGTTCATGTGATGCACAAATGGTGTTGAGATGCATTCGCAGGGTGACTTCCCATTGGAGCCTGCCCTAACAGTAGTTTTGGAATTTGCAGGTGTAAGATTGCAGGACCAACAGAATCAGAGCAAAGGAAAATTACTGTCAGAGAAGCTCTGGAAAATACTGGCCAGAGCAACCTGAGTGACTCCAGAGCTGCAAGTGAAAAGCAGGCTACCAAATTGCTATCAAATTGCAAATGAAAAGTCCTTTACATTACATGGGGTAAGGTATTTAAGACAGTGTGCCACACAGATTTGTGTTATTCCTATTGTATTCAGTTTCATCTGCTATGTGAATATTTTGAGTGTAATAATTTTATTGCTAAAGCTTATTGTTATATAAAATCTCAATTTTTGTTGTTGTTTTTTGGCCTTTTTTACTTCTAGCTTTACTTTCAGTAAATTCATAACTTTTGTTATTAATTTTAGGACATACATTTACCAAGCTGTCTCTTCTCTTACTCTTAAGTACCTCCTTTTCTACTGCTACATCTGATCTTCCTTCCTTCAGCTGTGAATTAAGCCTCTGAGTGAATTTATGCAAGTTTCTTCCAAATGCACTCTACCTCTTTTAAAGATCTTTTTATCAATAGTTGCATTCTTGATACTACAAGTCTCATTCTCCAAGTGCTCAGGTAGACAAGATTTCCTGTTCAGTGAATACCTCCCACTTGTTCATGATTGCAACACCTTCCCTTACTCAAAAGTCACAAAATACCTCAAGTGGGAAGGAACCTCTGGAGGTCATCTGATACAACCTCTGTGCTTAATCAGGGCCACCTAGGGCCAGTGGCCCAGGACCATGTCCAGACAGCTTTTGAATATCTCTAAGAAAGAAGGCTCCACAACCTCCCTGGTTGTGCCACTGCTCAGTCACTCACACAGTGAAAAGATGTTTCCTCATTTTCAGAGGAAACCTCTCATGTTTCGGTTCATGCCCATTTTCTTTGGTCTTGTCATAGGCACCACTGAATAGAGCCTGGCTCTGTCTTCTTTGCCCCGTCCTTTCAGGTATTTATAGACATTAATAAGATCCTGCTTGAGCCTTTTCTTCTCCAGGCTGAACAGCCTCACCTGTCTCAGCCTTTTTGCATAAGAAACATGCTTGAGCCCCTTAATGATCTTAATGGCTCTTCACTGCATTCTCTCCAGTGTATCTGTATGTGTTTCTTGTGTATCAGAGAGCCCAGAACTGGATCCAGCACTCCAGATGTGGTCTCACCAGGGCAGAATAGAGGGGCAGGATCACCTTCCTCCACCTGCTGGCAACACTCCTCTTGATGCAGCCCAGGACACCCACTGGCCTTCTTTGGCACAAGGGTACACTGGCTCATGTATTTGTCACATTATGTACTTGTCCATAAAACTGTTATTCCTGTTGCATTCTTATAAATAGTTTTTAATAGTCTGACTTTTCTCTATTGAATTCATTTTTACTTCTAAAATATTACTCCTCTTTTTTTTCATTTATAATTAACTCTTTAGGGTTTGTGTAATAAGTATATTGCTGTCCATTTTATCTTCTTTTCCCCAGTGGATGTTTCTTCTTCCTGCATGACTTTGGTTTTCTTGATATATGTCCCACCATTTTTTTAAATCACAGTCAGTCTTGGTTAAATTAAAAAAAAAATAAAAATAAATTCTTTTTTTTTGAAACTTCAGTAATTTTTTATTAATGTTCTTCCCATATTTTTAAAAATCAGAGTTTTAAATTTAATAGAATAACTAGGAGTCCAGCATCCTCCACATTTTTTTCAATGGCTGACTCAGACAATGTATTAAGACTAGAATACCTTATGAATTAATTTGACTATGCTAGAAGGAGGCAACATTATCTTTACTTGAATATTCTTTACTTGAATATTTTCCTTACCTACATGATTGGCTTTTGTGAGTGATGCCAAATAATGCCTGTAAACACATTCTTCTCATTATTTTTAAATGTTACATTTTAAAAAAATATTTTAAATATTCCTATGCCCATCCATTGTGAAATAATTGATACATATTTAAGCAATCTCCTCCTGAAATATTGATTATTGTAAGTGCCTGTCTTGTTGGAGCTTTTTCTTTATATATATATAAAAATCATTCCAAGTCTCTAATAATTTGAAATACCTTCTGTTTCCTCTTTTTAATACAAGTGACCACAAGTAACATAATATTACAGGCAAATAGTAAAGTTATAATATTGAATTGCAGCATTACCTGCTGATACATGTTTGTAATGTATCTTGTCTATTATTCTGTGCATTACAGCAAAAGGAGTAGTTATTTTCAGTTTTGGAGAAAATTTTTTAGGCTTTTATATTGGAGTGTCTGTACTCAATGTAGAAGCCATCAGCAGCTCCGATTACTTGAAATTGTCCCTTCCACTATCACTGACCCTGAATTTTCTTTTCTGAGATTAACATATCACTGAATTGCCAAATTGCCTGTGTATCTTATTTTCTATAATAATGCTCATATTAACCCATATAATCTGCATCATTTCCACTTTTGCTTAATAAGGTCTTCACTGAATTTTAGAAATTATGTGGTCAGGTCCAATTATATAGGAGAGAAATATTAATTATGTGAAAAATTCTGAGATTTAATACAGACCAAAAAAAAATAAATCATAGGTTATGTAGTTTGGATTCTCTGCTACAAAGCTTATGAGACACACTGAAATCTCAGGGGCAATCTTGCCCAAGGCAAGACAAGTCCTAAAATGTTGGTGTTATATTAACTATCTCCATTCAGGCATGATTTCTCTAGGAACTTTTGCAGATACTACATGGTACTCTGTGGAGGACAAGTTGGATACATTGTCTATAAAACTAGTGTCTTTTCTTAGGAAAAACAGTGAAAATAACTCAGGTGCTAAATTTATACCTGTGGGTTTTCCTTGTTATCAGGCTACTCCAGAGTGGGAAGGGTCTAATGAGGACCCTGACAATGAAAGGGATATATGTACACCCTTAAGCATAAAAATAGAATGACTATTTCACTTTATCTATATGATCTAATCAGCAGTTGCCGGTAAGCATTTCAGCTGCTAAGCAGTATCTGTGAAATTATCCATAAATTTCAAAAGTTCACAGTGGAAGTACATTATTATTGGTTTGTATTCATGTTGAGCATCTGTTTAAAATGTTTGTTATCCATTTAATCAGGAAGCAAACCTCTCTCCTGATCTGTGAATTACTCACTGGTCAAATGCCAAATCACCATCAAGAGCCAACAGCAAATAATCTACATGATTAGCTTTTAGCATTTCAGGGAGTGGGTTTTGACCTCAAACAGCGAGTACCATATGCCTCATTGCCTCATATGATTCCTGGAGTGTTTTTCAGAAATTAGCATTACATTATATTTTTATGATACAATTACTTTCTCTATTTTTTTCTCCTACATTTTGGGTATCTAAACTTTACTGCATACTATGCAGAACATAAAGAACAGTGAGATATATCTACTTCATTAATATTTCTCTGTAAATAGCCAACATGGATGCTTCAGGAGGAGCATAAAAGCAAGGCCACCGTATATACTTCTGTATGTACTAAGCTTAAAAAATCCCAGCTGTATCAGCAAGTGAGGAAGTCTGGTTAAGGAATGGCTTGATAGTTCTGCTAAAGGAGCATTGAAAGTATTTTCAAATCTGATCTAACTCTGTATTTGCACTTGCAGTTTTAGTAAGAAATTAGTAGATAGAAATATTATTTTCGTGCAATGCATTTCCCCCTTGCAAAATCCAGACATTTAACACTGTATTTTGTTTTATATCAGTGATAGATGCTGATGTGCACAAGTAAAATGTGATATTTGTATATGTAGTTTTATTTCAGTAGCCTCTATATTTCCATTATACCCACACAACACCTCTCACAACTCAGGTTAAATGTCTTGTATACTAACAGACTAACCAAAACACCAAAATAATATAGGAAAATATTCTTAGCAAGAGATAACTTTTTTTAACCACAAATTAAAACAACAGAAGAATAGAAATGAGGATCAAAACCTTTAGCAAGTTAGTAGGCTCTTTATCAAAGGCTCATTGCTCTTTTCCCTTGATCAGAAAGTCTCTATGTGGATATATATACTTGAGATGGAAAGAAGGCAGTAAGAAATCTTGTTTGCTTACTGGTATTCATGATGACTACACAACATTTCCCGGACAAGAGAAAAAGTTACACTGAAAAATCAATGGCCATGTTTAAAAATGTGGCTTATATCACCTTCTTTAAAAGCACATGACACTGCATTAATGGACAAAACCATGAACAATACTGATTTTCTGTGTGAGAAACACCTGTCTGATTTTCTTCTCATGTTTTTCTTCTGTGATGTTCATACTATATTGGGTACTGTACCTCCAATTCTTCTGTCATACTCCACAATACCACATTCCAGTGTGGCTCTCTGGGTGGGTCAGTCATCTACCACTAATCCTGCTCCAGAGACAGTGCCTCAGTATCAGAGGCAATGTGATGTGACATTGTACACAGCCAAGAGACTTGGAGGACCTTGTGTTTACCTAATTGTAACTGATACACAACCCAGAGTGTGCAGTCTTATGTGTAGGAACCTCTGGGAAAGGGGGAGCACTACAGAATCAATATGTAAAGTGCAACTGCTTCTCTGGGAACCTTTGTTTTTCTCAGACACAGCAATTAAATGCAATGTCTTCTCAATATTCAGTTTTCTAGGTTGATTTTTGAGCTGATGTCAATACATTAAAAGGATTGTCTTCTAATGCTGTATGCCAGTATTTTAGCTGCTGAGATATCACTTGCTACCTCCTGTGGAACCACGTGAAAATGTGCTCTCTCTTATATTTAACAACTCCAGCATGTGAAAAGTCTATTTTTTCAGCGTAGGCTACTTTTTGTATATAGTTCCTTATTTTATGAATGCTAGTTTTGTGGTTGCGCCACTGTGGGGCTGTGGCTGCAGTGGTGATGACTGTTTGTCTTCACTGTCCAGTGTGTCTATTTTACCACTTACACAAGCAGCCTGATGTTGTGGTGGGGATAGCAGCCAAAGGCTAGTGCATAACGTCCAATATACAGAAGGCAATTCTGTGTAACTGCTTCTTAACATATTAACCTATAATTAGTCAAGAGCCAGTAAGCTACAGAAGAAGAGAAGCTTGAAACAGAGCATTGAGTCAGATGGAAAGGATAGTTCAAAGCTCCAATAACCTCTGAAAAAGTTCACCTTTCCTTTCGTGCAAGCACTGAAATAGTTTGTTTTCCAAATAATTTCTTTTCATATACCCATCCACTTACTACTCAGCAACTTTCTACTGGTGTAAGCTACTTTTACACTTCACTCTACAGACTGTTTTGGTTTGGATTACAACTGTAAAAGCTGCTGATGGTACTTGAGCTCAACCTCAACTTTGGCAAAAGTGTGTGCAGCCCTTCCACACAGAGCCCCTTAGGCTTGCGTTGCAGCCTCTCTAAAAGCAAGAGATTCTTACTTGTAAATTATCTTCTGTGTGCTCTTTCCTTTCAGACTGATGTGCCAGCAAGCCATGGTGATCCTGGTAGTAGCTGTGTGATGGATATTAGCCTCCTAAAGTTTCCTATAACCTTTATCTAGGCCACATAATTAAAGCCAAGAAAAAAGTAGTAAACTTTTGCCTGTACTCTTCTGCGTTATGGCATAATGAAGAACTAGAAGTAAGCTATGTCTTTGCCAATACCAGAAAGAAAAAATTCCTTGAATTGCTCACTTCATATAGAAGCTATGAGAAAACTGAAGAAAGTACATGAAATGAGGTGCTTTCACATTTTATTTGTTAAATATTTTCTGAAGGAAATTGTAGATCTTACAATCTACTGCTACTTACACTGTTAGGAATGAAAGTGCTAAAAAATAGTTCATTAAGAAGACGCAGAACTGAGACAAAGTACAAAAAATGCCAGGCTTCACTTCAAACCATTACTCAATGAAAGCAAATTTCCAAGAAACGTAGTAGTCAGGGCAAAATGTAGATGGAGGTTTACAGGTAACAGAAGTTTGGAGGTATCACCAGGAAGCTTCTTCATGAGAACATGGTTAAAAGAATAGGTACAGGTAAAGTGTCTTTTCCAATACTTTGTTAAAGGAGATCTGTCTATTTGCAGGGACATAGAGAAGAGATTATTAGTACTGCCTAACTTCAGGCACCTAAACTAGGAGTCTGAGCTCCTGCATGGTCAGCGTAGGCTGCTTTAGAGAGCTGGCCCAGACAAGGAGGTTAACTTTGATGTTCAAAGTCTTCTTCATAATTGATGTATAGGGAGACCATCTTTACTTAGCTACCTCCCTCCAGTGTTCCTTGTAAGAAGTTTGTAAATAATTTCCATCAGATGCTGTCACATTAGTAGTCAGCTCATTTGCTAATGAAGCAGAAGCCACATTCCAGGTATGACCATTTGACATTATGTTAGGAATGTGTGTTCTGAAACTGTCACTTCAATTTGCATAATTAACAAATGGATTATTTGTGTTATTGCTGATAACTGGGTCTAAATGAGGTTATTGAAATAAATTGACTGCTTTGTGAGAAGATTGAAACCCGTGCTTGCCAATGAAAACATGAATAAGTAATGAAAGAACAGAATAAGATTTAATTAAAAAGGCATATAAAAGAAGACAGAAGAAAAAGACAAAGAAGTAGTACTAACTAATAAATGCAAATGAGGTGTTGTATTCAGCAATCCGGGAAGGAACAGTGACAGACAGAGACAGACAAGAGCATTTATCTTATTTTCAACAACAGAGAATTACCAATTCTGTATCAATTATACTACAGGCCTGACCTGGAGGAAAATATTTTTCTTGTAGGTATGAAAAGAAGATGATGATGCAAATCAGAGTTCTTCAATCAATCAAGAACATCGAAGTCAGGATCCATATTATATTCAGTAGCCAAGTGAGAAACTGAAGAGATGGGTCTTTCACATGAAAGTGGGGACTTCTATAAATGCTTTGCATTTGTTTGGTCTGTCAACACCTCAGGAAAGCTGAGACCCTTGTGCCTGACCAGTCTGTCAGTGTCCTGGTATGGGGACTCTACACAGTGCAGTCACCTGGATAGGAGAGCAATTCGACTAATGTGTTCAGGGACGCACACACAAGAGCATAAGAGAAACCCCCTCCTAGGTTTCCACACTTTTATTTGAGTATGTTACCCACTGCTGGTGACTGCCAGTGACTGTGAACACTTTGTGGCATAACAGTCTTTATTTATATACACAATGATAATAGAGAAGTGTGACAGGTTACGGTTCAAAGATTGATGGTGATAGTATCTGACTGCAAAAACTTATTCAAAGCAATATACAGACATGCTCTAATCACCAATAAAAGTTAGGTTGAGATAATCATTTAGCACACATAGACTATTGCTATCAACCAATAGGCATCTCTATGGGGGAGAAGACAGGTTCCACCTGCCAACTGATCCCAGAAGTTATGATGGAGTCTTCCATAATTTCTCTCTGTTCTTAACTTACTTTTATGCTACTTCTTTATGTTTAGTTGGATCTTCAGTGACTATAGTCATACATGCCTTTGTCACTGATTGGTGTAAAATTCTCTTGCTTCACTCTTAAAGACATCATCATCATCATCATGGCTAGGCTTCGCGAACGAAGATTTGGGAAGGCTCTATCCACATTTGCTACAGGCACGCTGGTGGTTTATGAGGCCAATACGTGACAGACATATCCGATTGCAAAAGGCACAAGAGAAAGATTCCTTAGATGGTGTATTCTGCAATACACGGTTCTTTCTGCGCTGCCTTTTTTCCTCGAGAGTGATCCTGCGTGTGTTCTCGAAGGAGACAGCTGCGTTATACATGGTGTGTCTCCAGGCCTCCCAATTTGAGGCCAGAGCAGACCAGTTATGGTGATCAATATGGCCAAGGCTGAGATGTTGTTTAAGGGAGTCCTTGTATCTTTTCTTCGGGGCTCCTCTCTTGCGGCAACCTCACCATAGGGCGTGATCTTAGGGAGGCGGTGGTCCTTCATCCTTGAGATGTGCCCTGCCCATCGCAGCTGCGTTCTCAGTAACATGGCCTCAATACTTGTGATAGCTGCTTGCTCTAGAACAGATGTATTGGTCACATAATCTGACCAGTGGATGCTTAAGATTGAACGGAGGCAGCGTTGATGGAAGCGTTCTAGGAGACGTAGGTGGTGGCGGTAGATGACCCATGATTCGGAACCATATAGACAACACTATGGCTTTGTAAACACTGATCTTGGTGCTTTTCTTCAAGTGTTTATTATGCCATACTCTTTTGTGGAGTTTTCCAAAAGCACTGTATGCCTTTGCTAACCTGTTGTCTATCTCTCCATCGATCTTACCATCTGAGGAGAGGAGGCTACCAAGGTGCAGACCTCAATGATCAGGATGGTATCTACATTTGATACCGTACTGATGGAAGTCTATTCAATCTAAGGCGACTGAAGGCCCACACCAAGACCTTAAACCATCTTGTCTGGGAGCTGCTCTATGCTGATGACGCCGCCCTTGTGGCCCACACAGAAGCAGCTCTGCAGCGTTTAACATCCTGCTTTGCAGATGTTGCTGAGCTCTTTGGGTTGGAAGTCAGCTTAAAGAAGACAGAGGTCCTCCATCAACCTGCACCTCAGGAAGTGCCCCATCATCCCCACATCACCATTGGCCAATCAGAGTTCAAATCAGTCCAACAGTTTAATTAAAGATATAGTCAATAAATTATAGATCACATGCTCAGTGAGGGGTGGTTGTACCTTGGAGGCGGGTAATTTAGGATGGGGGTGTGCATTAGTATTACAATTAGATTGCAATGAACTGAGTTAATCAAAGGAAAGCCATTTTGCCATAGTTGCTGGTTTGGCAGCAAGAAATCTCCTATCTCTCTTGTTTGACAGCTGCTATGTACTTTATCAGCTACAGAGTACCATCGAGTTCCCCTCTTTGCAAGGATTACAACAGAGCCTGGCCATGGTGTCTCCACTCTGCTCCACCCTCTGTTTCAACCCCCTTAGCACATGCTTAAGGTTGCATTTTGTGTGTGGGGAGTCATTGTGGAAGAGGTTTCAGGCATGCTGACTGCATTGCACCCAGGGAGAAGCAACTGCATTTCACCCTATAATTTCCATAGTTATAACTTCTGTTAGAATGTGAATATAGCTTCACAGTTTTCTCTGATTTTACCCCCAGTCCTCTTCCCACAGAGTATCAGTCAAGAAGACAAAGAAAATTGGCATCACATCAGAAAGTGATTGCACTTAAGAGACACAGTATTATCTGTCAGAAGCTCCATACCCTCCCTACAGGCTATGCAGCTTCTACTTCTGTTTTATTAACAATTTTGTAGCAGTGATATTAAATTGATATTGTACTGCATTGCATCTTGAAGGGCAAAGATAAAATCAGACATTAAAAAAAGAGAAAACACAGGCACTTGCCTTTAACAATCAAACTTTTTGTGAAAATCTCTTCTGTGTATCAGGACCCAGCTTTCTTCTGTCATTGCTGTATTTGGCATTTATAGCTGCAGAAGACGTTTTTGGGTATCATTCAATGGTGTAGCCTGACCACTATGTCAGGTTGGTGGAGGAGAAGGAAAAGACAGTGGAGAGAAGATAAAGAAATAAAGGCAAGGAAAGTGAAACCAATTGCTGAGGAGTTGAAGAAAGAGAGACAATGAAAGAAATGCCTGCCGTCTTCCAAGCATGAAAGGAAAAAGACAGTGAACATAAGAAAGGCAACAGGGAAGAAATGTTCAGGCTTGTAAAAGAAAATCGTGAAATGAAAGAGACTGAGAAAACTCATTCTGGCAGGCAACAACTGGCTGAAACAATATTGTGGTGAGCAAATAGAAATATTTTAAAAGGCCTAACTGGAGAAAAATATAGAATGTGAAAAAAGATGGTTGTAAATGCACAAAGTACAGGATATAGTATTGAATGCTGCACACACAAAACAATCAATACATTCCAGTAAAACTTAGTGGATTCTTTATATTCAGTAGATGGTAAGTAATTGTTTATGAATTATTTATATAAGCCCTCTAGAAATGCTTCAAAATGTATCAGTCCTGGTTAGGCATATTTTAGGCTCTATCAAGGATAGATGGCTGTCCACAGGATCTGAACTGATAGCTAGTCTTTTTGAAGGTTCTTCAGGACAAACGGATACTTTCCACTTTGACAGGAGATGAAATTGCAGGAGGCAGTGTGCAGCTTGCTTGTGTTACCAAACATACCATGAGATTAGGGAAAATGTTGGATCACCAGAAGTCCAAAGCCCAGTTTTAAGAACATCTACAGTCCAAGAAAGAATAAAGCTTCCCAAACAGATTTGGGAGAGGCACCTCGTGTAGGAGGAAAGTCTGGGAGTAGACATGGATGTATGTCTAAGAACTGACAAAGGCACAGCCCTGAGAGTAGGAGCCTGGCAAGGTATGAATGGTGGATAAGCAGTTGGTTTTGGGAATTCTGAAATACAATAGAAATATTTTCCCTTCAGTGTTTTATATCACTCTTCTACACATGGAAATGTACACTTTATAATTAAAGCTACTTATAAAATAGCTTTAAAATTAGAAGGATTTTGAACTTTTGTTCCCTTACAGAAATCCCTATAGATATTACCAATGCCAAAACATCTTTTCTGTACTTTATTCTGTTTGCTTTATGTGCCTTTGTCCCTTAAACTGTCTTAAATGTTGGGAAAAACTGCTTTCCTAGCATTTTTTAAAGAAGAATGCAGTTTATTATACATCTGGAAATAATGCATTATATAGCTCCCTCAGAATATTTTTTCTAATGTGTGTTTTGGGAACCTTAGAAATTTCAGTTATTTTTATCATGATTAGTTAAGTATAGATGTAAGTCTTGCTGACAGGTCATTTTTCAAAACTTTATCATATGTCAATGAGTGGGTGGTCCTGATACCAGGATATGACAGTGAAGGGAAACCTGGAAGAGGGGAGAAAACATGCAAAGTTAAAATGTGGCCAGTGTCAGGTTGGTCACCACATTAATGCTGTGTGGCTTTTTATTATGATAGCATTATTTTGAGTATGTAATATGCTAGTAATTCCATTGTAAATTCATGTGATATGAAAAATTTAGGAGAAAAAGGCCACAATACGTTAAAAATATCCTCCACAAGTTTTCACAGAAACCACTAGGATCAGATTTCCCAATCTTTAAGAAAACCTTTCAACTTCTGAAAATTTTCTTAGAAGTATTTACCGCAGGCATAAGCACCTTTTAGTAAAACATCCCTAATATGCACCCTGACAACTTTGCACGTAAGTGGCAGTATATTACCATTTTACTATTTTTTGGTGTGTTACAGTCAGACTTAAAAAAGCACAAACCCCAAACAAACTGCTGTACACTTATTACAGAATATATTACACCCCCTCAAATATTAAAACTTTACTTTCCTAATATAAGAATCACAGAATCACAGAATATGCTGAGTTGGAAGGGACCTACAAGGATCATTGAGTCCATCTCTTAGCCCTGCACAGGACCATTCCCACCATGTACCTGAGAGTATCATCCAAACACTTCTTGAACTCTGTCAGGCTTGGTGCTGGGATCACTTCCCTGGGGAGCCTGTTCCAGCACCCAATCAGCCTCTGGGCAAAGAATCTTTTTTCTAATATCCAACATAAACCTCCATTTCCTCATATCCTGTCACTGGTCACCACAGAGAAGAGATCAGCGCCTACCCCTTGTCTCCCCCTCACAAGGAAGTTGTAAACTGTGATGAGGTCTCCCCTCAAAGACATGTATCACAGACCAAGTGACTTCAGCCACTCCTCATACGGCTTCCCCTCAAGGCCTTTCACCATCCCTGTGGCACTCCTTTGGACACTCTCTAATAGCTTAATATCTTTCTTATATTGTGGTGACCAAAACTGCACACAATATTCAAGATGAGGCCACCCCAGTCAGAGCAGAGCGGGACAATCACCACCCTCGACTGGTTGGTGATGCTTTGCCTGGTGCCGCCCAGGACACAATTGGCCCTCCAGCCAGGGCACTGCTAACTCGTATTCAACTTGCCATCAACCAAGACCCCCAGGTCCCTTTCCATGGCACTGCTTTCCAGCATCTCATTCCCCAATCCGTATGAACATTCGGGGTTGCCCCTTCCCAGGTGCAGAATCCAGCACTTCCCCTTGTTGAACCAGAAATTTTGTGCTATTTCATTACAAGACTGACAAGCAATAGCAGAGAACATAAGTATAGCAGTATTTTGATTTGCTAACTGCAATGGACATACAGACTGTCAACAACATTTGAGGGATAAGTCTGTTTTTCCCTCCATTACTGAATCAATATGATTTGAACAGAGGAAATGAAAGAATCAAACTCTCCCCTCATTAGCCATGAATTCGCACGTGGGGAAGTTGCAGATCTAATTCATTAGTGATAATAGCAGCAGACAGGGATATTTTTCCCATGTAACACAAATGTCCAGCTCCCTGACCTCACCAGATATACATCTCAGTTGCACAATCATACCATGCCAGCCACAGACACCTTGGCTCCTCTTTGATATGTGCCAGAAGGATGATGTGAAGAAGCCTTCTAAATCCCCATCTACTGCAAGATCCAGACTATGATTCCAGCAGTCCTACTGCAGTTTGAACATTTCACACCTCTTATCTCAAATTGTACAAACTAATTAAAATGAAGCCACATCAAATTTCTTTTCCAAAGGAAGCAAACTTTAAATAAAAGTTGTTATGTTGCTTCGTCTTGGCTGCACCGAATTTTATAGCATCCTCAGGAGGACAAGTTGCAGAAGACCAAATGGTTAAAAAAGTTTTTCCTCTGATTGGTCAGGTACTACTGCAAAGATGCCAAGATCCCAAAGCTCTCCTCAACATCAGGAAAGACCTGTCCCTTTTCCCCTTTTTTCAAGGCAAGAAGGAACTGTGGTATGTAAATATTGCACTCCATACCCTCTGTAACTGTCTTGTTTGCACATATGAATACTGCTTCTTTAAGAAAAACAGACATTGGCACTAGTGTAAGAATGTATGTTTTAATATTTGCACACATACAGATATCGGTCTGTTTAGAGTGAACAGGCTGAAGAACAGGCACACACAACTGGCACAAAAGGGGAGCTGACCTTTCAGTGTTTACCCTGGTGGTGTTTGCAGTGGCACCTACCCGGCTGACGTTGGCGACACCGTTTTGGAAAGCGCCAATAGACTTTGCAAATCTGAAAGCTTCTTTGCAAAGCGTATACTATACTGGCTGCTGGAACTTCCTTTTCTGGGGCCCCACATTCTGTAAGCAACTAATTATGTTTTATAACATAAACAGGTTGGTATTTTGATGTCTATAACCTGCACTCCTTTAAAGTTACTATTCCTTCAAAGCAGCAACTCAAATCCTCACATACCCTCCTGCAGCTGTAGCTGTAGTTGTAGCTGTAGTGGTAGCTATAGCTGTGTGGGTTTGCCATCCACTGCAGCAGCTGTGGATGCAGCATATTCCCCAGTCCTTGGCAGTGGTGTTCTGTTTTAACAGTGCATCGGACGAAAGAGGGAGTTTGGATTACTGGATGCAGAACAGCAGAGTACAGAAGACTAATGAAATGGGATATTCCTAGGAAAAAGTGGTTCTCTAATAAACATCCCTTTATATTTTTCAGCCACCTGTATACCCAGGCCCATACTGCTGCCAAACGTAGGATTTTTTAATGCATAGCCTTGCTTCACAGGCAAAAAAAAAGCTGTAAATAAATGATACGTCTATTTAGAAACTTGCACAGTTATTCTGAGAGGTGAGGTAGGAAGTTAGGGAATTGTAAAGACATTGCTCCTCAGGAGTAGTCAGAGGTTCTTATATGAGGCAGGTAAGTAAATGCAGTAACAAAGTCAAAGAGGCAGAAAGTAAAGGGCTGGGTCTTGCTATAAGAGAGTACAGAGTCTGGTTGCTTGTAGGTGGAAGGATGCAGCAGAAGTGTGGAGGGAGAGGAGAAGTGTGGGACTGGGAGAGAAGGAAGTAAAGAGAAAAACTAGCTGATTCCATTCAACTGACATTTGACATTGATATCTGAATTCCTCTGATTATTATCAGTATTCAGTTTAAAGAAGAAATGAGGGAAGAACAGTTCTTCCTGCACCACCTGCACTGCAGGCACAGAGATGGAAGCTGTGGCTGCTGGTGAGGGTGGCAGCCCATTCACATCACAGTATCCTTGTGATGGTCTTATTCTTCCATGATTATATCCATATCAGCTTGATACAACCAAATATGCCATGTGGATCGATTCCCAAAGCCATCATTGCCTCCAAAAAGATGCTGTAGCAAGACCTTTTCCTGATACTAGAAAATAATTTACCCAGCATGAGGAATGAGTATTTAGAGGTCAAGGCTACACACTGAATTGTAAATGACTGGCAAATAAGCTATTAATTAAAATAGAAATTGATTCCATCTTGTGGGATTTAAGGAGAAATAAGATTCTCACAAGGTCTCTTCTGAGTGCTCTTTTAGTACAGCTAAAGGCAGTATTTTAATTTTCAAATAATCCAACCCTATAATTAAAGTTACATTTTTGCCACAAATTTTAAAATATTAATGAAACTTGAATAAGTCTGGCTGAAGTGCTCCTGGGCAAAATATAGAAATATGCTAATGACCACCTTCTTCAAAGATCTACTTATGAAAGAGCCATATTCCAACTGACAAAGTTCATTGCTTTCATTGTCCTTTGTAATTCTAATTAAAACTTCCTTTATGAATCAATTTTTAAACCATTCCTTCCTTTCATGTGCTTCTGGAATCATATATTTAATTACACTTATCTGAAAATTTACAGGAAATACAACAATTACAAAAATTAATAATATTAAGATCTTTGTTTTAAACATTGGGTTGATTTTTGCCATCTAGAATGAGTTAATATTGAAAACTGAGGTGATATGTAGAATTACATAAATTAATTCTTAATAAGTTGACCATAACTGCCCATACTAGTGTAATTTATAAAGACCCCGTTTTGCACAGCAGGGTATGAGTGCTTTATATAGGAGAAAAAAGAATTACTAACAACCTATAATAGAAGAATTAGCATACTTGTTCATGTCAACAGAAATTCAGAATTAAATATTCTTACTGATCCTTGAGCAGTGACGTTTCAGAATGTTCCAGTTGTACTACTAGAATGTGGATAAAGGTAATTTCATCTGGCCTTTGGGCAGGCCTTGAGATATCATCATGAGATACTAAAGGACTTCCAGCACCAACTCAGACTTGCAATAATAGCTAAATAATACAATTTTCCTGTCTGATCTATATACCTGTTCTGGTTCAGATTTGTTCAGGAATAAAAACAAAAGGAAAAAAAAATAGAAGTGGGTGAACTGTTCAAGAAGTTATGCTGTGTTATCTAAAACTATCCTTTGCTCTAGATGTACCAGATGTAGCCCAGACATGATCTTCAGTACTTCCTTTGTTCCTTTGACTTTTGGTGCCACTGGGGGCTTCTGCCACCAAAGTCCCTTAAAAGCACCAATCCTTAAAAGCATCAGTACTTTCTCTAGGGCAATGCTATCTATGACCAGTGAAATTATGACAACTCTGTCTGATTGTTTCCACATTAAAAAGACAGGTGATTCAGATCAAGCAAGGCCTGAGATTTGTAAACCGTTCTGTTTTTCACTGCATGATCTGATAATGAACATCTGTACCTAGGCAGAAGTGCTGGATGTATGACATCTCTAAGAGAAAAGTTGCTGCCAAGGAGCCACTTACTGGGGCAGTGTGGATGGTGTGAGATGTTACAGGTGCTGACACAGATGATTCTGTATTGGCACCTGAACATATTTCTCAGATGAAGAAGCTCTCCTGGTGTCACTGTCAGCCTAGTTTGATGTTGTCTTCCAGTCATAAGAAGTTTGACCCAAGTAAGTAGGCCCATTGTTCTCCTCCACCTCCCAACCTCCCAACGGCACAAGCTTTTAAGAACTGGGTTGATGTGGGAAGCAGAACCTGAATCCAAGTAGGGGCACAAATATGGCAGAGCCTGTCCCAGGGTAAAAATGTGTTTCT
>NW_016690216.1:4242489-4404276 GCF_001604755.1 Lepidothrix coronata
GACAGATTACTCCAGGCCATCAAGATATCTGAATTCCTCTGATTATTATCAGCTGCAGGGAGCTGTGAGTAAAGAAGAGCAGCCTATGTAGGAGCAGTTTCATAGGTCCTTTTTCATATGTTTTGATTTAAAAACCAAACAAATGACACTTTAGTACATGGTTTAGTAGTGGACATGGCAGTGCTAGGTTAACAGTTGGACTCAATGATCTTAAGGGTCTTCTCCAACTGATGATTCTACAATTTTATAAATATGTTCATAATGAACAAAACAGACTCAAGTATTTCTGTAATCGGGAAAGGTAAACATTTATACCTTGCAGCATTTCCAACTCTGGGGGCAGGACAGTGGGGTGATCAGTGCTATGTAACTCACAGTGGTTCTCAGCTACTGCTTTTTTCAGAGATAGTGCAGCTGAAATCCAAAATTTCACATGAAGTTACAGTTTGTCAGCATCTGCCTTCCTGCTACTGTGAAAGATAAAGCAGGCAAACACTAATAGGACAACAAATCTGATACCAATGTGTCTTTGCTTTCCTTCCAGTAAACAAAATGGATAATTCACATGCAGTCATACAGTAAAGGCCAGCCTGGAATTTACTGGTAGTATAATATTTGGAATCCAAAGTTGGTGGCTTCTAGATACCCACAGTATCTTCTTCACTGTAAGTGGGACTCCCTAGTTTATTCAGTGACCCAAGTAGCTCAGCAGAGATGCCTGTATAATTTTTCCCACCCAGTAAGGATTTCTCTATCTTTGTAGAGTCACTAGTTATTGCTCCTCCTATGTACCCAAACTCTTTCAAAGAGGGAGTAGAGATGAGGCCCTCAAGATGGGTGAAACCTGTGGGACTGATACTTACAGACTGCATATACCACAGCTGTGAACAGTTTAAGCTGTACAGGTCATGCTGGAAGCCTCCCAAAAGAGGCCACATCTCTCCCTGTCAGGCAAGAGAAATGCCTAGTACTTGCTGGGTCAGTCCCTCAATGAGCGGATGTGCTGATAATACAGCAGTGAGGGACACAACTCTGAGACCTCCCCAGCCAAGGGCTGCACAAGAGCAAGAACAAGAGCTGAGTTGCTCCCTGCAGTGCTCCATGCCTCTGCTTCAGCTCCACCTCCTGGACAACCTCTGGGCTATAGTCACAGACCCACCTTCTCTGGTGTTTCCAGACTCTTCCCACCCTAATGAGAAATGTGCTAGGCCCATAATTTAAACTTTCTGGTTTTGTCCCTCTCCTGAAGATAACTGGCTAGTGCATCTGGATTCAGACAGAAGCATCTCTCAGTAATTGGATATTAACAGTCTTGTGTCAATATATATATATAGAAAAAGGGTCAGAAAGCAGGAGAAGAATGGAAATGATGTAACCCCCGGAAACTAGCCTCTTCCATGACTGGCACATAGTTTCCTCTAATTTGTTGTTCAAGGACCCTGTATGGCTTTGTCATCTTCATCTGCTTTACTGGGTGTAATGGGAAGGATGTAGGTGGTTGATTATGCACCTGAGTGGGCTCTTTGGATAATGTTACAAGGAAGGGTGACCTTCAGCTGAAGTAAGTCAATGGTGTAGTCAATGCTATGTCCTGTCTGGACTTGAGCTCTTCCTTGCTGCTGCCCTTCCCGAGGTACTCCCACAGCCAGCAGGAATCGCACCAAGTTGCTCTTGCAGAACAGTTCACTGGATAGGGACATAGTTCTCCTTCATAAAGGGTGGCAACATTTCCATTCCTCTCCATCACACTGTGTGCTGCCACTGACCTTAGGATGATGTTTTGCCAACAAAAGGAGAGCATGTTGGCAAAGGCAGCACAGAGGAGGGAGAAGGTAGAAGAAGAGTGAAGACTACTTATTAGCATAGAAACTCAAAGGGGATCCTGATACTATACACCGAAATTTCCTTCTTCACAGCTGTCTGGGTGTTATTCCCCAATACAAAGAAGACCATCTTCTTCTGCATCTTAGAGATTTATCACCACAGCTAAAACCCCCATCCTCTCCTCAATGTCTGTGTGAGTCTCAGGTTGGGGCAAGACAACATGATCAATGAGGGTAAAAATTTGCTCTAAACATCATCCCCTCCCTCCTCCCCAAACAAACAAACAAACAAACAAACAAACAAACAAAGTTTATCTAGATACTTCGGAGGAACAAAGGGAAAAGGTGAAACAAAAAGGGGAACAGGACAGAAGCCAACAGGAAGGACTTTCCTCTATCACTTCCCTTTCAAGGGGGGATACACTGAGGAGTCTAGTGTAGCAGGATCATTCCTGGCAATAGCGACAGTGGTTGCAGAAGTTGAGATGGTAAACATTTGATTCCCCCCTCAACCCCCAGGAAGGCAGTAGGAATTTCTATTTTTGTGCTGCTGTGAAGACTGTGCCATGAGCACAGGTAGTGGGTCAGGGCTTGTCCTTCAGCCCTGGCTGGCCTCTGCTGGGCTGCACCTCAGTCTGCCAGGGAAACGGACAGCAAAAAGACACTGGTTCACCTACGCTCCCTGTGCAGCCTCCTCAGGCTAGCATTGGACACAGAGCAGTGGGCTAGATGGACTATTGGTCTGACACAGCACGGGACTCCATATGTCCTTCATTTATTCTTACTATTCAAAGATTTCCTATGGTGAGATGTAGACAGGAAAAAAAAGTGCTTCTAACTGCCTACACTTCATAGCATCTCTGTGATACTGTTTCTGTGTCAGCCAACTCAGACAAGCAATCAGAGTGCCTGGGGAGAAAGAATTTACTCCTTGGGGGGACAAAAAACCCAAACCCAACCAATTTAAAAAACACAGACCTTTAGTGTTTTCACTGCAAAAATCTTGGACCGAAGACATACTTCTCCATAAATTCTCATTTTCAAATATTTTTCTCCTTTTTTAATTTGATTCCTTGCTGTAATTAGTACATTGATAAAGATGCTACTTTTAACAGTGATATTGAAAACTTACTGATATTTCTACTTCACTTTATAAAGGCTGATATGCCTAAAACAAGCCATTTCTCTTCCAGAGAATTAATGACTCTCACAGGGTCAAACTGGACAGGACTGGACCATTACAAGTAAACTGCTAAACTGTTATCCCACAGCAATGTTAAATGCCCTGTTCTAACTGGCAGGAAGGGATTCAAACTTCAGTTTGTTTCCTCACGCATGCAGCTCAAGTCATACATATGTATATATAACTAAATCGTCATCCACATTTCAAATAAAAACACAGGGAAAAAATAATGAAATTTAGTATTAGGGTTTTTTCCCAAACTTATCATGACAAAATTTGCCTCTCTTAGAGTAAAAGTTGGATTTGAGCAAAATGCTCCAGTGCTGTTTCTGCAGCAACGCTGTGCACAAGAGCAACATTTAATTCAGTTAATTTTATGGGACAAATAGATGGAGACAATAACCACCAGCAAAGCTCTCAGTCATATCCAAATCAATCAGCAGCAAAAGGACTTAGAACAAAGTGTTTCTGCTCCTAAGGGTTGAATTTGTTGGAGCTGTCTATCTGTTTAGGCAGAACAAACTAGCATGCTCATAAGTCCCCTATCCCTCCAAACCAAAAAAAAGCAGATGTTGTGAGCTTGAGAGCGTGAATAAACAGGAGACTAAATCAACAAGAATAAATATGGTACCATACACCTGCCCCAATTAGTACTTTATTTCAAATACATTAAATGTAAATATTGTTTTTCAGTGTGATTTCATTTTGCCAGAAGTGCCCTCATCACTGGGTTACAAAAGTGTTACTACACATCTTCCTGGCTCAAAGCATACTTGATTATTTTGTGAAATAGAAGTGACAGAGAATGTTGTTCTGACTCACTGTAATGTACAGGTTGGGGAAATTAATCATGGGCAATCAGGCTCAAATCCTTTTAAAGAGGGATGGAAATAGAAACCTACCCCTTCAGATGTTGATTATCTCTTGTGGTACTGTGTAACGAAAACACAGTATGTATTTGTCTTTTGTGATATTTTAGGAACAGCCATACTGAACTGATCCTGTGTGCTAATATTTAACGTCAGAGACTATTTCTGAGAGTCCAATCATTCTTCATTTCAGGAGCTTTTTGTTTGGTAAACAAAATATGTTTTGATCTTTATCCATTTAAGAGGCAAGCAGAGCAAATTAACCAGTTTAATAATAAACTACAGTTCAGAAATCAGAACAATTTCCTGTATCTTTCTTTTAAAATGTATCTTCAAAGTAATTTAAATAATGAATTTTTTTTTTAATTATAATCTGTCTTCCCTTCACCCCAGCTCCCCATTGGCCTGCAGCTCTGACATTTCTCCATTGGTTAAAATCTTTCTTGGACTTCATACCAGTTGAAGAATGTTAATTGATGATAATTTTTGTACACTGTTGCTCTTGGACAAAATTAAACTAAAAAAAATAAAAGTTCTTAATCTCAATTAGAAGCAGAGTAGAAGCTCCCCTCAATAGAAATAATTACTTCCAATCACTCTAAATACACAAGAATGCCCTTTTCAAAGTATTACAATGATATAAATAATAGTTCTGTTCTCAAGCAGTCATTGTATTAAAATTTAAAATGAAATGTTTTAAACTAGTAACATAAAAGTAAAATTTTAATGAATGTTTATTTAATAGATTTCATGTATATATACAATTTCTGTTTGACACTTACAGACCTTTGTGATTATTTTTTTTTTAGTCACTTTTGTGAAATAGATGGTGAGGATGGTGCAGAAAAACAATTCTGCTAATCTTGCTCTTTGTCGTAGCAATGGATAATACGTGATACTAGGTATGGCTCCTTTTCTTGAAGGCCAAGAGCTGTGGAGTGCTACATGTATCTATTAAGTGCTGTTCTTTTAAGTATTTTTTATGAGGGACTGATAGAAAAATATGATCTTTCTGAATTCTGTCTGTATAATACCAAAAGCAACGGATAGAAAATGATGCTACAATGTCTAAAGATGACCAACATTTGAATTAACATCATGTTGCGCAAAGTGTACTAGAGGATGTACAGTGATACTTGTTGATAAAAGAAAATGCATGGAAATGCTACCTGGTACATGCAATGTGTCCAGAGACTTGTACAACTTCTGATAGATGGTATAGGGTCTTAATGCATCTTTTTACTCTGGTAAATCTAGCCACAGGAAAGCTATGCTACGCATTTTATGCTGCACATTTTTTGTTTTTGAGTTCTGTCTCTAAATTGCCAATATAACAGTGCTCCACAAGAACAACGCAGTTCACAAGATCCTCAACAATGGACGTGACCAAGACATTTTCAGCTGAAGGAATCCATCTATTGAAAGATCTTGCAACACTGGAATAATCTTGCACATTACTGTACTCACACCCAGAATAGCAGAAATACCAACACCCATCATTTCTTTACTTCATTTGTTGTTCTTGCCAGAAGCCTTTTGTGTCAGTTTTGTAAATCCGACCAGAAAATTAAAAAACTGCAGGGACAGTTTGGGCAAAAGCTTAATGCAAGGCTTTGAGCAGAGCTCATCCATTTTAGTCACCAACGTTCAGATGGATATATTTACCTTCTCTAGCTCTACATATATTTAATTGAAAAAAACCCAAACAGATTATACAATAGTCAACAAAAGTAAAATCAATTCAGACCACTCAGCAACATGGTGGGCATATTAATTTCAGCAAAGGAGAGTTCAGGAACCTGCTCCAGATCAGGAAGAGATTAAATTTGAAAAATGGTCTCCCACCTTAGAGACTTGCTCCTGAAAAGTCTCCTGCTTGACCATTTTTGTGGGAGTCTGAAGCAATTTGCTACATTGTTAGTACAGATAGGCAGGTGGGGGCCTGATTTGAGAGTGGGCATGTCAAAACGCCATTTGTGACCACTTTTATGTGGTCACAAATCATACAGCCATAAACCAAATGCAAAGGGCACAGTCACAGAGTGTAAAACGTTTGCTGACAAATTAATTGATAACAAAAAGAATCAATTTCAATGAGGCCTATCTCTTTTTGCATTAGTATTTATTTTATTGAATCTAAAACTTGAATTATCATATATTAAGGTCTTCAAATTGACAAAGACTAAATATGATCAAGTGCTTTCAAAAGGTACAACAAATACTCAAAAAGAAAGACGGAAAGTGATATTTTATCCGTATTCTGTTTGAAGCCCAGCAGATGACCAGTGCTGACGGAAAAGGGCAACTACTACAATTTCCAGTTGATGGAAACTGGATGGAACCCCATAAATATCTTCACTCCTTTAGAATTTTTTGGTTTCTCGTCTGCAACCATTAATGGGTCTAAGAGTAAATCTTTTCTGTTGCTTTATAATGAAATAGCACTTGTGCCTGTACACAGAATAAATGGCTTGGTATGACACATACTCTTTACTAGGTGATAATGTTAAGCTGTACCTCAATGCTTACCAACAGCATGCTTGTAGCAAATGGGGGCAGAGCCCTCCCCAAATCTTCGTTCACGAAGCCTAGCCATGATGATAGATGATGATTCACCTCAATGCTACAGAGTCTAGGTCTTGGCCTCCAGAGGTCTAGAGAAGAAAGAAGCAAGATGTAGCTAGACAACAGTAATGAGCATTAAAAAATTCCAGATCTGATGTGTAGACTCCAGGAAGTCCTAATGTTTTGTTTCCTTCCCGTTTCTTCAAACTCTTTTGCATGGACAGGATGTTAGTATGGCTCATTCTTCTGTATCCGAAATGATAGGTGTTAAA
This sequence comes from Lepidothrix coronata, assembly GCF_001604755.1. Classification (NCBI taxonomy): domain Eukaryota; kingdom Metazoa; phylum Chordata; class Aves; order Passeriformes; family Pipridae; genus Lepidothrix; species Lepidothrix coronata. Next base: position 4,249,202 of record NW_016690216.1, read on the forward strand.
TTGTCTTAGCATATAAACATGGAAAAAACTTGCATCTACTCTGTGTATCCAGCTGCACAGTGGCATTTTACCTCACACAGTTTTGCTATAAAAAAAAGTTTAGTGCCCAGTACTTGGGTGCAGAAGCCCACTTCCCAGCAACACAAGGAAAAAAGTCATAAAGATCAACAATTACAGAGTATAACACTTTTTGCATATCACAGAGCATAAGTACCTATAGCATCCTGCACTTAGTTCCAAAGTATTTAGGGAAGTTATAACCAAAACTGAGAGAGTATAAGAAGCAGTGTGTTACTTTTCATGGCATTGTTTTTCTTGGGCCCATGAAATTTGGAAGCATTTATAGAGCCGGCCTGAAGCCAGCTGGATTCTGATGAATTTTAACCTCAGCGTCTCAGCTTTTGAAAATGAAAATACCGAGAACCTTTGCAAGCTGCTACAGCAGTCCTGTGAAGACTGGAAGCTGGTCAATTCTGAAGTTAGCTCAATGTAGCAAATTATACTAAGTAAATGAAATGTTGTCCTGATTAGCTTGCATAAAAATTTCAAGCTAGAAGACTTTGATACAATGAAAAGTATATATCTGATGCCTATTCTTGCCTGGCAAAGAAATGAGTGGTTACAAGGTTTTGAATTCTCCTTTGTAAAGAGAAGTCTCATGTGGCTGGTCTGAATCCACAATAAAATTCCTGTCCTGATACCTCCAGCCATATCCACATGTTCTGGACTTTTGTGGAGCTCACAGCTTTTTCTCTTTGCTGTGTCTCAGCAGGAGCAGGCCAGCTTAGCATCCTCTTGCCAGCTGCCAAGGATGGAGGCGGCCGCGGACGTGGCCCCCCTCAACCTTTTCTAGGCATTAGCTTTTGCAGGACCGAGGCCAGCTTCTGGCTGAGGCTGCGGTCCCAGCCAGCCCTTGCAGCCCGCGGGACTCGAGGCATCGATCTCCCCGGGAGCTGGTGCTGGCTCCGCCGCCCCGGGGGCGAGGACGGGCTGTGCGGATGCCGGGGCGCGGGTGCGGGGGCCGGGGCGGGCGCGCTGCCCGGAGCGCGGCGCGTCCCGCCCCGCGGGTGCCGGGGAGGGGTGTCCGCCGCACGTCACCGCCGCCCGCGATAAATGCCCGGCGGGGCGGGAGCTGCGAGGAGAGGCGCGGAGCTCTTCGGAGCGGCGGTGGCGACGACCCAGAGGCCAGTGGGGGAGGCGGCGGCTGAGCGCAGCGGCAGCCCCTCGCCGCGGCTCCGCTGCTGGACACGTCCTTGAGCGCCGCGCCGCTCCCGCCTCAGCGAGCGGGGCGAGGCCGCGCCCGCGCCCCCCGGCCCCGGCTCGACGCGGGCGTGGCGAGGAGGCGGGCGGCGGAGCGAAGCTGGCTGCGGGGAGAGCAGGCAGCCGCCGCCGGAGGGGTAAGGGCACTGGCGGGGGGCAGCATCCTCCCCGCAGCATCCTCCCCGCGGCAGCGGGAGGGCGGGGGGCGGCGGCAGGCAGACCCCGGGGCCGCGGGGCGCTCCAGTCCCAGGAGAGCGGGGCCGGTGCCGCCGGGTGCGGGCGGTGGCGGCGCGCTGGGGAGAGCCCGGTCCTGCCCGTCCGCCTCTTTTTGTTCCCCTCCCAGCGGCTGGGTCCTGTGTGGCGGGATTCGCGCGTGCTCGCCCGGGGTGTAGGAATGACCGCGGCTTTCCTACCTAAAGCAGTCAGTTACCTAGTAGGCGGTGTTGGGATACTGTATTCTTGGAGGTGGTGCTACTTTTTCTGATCGTTTCCAGTGCTTTCCTTTGTTTAGGGAATAGAATAACCCCGTCTTCCCCCATTTTCTTGTCCGAGTTGAATACCTTTAGTTTCATCAGGTATTTTTTTTTAAATCATAGAACAAAAGCTTTAATCAAAGTCATATTTCGAAATGCACTAAGAGGGGCTATTTTATATCAACTTTATTGTGGATTTCAAGTTTACACTTTGGTGATGAATGCAAGCCTTAAACTTCTTTTGTTCTTAAATTCCAATTTTGAGAGACCTTATCTGCAATCTAATCTTCATTGATGTCTGGCTCCTTCGAAGTAGATATGAAAAGCATACTTTTTGCATTCAGGCACTGAAATGGGCATGCCAGTGTAATGTATAAAACCACTTGAACAGAATGAGGTTCATAAGGTTGAAGATAACCTATCTTTCCGAATCAAGAGTGTGTACTTATTAGAGTAAAAAAAAGTAGCATCCTGCTTTCTCCCCCTAAAATAACAGTGACAAACTCTGTACGAACTACAGGATTTTTTTTCTTTGTAAGTTCATACAGGCCAGTCCTTCAGTCTCCAAATTACATTACTCTCTCTTATGTATTTACAGCCAACAGACGTGGAAGAAAGACTTTGTCTTGGAGCTAACTCCTGAGCATTTTTGAGATCATTCATCATGAAGTATGTAGTACAGGAATGGCTCAGAATAACTATCTTGCTATTCATAGCTCAAGCAGTTTCTGCAATGATTCTTCCCAATGCCACGCTCTTAGAGGAACTTTTGGAAAAGTACATGGATGAAGATGGTGAGTGGTGGATCGCCAAGCAGAGAGGGAAAAGGGCTATCACAGACAGTGATATGCAAAGTATCTTGGATCTTCATAATAAGTTACGGGGTCAGGTGTATCCACCAGCTTCCAATATGGAATATATGGTAAGGAAAAACTGATAGCGACATGCAGAAAGAATTGTTCTTAGTATAGTTACTATCACTTTATGAAACAGCATAATTTCAGTCTTAGTTTGTTTGTCTTCTCATTTAAAGCATATGTCACTTTTCTTTTTGTACAGAGATGAAATGTGAGATAAAAATGCATGTTTGTGGATCAAGTATCACGTTCTATTGATATTCATGCATTTAATCTCTCATAGCTCACTTAAATTTAAGTAGCAGTTCCTCAGTGTTAGGGACCCATTTCCAAAACTGTGGTACTCAAAATAGTTGATTGTGATTGTGACCTAAGTTACCATCTAAGAAGAGTACTGAACTATGAAGTTTCAAAATAACATATATTCTTTCCCATGCTTCTAGGTCAGATGGAATTTCTGAGCTAAATGAGAGACTTATAACAAGAAAGTCTTCTATTTAAATTGGCATGTGTTACTGGAGTCCTGCATGTTTCTGTGTTTAACAGATTAATAATGTAATATATAATTTCTGTTTGTATTTTTTTCTTTAGGAAGCCTCTATATTTGGATTATTATTATTAGCATTAAGTCTCCCATGTTTCTGAACTTTGATTTTATTCCGTAGTTCAAGGCTAATTTTAGCTCTCCTTGCTAAGTAGATCAAATCAGGTCATGAGAGCTTTTAAGAAGTCCAGAGTTTTTACAAGAATGGGCAATTTTACTCACATCGGCATCTTTTTCCTGTTTCCATGTGGTGTATTATTTGTTTATCTATTCAAGCACCAGAGAAATAGCATTGCTATAGATTGGGTTGTTTATATTAAATATTACACAGGTTTCATGACACTTTCCGTGACAGAGGTTTGTATTAACACACTTCAAGATGTAGATATCTTTCCCAGTCTGCACATATCCTTAAACTTTGTTTCCTGTTGTGACTTTTTCAGACCTTGTTATAATAGAGGTTACCATTTTGTTCCCAGTAACTCAAGTTGAGCGATTTCTGGAAAACGCAAGAAAAAGCTGTTAAGCCTTTTTGTAAAATATGAATAGGGGAGACTATTGTTTTCCCAAGACTGCAAACTTTTTTCTCAAGATTATGTGAAAGCATAGCTATGATTTTCAGTTATGTACCTTTTTCCATTCCTAATGCCATTCTACATTTGCCTGTCTTACATATCTTGAAAAGAAGAATTTGGATGTAGTCACTGAAGCAAGACTTTTGACAGCTCTATACTTCGAAGATTCCTCCTGCACTGCACACACTTTGGCTTAGACTCTGTTAGGTCTACATCTGGAACAAGTTTTTGTGGTTTTGTTGTTGTTTTTTCTGCGCTCTCCAATGACCCCTGAGCCAGAGTACTAGTAGCATGAAAATGTGATTACCCAATTTTGATGTTGAGGATGTTATTCAGAACAGGACAGCAGCTTTCAAGAGGGTGGGATTCAATTTTGGCATAATATCCAAGGGAATAAGGGGTTGGGATGGGCAGGGGTTTGGGATCTGTGAATGCAGAGGGTCTGTGTGAAGGGTCAGGTCAGAGGGACTCATGAGAAGGCATGGAGAGAGGCTAAGAGTCTGGTCAAGAAGGTTGAGAAATTAGAGTTATGGAGGAAAGGAGCACTTGATGAATAGACATAGTTAGGGGAAGAACTGGGACTGTCTGTGCAGAGAAAATTTGGGATCAGAAGTTTGTGGAGGGAGGTTAAGAGGACAAAAATTTGCTAAGAAGCTATTTAAAAAGGCTTAACCTATGAATGAGTGGGGAGGGAGATTGTATGTGGAGGAAGCAGGAGAGAGTCAGTCTTTGGAACTGAGAGAGGACAGTGGGAGCCGCTTGCTTCTTGAACAGAAGGAGTAAATGACAGGATTTCTGATTGTTTGCACATATATTTTTATTATACAGTTTGTGATTTTCCTTTCAATGTCTTACCAAAGGTGAATTTCAGTCCTCCAGAACAGGGAAATAATCCCCCTAAATGTTTACCTGATGTTTAGCAAACTAGATAAGTACAAATGAAAGACTTTTATCTACTTATGGTGTGCTTTATTAGAATAGACATGCTGGCAAAAAAATCTCCTGCTATGGGCACAGTCCTGTCCCTCTGTACTAGTGAAACTTCTCCTTATAAATACAGCTAGTTCTGCTTGGGGAAATGAAGTTTTATGTCTCACCGAATCTGAATGGAGTTGATCAAGGTCCAGATCCTTCACTTGTACACCTCTGTCTCTATTAGTCTGTCGTATAGTTGAGAAGTTTAGGATCTCCACTCTCTGAGTGGAACTGGGAGAAGGAATGTGGGGGCTGTATGTTCTCATTGCACTGTTAGTCTGTAACATCTCAGGTAACTCAACAGGTAGCTCTGGCTGAAATGCTTCTGTCCTGCTCCTGCCAATAGAATGTACCAGAGTTGATTATGAGTGATCCAAGTACTTAAAGAATCAAGATTTTATATTTTAAAATTTAGGTTTTTTTCCCATTCTGAGTCATGAAGCTAGTTCCATACATGGCTGAATCAGATGAGTTCAGTGCTATAAAAGTTGCTGGGAATGTATAGCTAAGAAATGGGAGGGATGGAGAATCACACTTAGGGTAGGACAATCAGTTATATGATTTAACTTGCAAAGTCCAGCCTTATCTTTGAGATGAAGTTTCTCTATTAAAAAAAAAAATTAAAAGGTTGAATTACAGATATTCTGTACAGCTTTACACTCTTCCAATATGCCTTGAAGAAGAAAAGGGTACTGGGCTATCACTGTTAAAGACCTGAAGTTATTAGCTTCAGTACGATTCATAGTAGATAGGTCTAAAACATTCTTATGGTTGTCTGGCTGAACTTACTGGATGAAAAGTTCATTTTCCCAAGTACTGTGGCTCTGGTGATGAGCAGTAGTGAATTCCTAGGGTAAAAGAATAAGAATAGAGCATGTCAACGGAGAGACTTCTGCAATGAAACCCCCCAGCTTCCAGCAAACAGCAGCTTAGGGAATTCCTGACTCTGGTGGCATACTTTTGTGTCAAATGGAATAGTCTCAGATGGAATTTTTGTGAATCTGAGTGCTTTTGAGTTCATTTAGTTTATTTATATTCTTTGAATCCATAGCATCAAGTTGCAGAGCTCTATAAATTTAATTATGTACTGTGTGAAAAAGTACTTTTTCTTGGTTTTTTTTTTTTTTTTGCTTTAAACCTGTTCTTTTATTTTCTGCCTTATTTTACTTTATTGTAAGAAATAATTTTCTCAGTGATCACATAGCTTTCTTTTGAAGAATTGTGCTTCCCTTACTCGAAAACTGTTCTATCTGAAAAGCAGTTCCATTTTGTTTTCCTTCTCTGTCTGATATGGTTCTCCTGTTTTCCTTTTATTTCAAAGGAAACAAACCAAACTGTTGACAGTTATGGTATACTGCAAATTGATGTAGTTGTATTTATTTTCTTCACTTCCTAATAATTTCTAACATTCTCTTACTTTTTGACTGGCTGAATTAAAGCCAACATTTTTCATAGAGCTATTCACAATGACTTTAAGGCCTTTCTAGAATGTGCTAAGAGGTCATTTACTACACTACAGTGTATATATAGTTTGTTGTAACCTCCAGCTGTGTCACTATTATTTTGTATGTGTTCACATTGAATGCTATCTATCATTTTGCTTCCAATCACTTAGTATTAATGAATTTCCCATCTTTATCTTGTATTTTTCCTATCTTGTTTTTAACTATCTTAAGTGCATTCCCTTTTCTGGGGCTATTGTGATCAAGGTATACAGCAGAGGACAATGGACACATCTTGAAGGGAATTTGAAAGGTTATTTTGTATTCTTAAATCTTTTTACTGTCATTTACCACTTTTTTCTTTATCTCATGATAGCTTAATTTGATTTGTTTATTAATTTTTGAATAGCTTAAGAACTCTTGAAAATTTAACTGCATTTTAACCCTTTTCGACATGTTTTTGACACTTTCAAAGTATAATATATTTGGGAAGAATTCTTATTATCTATGTATTTCAATATCGTTTTTTAACTTATCCTATGAAATTGTCCCAGCAGAAGTCAGTTTTTTGGTCTGCAGTTTCTCAGGATCTGCTAGAAGCTTTCTAAAATGCTAACATCCATGTGCTGTTTTTTGTTACTGTGGTAATGAGGCCATTTTAAAAGAGAGAGTGTACCACACAGTAATTAAGAAGTTTCATGATCAAGTTTTTCCAGATTCTTCAAGGATATTGTCTGCTCCTGGCAATTTGATACTGTCAATATTTTCGTTTTCAGCTAATGTTTAAGTCTCGTATGTGTCCTCTACCTCATCTTCTGTTTCTTTCTCTGTGTAGAAGAATTCTGGTGAGAGATCCTGCGTAAGCTCATCTGTAGGGAACAGTAGTGCAACAAATTCTCTTAACTCCTCTGCAGTGGCCTTATGACTGCGTGTTAGATCATTTCTTCCTAGACCTCTTCCTTGAATGCTGGGAGAGTTTTTGGGTTGTCAACATTATGACTTAAATAAAAAAAATATTTCTTGAGGTTATGATGAACAGTTTGTTATGAAAATGCATGGCAGACGTGTGCTGTGTATTTGTTTGTCTGGATTGTTTCCTAGTAAAGAAAGGAGTAAGGAAAATTTTCTTTTTGCTATGCATATGGATTTAACAGCACTGGAAAGAGAGCAAAGAGGGATGACGTTTCCCTGCTGCCTTTCTAAAGCACCCAAACAGTACATAGCAGAATGTCGTGGGAATCATTATGCTTTCAACATTTCCCACCCTGGGCCATTGACACCAGCGTGGCCTTCACACCATATATGCACTTGGAGCACATCTGTATGGAAGAGGTACTTGAGCTAGTACTGAAAACTGCAGCTGACTGCTGCTGGCAGTGTTCAGTCTGACCAGATCAGGGAGCTGCTGTGGCTCTGATGTTCTGTGGCTGCTCAGGTGTCCCTCCTTGTTTCTCTCCTGTGTTGGACCTGCCTGTGCCTGCCCAGCCTCCCTTGGCAAAGACCTGTCCTTTAAGGCAAAAATGGGAACCATTGTGCTTTGTCATATACTTGTCAATGGTTTGTTGTGGATTGATGTGGAAGGGTTCCCTTATTCTCTGTTATTCAGTTCAGGTAGAAAGGGATTTATTGCGTATTAATAAATTCTTAGTAGATTGTAAAGTCTTAGTAATATTTGAAAAAATTGTTTTAGGCACCATAACCTACAATTTCCTAAACTCTTGATCTTTTTTTTGGGTTTGTAAGCATTCTTTGTTTATCATGGATTGAAATTGGAAAACCTCTTCCCCCCCCAATAATTTAATTGGTAACTTTGCACCTTAATAAAAGTGAACCTATCAATGAAAACTTAGATTTGTTTTTCATGATCATTGCAATCAACACTTTAAAAATAGTCATTATTATTTGGATAGTGGAAGTTGTTAGTTCCTTTGTATTCTGAACAGTTATACTTTGCAAAATAAAAGGACCCACCAAGGATAAAACTTAAAAAGTAATTTTAATTAATGAGTTTAGAATGCATTCTATTTTAAACCATTTTTTTAGTATTCATTCCTTGATTTCATCTGTGTTTTTCCAAACAAAGGAGTAAGTCAAATAGCTCATGCAAGATCCTCATTTCATGCCTGTGGAATTTGCTGTACTTAAAAGTGTTTGGGTTCCCAGCTTGAGAGATAGCAGAACATTTCAACCTGCTATTTCTTGGCACAGAGCCACACACTGCATTTAGTAATTACTATAATTGGACAACATCAGTATCCTCTAGGGATACTATCCTCTGCTTATTTAATTATTTCTAGTCTTCTGGGAAGATTCTTCAGATAAATACATTGCAAAACCTATGTCTTGCTTCTATAAAGTTTTATTTTGGAAACCTTGTGAAGAAAATATAGTCTTCTATGGGTGCTTTTAAAAAAATTCAGATTAGAATATTTATTTGGTTCATAGAGTGGAAAAGTATATATTTATTCTTACTTTTTGTTGGTATAATATCTCTGAAGGTGTTAGTTTCAAAACCTTGATAGTGATGTGTTGAATATAATTCCTTTCAAAACCGTGACTGCCTTGTAACTTCTGTGGGACTTTATATTTTGGAAGGCTTAAAAATTTGCCGCTCCATTTCAGTAAGTTCAGGAACACTTCAGAAGAAGAAAATTAAGTAATTTGAGACCGTAAATATTTCTCATTTAGATTTTTTATAATTTTTCTGCTGGCAAATTCCTTCTATATTGAAATAGAAACCATTAAACTTTGGATCATTTGAACCCACTAGTGGATAGAGCTCTTGAATGGATGATAGTAAAATGTTATTTATTGCATTGTAGTGACTCAGTAGGGAGTAAAATAATTTTTTTTGCTATTTTGCGATGCTTTTAGATTCTATGATTTGTTTTAAGTCTGGAAGTAGCAGTTTCTCTGTCAGCTCCCAGCTGAGATTTTTTTGTCATATCCATTGTTCTTAGGAAAATTGAAACAGTGTTAGGAAATGTAAAAGAAGGCCTTTTAGTGGATGTACAAGTTTTGGTGAATTTTTATGTTCTGAAGTGCCCTGTTAAATTTCCTAGACCTTTCTGACAAAATTTTTGATGTCTCCATTTAGTGTGTCTTATCCATCTTGCCAAAACTCTTCAGGGATGCTTGGTTAAAAACAATTCCTGTTCCTTCTTGAGCAGAGGACTTTGGTTTGTGGAATTCCTTAAGTGGCTGAAGAGCACGTTGGGTGCCAAGAACAGAGCAGCTCTATTCAGAGTGAACCTGCCTGCTTTCCCTCTAGTTTTCCACTTTTCTGCTCCACTTCAAAGATTGGTGGAAGTGCTTCAGCTCCTTTGCCTCTGCTCAAAGGCTACTGACACTGCATCAAAGAACACAGTGACGTTGACTTATCCTCTTATTCTCTCTGGCAGTTTTAGCAAAGGATTGTGCAGTGTGAAGTGGCCAAGAAAAGAAGTGGATAAGTCCATGGTATGACTTTTATTGATGTAATGCCAACATCAACTAGGCAACTCCAAGTAAAGAAACTGAAAGTGGAAAGTAGCAGAAAGACTCACTGTCTCAAAGTTTAAGGAAGCCTTCCCTAAATAAAATAATTAGCAACACAGGACAGACACTGTTCATCTTTTATTTTTGCTGTCAGAGTATTTCTTCAACCCCCATATCAAAAAAGCTCATGGAATATTAATCGGTAACAGCAGAATCAAAGCTTAAATGCAAAATGTAAACTGAACACAGAAATCATCAATGAGATTTATAAAAGTAACTCCATATAGTCTGTCATCTTCATGATATCTGCCTTGGAATCTTCCTTAACTTCTCACTTTATTGAAATGCTATATATGAATTTATGCTGTTATCCGTAAATATAATCATCAACCTTAATTTTGGCCTAAGTAGAATGACTATCATAGAAAAAAGTGTGATTCATTAAGAAGACTATTCTCTGTCCTTATAGAGAAGGACAAATTTCACTTTATTATGAAACAAGAAAAGTTTCTTAAAATGAGGTTGTTAAATTCAGAATTTGGCTGCCTGATAGATATTACAATATATTTGTCCTGAATTCCCTGTTGGATTTTCAAATGATCAGGCATTCCTTTAATACATTTTCAACTCTCTTTTTTTAGATTTTATTTCAACATATTTCTGACAGTAGTGCCAAGTCACATATGATCAATGGATGCTCTCTGGCAGCAAGTTCAGTTCACTAATGTCAAATCACAGTGGTCATCTTTTAAAAGCATTTACTGTGACACATATTTGAGATACCGCAGCTAATTCCTGTTCAAAGCCCAGGAAATTCTGTAGCATCTCTAAACTGCTGTATGAAAGCAATCGGTTACAGCGAGTTTATCCTGGTAATCACTACCAGGATTTGAGGTAAGGACTTGTTCTCTGGTCAGTTTGTGATTAGCTATAAATATTTATGAATACTACTTGTGATGAATGTGTGTAATTCATAATTTGACAATGGAGAAACTAGAGAAATCTAGATCAGCTTTTATGCTGTTGATTCTCTTCCATTCCTTTTAGAATATAGAAGTGAATGGATGATTTTTAGTCATGTTCTAATAGAAAGTCTTAATGCATTGCTTTTAAGAAGTAGCAAAGTAAATGCACTGTTTCAGAATACCTTGGAAAGCTGAATATTCCAGTGAGGTTTTTTTAACATGCTTAGAGTACACACAGAATTAAATGTGATTAGTCATGTCTGCTGGTTCCTATTCCTGGTTTTACTTTTTGAACACAAAAAGCTCAAACACATGAAGCTGTAATAGGGACATACTTCTAAATATTGGTGCAATTTTTTCAGTGTTTGGGAACAATATTTTTGGCCTTATACTGCTTTCCTGTTTCCAGGCAAAAGCCACAGTTTTCCTGCTTTTTACTCTTTTCCAAAAGAGTAGCTGAAACCTCAAGGTCTATTCAGGGATCTCTGCCCGGTTTAAAGCTTTATAAACTCCAGTCTGCCACATGGTAGCATGTAGGTTCCTTACCATTTCTTTTCTACATAGGTAGTAGTTCTGCAGCAGAAAATGGATGTCTAACTTTATTGGCAGAGAAAAGTTGGGCAATTTTAGCTATTCTCTTTCTTTGTCCTTAAAGGATATATCAGTACTAGTTAGTATTCCTGGTGTTTCCATACTCCTGAGTTTTTATGGTCGCTGCTGTATATGGGACCTCAGACTAGAGGGAGGACACATTTTTTTTTCAAACTCAAATGACTGAAAAAGGTAAACATCTCAGTTGAGTGCAAGTTACTTACTTTTCAGATGTGTTCATTATCACTAGTTTCCATGAACTTCCTTCAGCAGCTTTGTACTGATGAAAATGCCTCACCTAAGCATGATTGAAAGGCCAGCAGATGAAAACTGCCAATGTCTGTTTATTAAGAAGAGATCATGTTAAACCAATCTATTTTACTTTTTTAATGACCCAATAATTAACCAGAATAAGGTATCAGAAGGAATTAGTATTAATTAGTAAGTAAATGTCATGTTTTGACTCTGGAAAGTTCTTGACACTGTCTTCCCCTGACATTTTTGTGACAGAAATTGAACAGAAGCTCCCTATTAAATAGGCAGAAGATTGAAGGTGTTGATGCTGTTGGAGCCCATTCATTTTTGGTTAAGCACTTGGGTTTTGACTTGTCTGAGCAAAGAATACACATGAAAACTGCAGTATATCTGCATACATAATATATATAATATAGGCACAGCATGGCGTTGTTTCAGGGAACATGACCAAAATTAGAACCTGAAAAATAGAAGTCATGGCCTGGAATCAACATGGTGAAGTTTAACTACAAGATATGGAATAAGGAAGAAATCAAACAGGTAACATACAAGGGATAAAATGTAGAGATAAAACTACAATAAGAAGATGCAGGAGTTGCACTGAATTTAAAAATAATATGAGGGAGGAATCTTTGAAAGGAGACTTCTGTGTGTGAAACAGATGAGACCTTGCCTGAAATGCAATGTCTATTTCTGGTAATTTTTTAAGAATGGTGTAGCCATTCTAGAGAGAATCAAAGAGATTAATGAGATTGATTATAAAGACAGAATATGTGCTTTATGAAATGATTGAAGGAATGAAGCAGCTGAATTTCATTAATCTTGGAAATAAATAAAGGTTGTTAGAGGAAAGACAGTGATTTTCTTTTTCTTGGCAATAAAACATCAGCTAGCATTGTAGGGCAGGAGATTTACATTGCATACCAAGGAAATCCTCTTTACTCTTACAGTGATAAAACTCCAGAAGAAAATTACACTAAATATTATTCTGAAAATACTGTTACTAATTTTAATTACACGTATATTTGGCTCAGTGGAAGAGTCTAGACAGACTACAGTCAGGATCAGTCTCCTGAAGTCATTTTCAGCTGTACCTCTGTCATTCTGTGCTGATGCCATGCAGGTGATTTCTAGTTCTTAACTGTATTTCTGGCATATTTGCTCATGACATTTCTGATTCTATGTTTCATTTTTCCTTTTTTTCCTTCTCAGTGTCATTAGTCTTAAAGAATACAGTGGATTCTTTTAAAAAGTAAATAAATACCCATACTGTACTGTGGTATTTACTTTCCCACTCTTTCCCTATATTTAGAATGTATACAGCAATGAGGTATTTATCCTATGCCATGGTAAATGTTTACTTTCAGTGGTGCCCACTGTACTTACTTTTCCATCTTTACTGAGCTTAAATTTTAACACTTCTTTAATTTCAATATAGTCCAATTCCATATGATTATTTCTGCCTTCCAACATATGTGAACATCTCTCTCCAATTAAAACGTTATCACTGGGGGTTTTTTATTAATCTTATTTTTAATGGAAAATGGTTTTTGAGCTCCTGGACTTTGCAGTTCTGTTGCAACACCATTTGGTGTAATTGGTGGACTCGTATGCTGGTGCAGCTTGGGTGAGAATATGCTCTTTTGATTTAACACTTGCACAACACAAATGGTGGGATTCATCTCAACAAGCTTTTGCTGTCTGTACTGTAAATGTCTGCATTTGAGCCAGTCTTCTTATAATTAGTAGAGAAAAATGAGAATTGTCAACACACAGTTTATCTCGGTTAAAGGTGGGTAGCTAAAGTTGTCTCCCTCTATAGATGCTTATTGGTCTGTGTAACTGCAAAGATAATTTGGATGATTATCTCAGATGTAGGTATCTGATTTAAGACTGTTTAAATTCAGAGGAGGTTAATCCCACCCCATGTAATTCATTTGGCTCTTGATGAATTTTAGTTTAAACTTTGGTAACCTTAAAAAACACATCAGTTCCTCCATAAGCAAGCAGAACGTTGGTTTCAGTCTACGTGCTACTTGGACCCCGTGTTTACAGTTTAAATACCCCAACTTTTAGTCCAGTCTGTGAAGTTAAACTAGCAGTAGTTGTGGCTTATTTTAATGTCATCTGTTGTAAACTAGAAGCAGTCAGAAGATCCATATTGTATGTAACATCATATCACTGCTGCAAAACGTAACCTCCTGGGGTAGAGGTAGAGTTGGCAGCTGGAGGCAGTAACTGCTTCTATGGTTCAGTTTAACCTGCTGCCCGAGTTTTAGCTTCAGCCAGTGTGGTGTATTAGAACATTTGTGAAACGCTGATAGTGGCATATCTGTGTGAGTGTCTTTGATTGTGCACTAGGTTTTAACAGGGTTCTGATAAAAGTAATGGTTGTGTTGGCGAGTGTTGTGGTGCAATTGGAACACATTTGTAGAGTAAAAGAATTGATGCTGAGAACCTGACATTCTTGGTGTCTGCATTTCAGGGGGACTTGTTTTGAGCTAGTTCTTTCTGTGTGGACTGAATACCCATGAACAACTGCAAAGTGCACTCCTGGAGCACAACTACTGGCATTTTATTTGGAAAGAATCCAGTTTGTACTTCAGGAGTGCTCTGTTGTACACATTAATTTGGAATGATCAGGATTTTAATTTCAAAAGCACATTACTGATCTAAATTTTAAAAAAGAAAACCTGCAAAACTAATCCACTTTGAATTCAGTTATGGTGATATTGCAACCCAGCCTAAATGATCAGGTTCATTTTCTGAATGCTGGTGTCACGAGAAAGAATATTTTAGATAGTAGATCTGTGTGAACTCTAAGAAATGCAGCAGAAATGGCATTAATAATCATGATACTCAGATGATACAAAAGTTGTTTTCCAAAGCTGAAATAGGAAGACACTGAAAAAGTATACAACCCTTGTGAGACTGTAAGGCTACAGTATGCAGAGCTGAAAGTTTTCTTCTCTTACTGTAAAATAGATACTTACAGGAGCCGGTAAGTTTAGTTCCTGCTCTACATAGTGGGTCAAATATAAGTTTGAAATAAATAGTTTTATTGTGTAGGTATAATGCTTTGGATAGCAGAAGCGTCTGAGATATGGACCACACAATCTTGTCAGTGGTAGGCTCTTCAGAGTAGATGATGAAATCAAGCCTAGAGCAGTAGTGAGCCTTGAACTGAGTGGTTTTGTGTGTGAATGAATTATACCATCACAACAATGATACATTAAAAGTTAATGTAGACCATATTTGTCCCACAGGAGTAGACAAGTATAAAAGGGAAGTGGTTATGTCAGTAGCTTTCTACACAGAAAGATAAGTCTCTTTGGATCTTTAAAGAGGTAAGATAATGGGGTCAAGTTTTCACAGACTGAAATTTCACATTTCGATGGGTGAATTTGTTATTTCCTGTAGCTTTGGTGAACAATTGTTTATGTATGCAGATGGCTAGAAAGCACTGAAGCAAAGGCCATCTTGAAAGTTTTGCTCGGGGAAAATGTAGTTTATGAACCAGAAAGCTGTATTTGTCATGATAACTCAGTATTCAATAGTACCATGAAAGAAACTATGGCCCGGATAGATTGAGGAGCACAAAATGATAAAGCATATACCATTTTCTTAGACTTTTCTTGTATTGATTTGCAACTGTCTTGCCCTCTTTTTTTCTTCAAAACAGAGAAGTACAACATGAATTTCTTAAGTTAGGTGCTGTTCTGAGCTTGCTCTACATGAGAGGGAGCGAAAGAGAGGTACATAGCTTGGTAGCTACAACCACTTTGACATCATGATCACTGATGAACAGGAGGAAAAAAACCCTCTGTAGTTCCTTCCTGTTTCTGCAATAGCATTGTGTCTTCCCATTGCTAGGTAACATCTTTTGGTCTTTATAATTGACATCAGTGAGTGGTCTTCTCTTGAAACTAAAAGCGAGATTTGGAAAGTGGAAGGACATTTTTCAATTTAAGACATACTAGCAACTCCTTTTAGGAATAGCTTCAAGTAGGTTTATGTTGCTGAACAGTTTGTGATATTTTCAGTGTCTGCCTATTTCAGTGTAGAAAGCCAACCCTGATGATGATTCCTTATATAAAAGGTAGACCTCACGTAGTTTTCCAACAATGTGAGGAGCACTTTTTCTTGATAAACAGGTTGAATTACCTTGCATGTAGTACCAAACAATTGCCAGTCAAAATGCTTGTCAGACCTGGGAATCAGCTGCCTAGTTGCACTTCCATCTTCTTGTGCTCCCATTACTACCCTGTATTTACCAAAGGAATCTGATAGTGCAAAGACATTGAAACCTGGTCATGTACAGACCTACATTTCAAAAGATCATAGTAACCCTTTTTATGAAAACAAGCAACTTTCTGTATTTTTAAGTAACGGTTTTTGAAGATTTAATTCATCCTTTATCAAACAGAAGGATCCTTGCCCATAGCTATGCAGAGATTTCTTTTAAACTTTACTATTTGTTTCAAAGAGTTGTTTTAGAAGTGCCCGTGGTGTAAATCTGTGAATTACCAACTGCTGCTGAGTATTGTGGAAGAACCTTCTGAATTAAGCTTAAAGCTTTGGAATTGGGTCAGCTCAGTATATAGTAGCCAGATTTGAATATCACTATTAACATTGTGATTAAAGTATGAGAAATGCTTACTTTTGGTAGGATGTAAAATAGCTGTGTTGCTGTCACTCTTCATATTCTTCCATTTTCATTCTAGCTTCTTTTAAAGTGCCAAGCATTTTGACATTTTAAAGTTCATTAATTAATTTTTATATTTGTTTAAAGTTCTTCATTGTGTAACTTGCTCTGAATGAAGATTTTTACATGTTTTTTGTAAACCTTTCCTTATACATTTGCTTTCCTCCATTTATCTCTTTTCTTCCCTGCTTTAAGGAGGAAGGAAACACTGGGAGAACAAAAACCTTTTGGATTTTATGAAATGACACATGAAAACATAGGTGTTTAATCTTTCTTTGTATATGGAGATGCTTTCATTGTTTGAAGCCAAAAGCCATCGTGTAAGTGAAACAAGGGAATGCTATTAAAAACACAAGAATAACACTTTTATTCCAGTAAAGAGATATGTTTTAAATACTTGTGCAGATTATTTTACATGTTTGTTTCTTTGAGCCTGCTATGTGAGCAAGCACAGAATGAAAATGTAAATGCATTACATTTAATGCTCATCTGACAGGATTGGTATGAAAAACCTTAAAATAAACAATCTCTTAATCCTTAGAATTAAGATACGCAGTTTTTCTTCATATAACTTCAATTAGAATAATAAATTTAGGGGGGAAATTTACATCTCCTGTTTTAATTACTGAAAGAGAAGGACAAAATTCAAGGTGGCATCACTAATATAAAGCAGCTTCTTCCTGTTCTTGATCCCATCCCTGAAGCAATGAATAGGGCACGTTAACAAAGAAGTAGAAAATCTTTCAAATTGTTTAAGTTCCAACTACATGTAACTGTAGAAGTGACCTTGAAAAATACCTTTAAGCTATTCTTCTCTACATTAGCTGTGATATGAAATTTTAGGCTGACACATTTCTTGTACAAGTTTTTAATTTGTTTTCAGAAATTTCGTACATGTTCATAACATTATTAACACCCGTGTACAATTTTTGCATCACTGGACTAGTCAGATATAAATTTAATATAAAGTTTTTCAAGTAATTGCTTCAGGAATTAGGATATCAGTTACCGAATCAGAAAACTGGTAAAGTTGGAAGGGACCACAGAGTGTCATTTGGTTCAATCTCCCTGCTTAAGCAGGATCATCCCCACTGATAAATAAGTAAACAATACTGGGCCCATTATTAATCCTTTGGAGGACACCACTAATTACAGAACTCCAACTAGACCCCGTACCACTGATTACAACTGTCTGGGACCTGCTGTTCAGCGAGTTCTCAATTCACCTCACTGTCCACTCATCCAACCCACACTTCTTGGGTTTGCATACGAGGATATTGTAAGAGACAGTGTTAAAAGCCTTGCTGAAATCAAGGTAGACAATATCCAGGGCTGTGCCCTCAGCCGTCCAGGTAGTTGTTTCATCACAGAAGGCAATCAAGTTGGTCAAGCGGGATTTACCTTTAGTGAATCCATGCTGACTACTCCTAATCACCACCTTGTCATCCATGTGGCTAGAGATGGCTTTGAGAATGGAGCACTCCATTGCCTTTCCAGCTATTGAGGTGAGGCTGACCATTCTGTAGTTCCTTGGGTCCTCCTTGCACTTTCGGAAGACTTGAGGTGACATTTGCTTTCTTCCAGTCCTCAGGCACCTCTCCTGGTCTCCATGACCTCTCAAAGATGATTGTGAGCAGCCTCACTATGGTGTGTGCCAGGTCTCTCAGCACTTGTGGATGCATCCCATCAAGGCACATTGAGTTCTGGATGTCAAGTTTTCCTAGGTGTTCTCTAACCCAATCCTGCTTAACCAAGGGAAAGTCTTCCTTCCAACATTCCTGGATCAGAAATTCCTGAGGGCTGGTCTTGTCAGTGAAGTCCAATGCAAAGGCAGCATTCAGTAACTCTGCCTTCTCTGCATATGCTGTTAGCAGGGTCCCCCTCCATTTAGTAATAGGCCTGCATTATCCTTTGTTTTCCTTTTGCTACTGATGTATTTGAAGAAGCCCTTCTTGTTGTCCTTCACATCCTTGGCCAGATTTAATTGCAGACAGGCCTTGGCCTTCCTTGTCTCATTTCTGCTTACTCTGACAACATCTCTAAATTCATTCCAAGTGGCCTGACCCTGCTTCCATCTCCTGTGTATTTCCTGGCTATGCTTGAATATTGACAGGAGTTCTTTGTTCATGAATGCAGGTCTCTTTCCCCTTTGCCTGATTTCTTGCTCATTGGGATTCATCGGTCTTGAGCCTGAAGGAACTGATCCTTGAATATCAAGGATATTAAAAATAATTAGAGTGATCCTGGAGATTGAGAAGGGCCTGGAGACCCAAGTAACTGTGACATCTAAACTCTTTTACCTTTTTTTGTTTTCTGTGGCTGTAGGTGGTTAGCAGTATTTTATTCCCACTTTTTCTTTAAAGGCTCTGGTAATCACGAAAGTGACTTGAATCTCTATCTAGAAAGTTCTTTTGAACTGGGACATTAGACGTTGTTCCAGAATGTTTCATAAATTTGATGTACCTTTGCAGAGGTTTTGTTTTAGTTCTAGCTTCTGTGACAGACACTTCAGGAAGTGGTGGCTTTGATGAGAAAATGAATACTGCACTTAAAGAGATGTTTCCTATGTGCCATTTACACTTGACAGATTTTTTATGTCTGAATATGTAATGCTTTTGATATTTAACTCCATCACATCTCAAAACAATTCTGAAATGATTAAAATCAGAAAGAAATTAAGCTATATCTTGGTAATCATAAATGAGGCTGCTTCGAGGAAAGTGCATTATGATGAGGATCACCTCACCGTAAATTGTAGGACAAATTTAAACTCTATAACCTAAGAAGAATTAGGGTGATTGCATCGTGATGAACCTTAAGCTATGACGTCTTTCCCTGAATTAAGCGTGCCAATTCCTACCTGAAATAATCTTGCATGTATAACCCCATTCATGAAGAAAGTGGAGTTGGTTATTTGGCTCATACACCAACCTTTTCTGGAGTCAGAAGTGACTGTGCAATGGACAGAAATATCCAAACACCTCAAACTTCTCATTGCTGATGTTGTCTCCTGCACTATGCTTTCTGTGAAGAGCTTAAGACTGTCTGCTCAGGCGTGAATATTTCTTTGCTGCAGCTAAGATTGTGTCTTAGAAACTGGGAAGTCTGCTTATCTCTGGCTAGCGGGGTAAAGGGAGTAAAGACAGTATTTTATACTGTGGATGAAGGCAGAGAAACAGTTAAAGAAGACGGAACTTTCTTTAAAGACCATATCCAATTTCAACAGCACTTGGAGCGTGGGTGTTCATCTGTCAGGAGGATTAACGGTGAATTTAAGTTTTTCATCAAAAAGCTATTCTTGCAGAGTTCTGGATGGCTCTGTCATGCATAGCTATCATTACTCTTTAAAAGAAAATTTTGTTAAAGATAACTACTTCAGTAGCTTGAAGAATTGATTCAAGCAGCTAAAATTGATTGGCTAGTTCTAATCTTAAAAAAAAAATCATTATTTCAGTTAAAATAGCTGCATAAAATATTTTTAAACTTATGTGGTGAAAAAATGGAACAGTAGAGCTTCTAACCATGGCTTCTGTTTTAAGAGTCGAAAATGTGAGGAGATGCTTTACAAGAGAATATATAGTGGCCTTCTGAAGCTCATCAGAGCTATAAGAAATCGTAGCTAGCCTTTGAAGTGGGAAGTTCTAAAACTGAGCAGGTGCCCAAATTTTGATCTACTGTAGTGGGTTGACCCTGGCCAGATACCAGGTACCCACTAAAGCCACTCTCTCACCCTCCCTCTGCAACTAGACAGAGGAGAGAGAAAAAAAAAAAACAGCTAAGGATTCATGAGTAAAGAGCTTGGAGAGGTCAGTGATTGATTACCTTCACGAGCAAAGCAAGACTCAAAATGGGGATAATACCTATATTTATTACTAACAGGATAAGAGCCAAAGAGTGAGAAATAAAACAGTCTTAAAAACATCTTCCCCCCACCCCTCCTTCCTTTCTTGTTCTCCCTCCTCCCCCCAATGGTGCAGGGGGACGGGGAATGGGGGTTGTGGTCAGTTGTTTCTGCCACTGCTCAGGGAGAGGAGTCCTTCCCCTGCTCCCGTGGGGTCCCTCCCATGGGAGACAGTCCTTGATGGACCTCTCCAGCGTGAGTCCATCCCTCGGGCAGCAGTTCTTCCCAAACTGCTGTCCCATGGGTCATTCCTCCATGGAGTGCAGTCCTTAATGAATGAGCTGTACTGACGTGGGTCCCCCACAGGGGCCACAAGTCCTACCCCGGAAAAACCTGCTCCAGCGTGGGCTTCTGTCTCCATGGGCCGCAGGTCTCTGGCAGGACCCTGCTCTATCCTGGGCCTCCCACGGGTTCACAGCCTCCTTCATGCATCTACCTGCTCCAGCATGGGCTTCTCCATGGGCTGCAGGTGGGTCTCTGCACCCCGATGGTCCCCCATGGGCTGCAGGGGGACAGCTGCTCCGCCATGGTCTGCACCACGGGCTGCAGGGCCTCAGCTCTGGCACCTGGAGCACCTCCTGCTCCTCCTTCTGCGCTGACCTTGGTTATTCCCATGTTCTCACTCCGCTCTTCCCTGGCTGAAATTTCTTCTAGGCAACAATCTTCTGTTCTTAAATATGTTATCACAGAGGCATTACTGTTACTTCTAATTGGCTCGGCCCAATCCTGGAGCCAGCTGGCATTGGCTCCACTGGACAGGGGAAGCTTCTAGCAGCTTCTAACAGAAGCCACCCCTGTAGGCCCCCTGCTACCAAAACCCAGCCACAGAAACCCACTACGTTCCTCTCCTCACCTCTGTGAATCACATATTTAAGAATTTTAAATTTCACATTCATCACGCAACCTTCCCTTACATAAACAAAAGAAATAACAACCTACCAAAACAGAATATAACGAAAATTCCCCCTGCCAAAAATCAAAATAACATCACCAATCACCAAACTTAAGTGAACAATTTACGCAAAATCCACCCCATGTACCTTTACCACAATTACAGCAAAAATTCCCCACGATCATTTCATTCTCGAACAGTATTCAATACTTGTTTTGCTCGTTACCTCTCCCAGTTACTATCCTTATCTCAAAATCCTCATGACTTCCCCGTACAGGCCACCAAAAAGCCTGTAGGTGTGTAGGTGTTACGATCTGAGTCCTTGTCTCAGCCAGAGCGTCCTCCATTACAGTTTGGGTTCCGGCCTCCACTACAGTCTTCTGAGAGTATTGAACTGTGGCTCGATAAGCACAGGCCAGGCCAGGGCAAGAAGCTATTGGTTTTGATTGGGGTAGGCAAGGCACCCTTCCATGAGGTGATGTGTCAGTTTGCTAGGGTTGAATACCCGTCAGGTGTGAAGTCCTGGGTAATGGGAGGTGTCAAACACCCTAGGAATCCTTCCACACTCCCTGCCACCAGGAACTGGGCCCCTCAGGGCATATCCCAATGTATTATCACCTAAAGTTTGTTTTCTCCTACACCGAGATAACACCACATTCCACAAACTCCATAATGTTCTGACAATATTGGTTAGTAGCAGTAACATTACTAAACAGCTCACATAAGGATTAACAAGGAGCATGGGTGACTTCATTATAAAGCCATTTATATCAGTCAGGAAGGGGGGGAAGGTTGTATTCCTCCATCAGTCTCAAATAGTTCCCCAGAAGACTACTCCCCCAGCACAGAAAGGCCATTAGTACAAAAGCAAGGTGCAGAGTCACTGTTTATATTAGTATGTTCCCGAAACTAGCAAAGTAAAGCTATAAGCGATGCAATGCAATGCAATGTGTATATATATATATATATATAACTGCCTTTGTCGTGCCCCACAACTGGGCGCCAAAAAGGACTGTGGTGGGTTGACCTTGGCTGAATGCCAGGTGCCCACCCAGCCGCTGTATCCCTCCCCTTCCCAGCTGGACAGGGTAGAGAGTAAGGTGGGAAAAGAAAACTACACAAATCGTGGGTTGCGATAAGGCAGTTTATGCAAAAAAGAAAGCAAAAGCAGCGTATACGTGCAAAAAGCAGAAGCCAGCAGTTTACTTCCCATAAGTCTACTTCCCATAAGCAGCGATGGTTGGCCACTTCTCTGAGAAGCAGGGCTCCAGCACATGTAACGGTTGTCAGCAGGCAGCCATCAGAGACAGTGAGTGCCTCCAGTCCTGCTCTTTGCCTCAGGTTTTATATCTGGGTTGATGTCCTATGGTATGGAATATCACCTTGGTCAGTGTGGGTCAGCTGGCCTACTTGTATCTCTTCCCAGGATCTCGCCCTCCATTGAAGAAGGAATGTTACAGTGCTGTGCTCAGCAGTAGCCAAAACATGGGTGTGTTATCAACACTCCTCTAGCTACCAATGCAGAACACGGCACTGTGAGGGCTACTATGGGAAAATAAATTCCGGCTCGGCCAGACCCACCACATCTATCATAAGTCTAATTTACTCTAAATTTGCATTTCAGAGTCTAGTTGGTAAAACCATTCTTAACAGCAATTATTTGGGAATTATGTTAACTTTATGACTTGTTCATGCTCAGAGCTAAATCTACATATTATAAGATTTTGAACTGACTTAATGTCATACAATATATGCAACAAAAACAAACTGTAGTGGCTTTTGTTTTAAAATTTTATGATCTTGTGATTTCATGATAGAATGATGAAGCAATGGTACTACAATCTATAAGAACAAAATATGTATGTGGAGGAAGTATGTTAACCTTCCTGTTCTTTTACAGTGGGTGCAGAAGGGAGAAGAACTATTTATGATAGTGTGACAACAAAAGGGAAGAGGAAAAGATTTATACAAACTGTCATATAAAATTTTGTGATTTAAGATTAGAATATTTCCTTATGAAGATTAAAGAATGCTGGAGTTTATGATATCAAAGTACTGGCCCAGAAGGGTGAATAGAAAATTCCTACTGTTTTCTAAAATTAATGGGCTTTGTATCCAAAGGTGGATTAAAAGATTTATTCTGTCATTATTATACTGTTTGAGTAATACTGTCAAAATAAATATTGCATTTTGGGAGTCAAAATGTACTCTGTAAATTTCTTACTTGCTGATGATTGCCAGCTAGTTGAGGGAGGTGATTGTCCTGCTCTGCTCTGTGCTGTTGTGGCCTCACCTTGAATATTGAGTGCAGTTTTGGTCACTGCAATATAAGAAACATACTGAGCTATTGGAGAGTGTCCAAAGGAGGGCAACAAAGATGGGGAAGGGTCTCAAGGGGAAGATGTATGAGGAGCGGCTGAGGTCACTTGGTCTGTTCATCCTGGAGAAGAGGAGACTGAGGGGAGACCTCATTGCAGTTACAACTTCCTTGTGAGGGGAGGAGGAGGGGCAGGCACTGATCTCTTCTCTGTGGTGACCCGTGACCGGATCTGAAGGAATGGCCTGAAGTTGTGTCAGGGGAGGTTTAGGTTGGATATTAGAAAAAGGTTCTTCAGCCAGAGGGTGGTTGGGTGCTGGAACAGGGAAGTGGTCACAGCACCAGGCCTGACAGAGTTCAAGAAGCATTTGGATGATACTCTGGGGCACCTGGTGTGACTCTTGGGGATGGTCCTGTGTAGGGCTGGGACTTGAACTCAGTGATCCTTGTGGATCTCTTCCAACTCGGCATATTCTGTGATTCTTTGTGATTGTATGATAATAATAAGACAGAATGGAATGCAATACATTGGAGACCTCTGAAGAAGAGAAGCAAGAACAGATATTCTACGATAAAATTGAGTGATATAATGGTGGTCTTATATAACCAAGGACATATTTGTTTTTAATGGGTAGTCTGATTAATAACATGAAAACTGCATGTCAAAATCAATAGAAAAATAAATTTTAGCATGTGGAATTTGTCTGTTATATTTGTGTAATCTTTGGCTGTGTTAAGGAGCTTTCTACCTTTCATCTGTGCCAAAAATTTGTAGATATGATCTCCAGTGGCTGCATGGGAATTTGGATCTGGAAATATTGAATTATTGTTATTTAGATAGCATAGTCTTAATCTATGAAACTTAATCTGAATTTATGATGAAATACTTGAGGTTCTTTCCTCAGGAAATACTATAGTTTCCTAACCTGAGCATTGGTATCAGAGAGACAGGTATCTGGAAACTGTTTCTGCAGGTCTCAGGAGATTCAAAAAGTCAAGCAGCATTATGGATACTTTGTGCAAGAGGGATGGATCACTTTGAGCAAACCCCAGATTAGTGCAGTAAAAACTATGCATACAGAGTATGGTATGATTTTTTTGATTTGCCTTTCAGCTACAAGCCTATTCTTCCATGTCTCTTAAAGAATTAAAAATAAGGATAAACAGTAGTGATACACAGTAATTCATGATCTTTTTTTTTGACTTGTCCTAAGCATGCCTCATGAATGTCTCCCTTTTTGCCAACCTAGTGATAAAATCAATGAATGACAACCTTACTCTAGTTTTCATATTTGTGTTTGAATTGTGTATTATTTCAACAAAAACTCGTTATAGAAAAGGAAGAGAAAATCGCATTCATTTCACATGAACTATTGGTTTAGAGGAAATAAAGCTTTGTTTGAAAGCATGTTGGGTAATACCCTTTTGACTAAGAAAAGTGCCCATAAGTAAAAAGAAATCTCAAGATAGAAAAAGCACTTAGTTTAGCTTGGAAAGTTGAACTAAGCCTTTCAATTTCGTATTTGTGCTTTATTCACTGCAGCATGGCTGCACATGGTTTCTAAAGGGAATGCTGCAATGGGATTAAAACTTTGTTTTTTCTCATGGTGAAAACATTTTTCTTTCTTACGTAACACAAATGGAGCATGTAATTTTCAAGTCTCACTTTTTTCTTCAGTCTTCTGCCTCAGTAAAAGAAACTTCAAAAATGGACAGTCTTCTTTTTTTATTTTTTATAGAATGAGATACACACCAAGGATTTCTAAGAAGATTTCCCTTTTTTTTCTTTCAAATTTCAGACATGGGACACAGAACTGGAGAGATCTGCAGAGTCATGGGCTGAAACCTGTCTTTGGGAGCATGGACCAGCAAACCTTCTTCCGTCAATTGGACAGAATTTGGGGGCACATTGGGGAAGGTAGTTTAAGATACTGTTTTATGCAATATATGAAGTTTTTTAAAATTTAACAAAATTTGATTATTACTTAAAGGAAAAATGATAGAAGCTACAACTTTTGAATGATCTAATACTCTGCTATTGGCTTTCATAGGTACAGACCTCCAACATTTCATGTCCAAGCATGGTATGATGAAGTGAGAGATTTCACGTATCCCTATCCTCATGAATGCAATCCATATTGTCCATACAGATGCTCTGGTCCTGTTTGTACACATTACACACAGGTATGTAGATGTGTTTGTTTTTTATCACCTGTGGAAAAGAGTGGTTGAGACCTCCAGTTATGTTGCTGTATGATACTTAGAGCATACTAAACTTTCAGTATATGCCATAGCACAAAAGCCCCAAAAGGGCTTGTTTAGACTCCATGGTTAAAAGCACTGGGTATTAGTAACAGAGTAGGGTTGCCATGCAAATCTTTAGACTTCATCCTCATAAATATCACTTCCTTATCAGGACTAAGGAAAAAGCTCATGAACACCAGTGTCGCACTGTGTTGCTGCTCACTGCACTTTGCATAATCCGGCCTCTGTGCTGGTATGCTGATAGTCCTTTCTGTAATAAGCTGAAGAAACAGCTCATTTTTAAAAAAAATAAATATTTTCTTAGGTGAGTTCCTCAGATCAAGGAATAGATTTTAAGATATTACTTTAATTTCAGCACGTTTTTAAAATTGCATAAAACTAATTTATTGCTTACTTCTGAAATTTGTGTATCTAGCCTGAATTTTGGCAGAGGGGAGCCAGTCATGTTTTCAGTGAATGGGAAATGTATGATTTTCAGGTTATACTACAGTCCACATAAAATTTGTGATACAATATTTGAAAACCTAAAAATTATTAATTTTTAAACATTTATTTTCTCTTTAGTAGCATAATTTACAATTGTATCTAATTTTAAAACAGAATTATCTCCATATTCTTATTTACCATTTTTCTAAATATAATTACACTTACCATTACATGCGAGATCAATACATATATAGTGTTTTTGTGGTATCCTGTTGGATCTACAGATCTGGCTTATCTTGAATTAATACAATTTCAACAGCTGTCATATTTGTCTAATTTGAAGATTCCAGCCTTTGTCACTCTGATTATTTTGAGATCTGCAGTGAAAGGTGAATAAGGAGCACAACCACCTTTGATGGCAATGACATGAAAGCATATTCATTTAAAATCCATTACTTGGGTCTATTTGGTGTATGAGGGTTTTTTTTTTAAGTTTTATCCTTTATCTTACTTCCTTTTACTGCTGAAAGATATCTGTTCTCTCAGTCCAACCGATCCAAACCCCTCTGGGTCTTTAGGTTGTACTGAGAACTCTAGGGCACAGGAATATAACTTCTAACTCACAGTCATCTATAAATTGTAATTCCAAGAACCAGTTCTTCAGATCATGTTTTGTAAATGTTTTGCTACACTTTCAAATATATGCTTAGACCATTTATATGTATAAAATGAGAGCTGCATTTTTTGTGTCAAGGTAAAGCTTTTCTTTCTATTAAGGGTATAACCAAATGGCCTTTTGGCAGTTATAATTAGGTCACTTCAACCCATTTATAACAGAGGGGAATATATCACTTCTGTTATTTGAGTTTTATATATTGAAGTTTGGAGATAGTTATGATTTTAAGTTTATCAGCTTTGGTTTCACATTTTTCTCTTTCATTTTCCATAGGTTGTTTGGGCTACAAGTAGCAGAATTGGTTGTGCAATTAATTTGTGTCATAACATGAACATCTGGGGACAGATTTGGCCAAAAGCAGTCTATCTTGTATGCAATTATTCTCCTAAGTAAGTAGATTGATACCCAGAAATATCTTGAGGGGGCAAGATACTTTAAATAATCTGAAAGGAGATCATGGATTTTCTATCTTTTGTACTGTTACTTTGTTCCCAAGGCAGGCTTTGGCTGCCCAAATACTCTTGTGATTTTTCTAGTCCTTTGGTTTTCTGGTCCGTGTTTTAGTATACAGCATCAGAGATCTTTGTTGTAGTGTGATATTTGTATTTCCCCACTGTGACTTTAAGGAATGTGTAACAGGAAGCTCATGGTTAAGATCAACTTTTATAGGATATTCCATCTAGGAGAGTGGAGCCTGTTCTCATGTAATGGAGGAACTTAGTCTTACAGCGCTATGCCAGTCTGAAAAGATCTTACAGCAATTTACATCAGTTCTTCAGCTTTTTTCTTCATGGACTTTTCAACTATGTCCTATGTATTTGGTATAGAATCATAGAATCATTTGGATTGGAAAAGACCTTTAAGGTCACTGACTCCAACTGTTAAGCTAAAACTGCCAAGTTCACCTCTAAACGATGTCCCTAAGTGCCACATCTACATGTCTTTTAAATACCTCCAGGGATGCTGATTCCACCACTTCCCTGGGCAGCCTGTTCCAGTCCTTGACAGCCCTTTCAGTGAAGAAATGTTTCCTAATATCCAATATAAACCTCCCCTAGAGCAACTTGAGATCATTTCCTCTCATCCTATTGCTTGTTACTTGGGAATATCAGAACAAAGTTACAGTCTATGTATCTGCTGGTTTTCATTATTTATTTGTTGACATACTAAATGCTGTTTAATGTTAATACATTTATTTATTAAGGTATTTTTTGCTATTTTTTTTTCTTTTTGTGTAAAGGGGTAATTGGTGGGGTCATGCTCCTTATAAACCTGGTCGCCCTTGTTCCGCATGTCCCCCTAGTTTTGGAGGAGGTTGTAGAGAAAATCTTTGTTACAGAGGTAAGTACTATTTCAGCATTACAACTATAAATGGGAATAGAAATGTAACCTTTCCTTTTTGATTTCTTTCCTCATTATGCCTTAACCTAGTGGAATAGTATATATTATGCATATACCCAAAGACCTGGTAGGGCCCTTCTTTACTATGATGAATGAGATCATGTAGTTATGGTATGTGAGGCTGAGCCTCATCAGAGTGGACTGTACTGAACTCCTGCTGATAAGTGCTGATTCAGGGCTTTTAGTGCACAAGGATGGAGACTGTCACTGTGTGCTATTTATGCCTTTCTGTAATTACAGTGGAAGTCTATGCAGTCATTTGTTTATAGCGAAACGTTATCTCAATGACATAGTCATGTGCTATATGAAAAATCAAGAACAAAACTGGAAGACATTAGAAATTAAAATGTAGGCTAGGATGATTATTAACTTCTTAAAATTTTTGGAATGCTATTCATATTTTATAGCATTGAAACACAACATATTATGAAACTGCTACTTCTTTTTGCTTTACTCTGTGTATGAGTAATTTAGCAATTTTTCTTAATAACTTTTGAGATCTCATATGGACCATATGAAAGTGCATAAATGTGCCCAAATACCTTCCTTATAGTTCTTGTCTAAGTAAGAAATGTAGATTCAGTTATAAGTATTTCAAAATTATTTTCATTGTGTATGAATAGAAGGGCCTCATTTTCAGGTGTATTTTATTATGAAATAAGCTTCTTTAATTGCATATCATCTGTGAATTTGGTAAAACTCATGTATAACAGAGATCATCTTTGTTCTATTGGTTTTCTGATGGCATAAAGGTACTAAAACAGGAGCATTTTCATACTTAAATTGTGCTGCGTGTACTAGAAAAAAAAAATCTTTGCTCAGTATCACAAACATACTTGAGATGTTTTTATTAATCTTGTGTTCTTTATCTTATGAAATAGTGAGAAGTCTTTCTTGCTTTCATTTTTCCACCATTTTATGAGAACAAAGTCATTTTACTGAAACACAGTGAGGGATTTACATTCCACACTGATTTTTTTTTTTTCTGAGAGATTATTTTTTTTGCCCATTTTCTGAAACAGAGGATTCAGAAAGACCTTATTCTCCCCATGAACCAGAAGAGGAAACCAACGAGATTGAACGTCAACGATCCAAAGCCCAGGATGCAACAGTGCAAAGCCGGCCAAGAACACATTCACCTTCGGCCTCCACAGGCACTGATGACAGTGAGAAAAATGAAGTAATAAGCACGCAGCAAATGTGTAAGGAATTTACCTGATTTGCAAGTGGTCAACAAAATTAAATTGTATAGTATGAAATTCACTGCAGTGAATTTGCTTTTTTGCTTGTTTTAGCTCAGATTGTCTCATGTGAAGTAAGGCTGAGAGATCAGTGCAAAGGAACAACTTGCAATAGGTATGGTAAATTTTACAGTTGTCATTTTGAGATTATTCTGAAAGGCTGTATTTGTACATGAGCTGAAATATTTTCCCTTTTTGTAATCCCAGGATTTAAGACCAAGTTGTGTTTTATTCTCTTAGGTATGAATGTCCTGCTGGCTGTTTGGATAGCAAAGCCAAAGTTATTGGAAGTGTACATTATGAAATGGTAAATAAATATTTTTAAATTAGATTTTGTACCAGTAAAGTGTTTAATGAAATGTCTTTTCTGTTGGAATACTAGTTAAAATCATATTAAGAATGCATTTTGAGTATATCAACATTCACCAAAAATAAAAGCTAACACCAAATGTTTAAGATAGCATCAGATGACCTAAATTTGCATCTGCTATTCTGCATGTACTGTCCAAATATTCTTCATACTTACGCATACACAGAAGTAGAATTTTTATGTCCACTTGTTTGAATGTAAATATGTGAAGGTGCGATTAAAAGTACAGCAATTTGTGGGTACACTCAATTTGTGGGTATAAATTGTTTCAATAAGGTAGGCCTACTTGACTTAATGCTAGCTGAAAGTATAGCATTTACTCTGTAGGTCTGGAAAACAATATAAGAAATAACAACTACTGTGAACAAGTATAATGTAAATAAGAACAGTTTATCTCTGAGTAAGGCAAAGTGGTGTTTTATTTGTATGAAATAATACCTACATAGACCATGCCAAACCTAATAGACTCTCTACCAAGTTTTTAATGACACATTGTAATTGAAACCTTATTGTCTGACATGAAACTGCTTTTCTTGCTCTGTTTTTCAGCAATCCAGTATTTGTAAAGCTGCCATACATTATGGCATCCTAGACAATGAAGGTGGTTGGGTTGATGTCACTAGGCAAGGGAGGAAAAACTACTTTATCAAGTCTTATAGAAATGGCATTCAGTCAATTGGGTAAGTTTTCTTAAAATATATGGAAATGTTTTCACATGTTTATTTGTAGTTCCTACAAGATGTATCACAGTAAAATATTTTTCTCATACTTTTTGTCATAAAGAATATGAAAATGCTATAGAAAGGCACATGGATATGGAGTTATTGTATCCATTCTGAAACTTTATTCAGTGTTTAATGGTGGACAGAAAAGTGACACAATTATGATGTGAAAGAAGGCAGATTGTTTTACACGTTTTGAACAAAGCTAGTATTATTTCCAAAGTTGGACCATGGACAGAGCAATCTATGACAGTTAAGAAAGCAATAATCTTACAAGGTTTTTTCTGTAAGTGACCCTCTTGTAGTGTACATATGAAGAATATGAACCAAGTAGAAAATACACCTCTTCCTATATGTTTGATGATTTCATCACAGTTCCACAGTTTCTGAGAAATTTTCTGGGAAAATCCAGAAAAACAGTGCACAGAAGGGAAGAATACTTGCTGTTTCTTACGTAATTATCCAATGATAGGAAAACATCAGTATTAGCATATTTGAATCTAAGATACTATTAATATTTGCAAATTACACTTCAATATATATAGTAATGTATTCTTCAGAGCTGTACATTTCTGTCCTTATTTTTGTCTATAATTAGTATGTATGTAATAGTAGTATGCATGGAACAGTTAATGTAGGAGTGACATTGAACTGAAAGAAAATAGAATTTTGCTGAGTGATGTATTTGGCTCAGGTGTAAACCCAAGGGTAAGGAGATAGGTGATCATCAGAGACTGTACATACACTCTGTGCTGTGCACCTGTGATAATTTCTCTTTTCAACAGATAAATCTAATCCGGCATAGAGAAGAACACTTACCTGTGTCTTGGGTTTAACCTGTAGCTGGGTTTTAGTAGTGGGGGGAGCTATAGGGTGGCTTCTGTTAGAAGCTGCTAGAAGCTTTCACTGTCCTATGAGAAGCCAATGGCAGTCAGTCCTATGAGAAACCAATAGCAGACTAAATTCAATGACCTATAATTTGGTCTACCTGGGTAGCACTTAAGGCATTGATATCAATCTGTTTCTTTGGATCATCTGATGACCTGACTGTGGTCAGGTTAGTTACCCACCTAAAAATGAAGATACAGACAGATATTTCTTTTTTTTACTTGCTTTGAGACAATGAGACAAGTAACTCTGGATTATACCAATCCTAACATATTAGGAGCAAGTGTAAGAGTAGATAAACTGTAAAACGATCTTTTAAACTAGAAGCACTTGATTTTCCATCAGTTGAAATCTCTGTGTTTCTGTGCCATATGAGACAAAACTGTATGAGTGTCCAGCCTACCTGAGTGTGTTTAGCACCTATCCTTTGAGAATCAGAACTCAGAGCAAGGTATTAACACTTGGTTTTGTTGGCTATGGGATAAATAAAGATTATTTACCAAAGTTTCAAACCTTCAAAAGGCCCATCGATAAGGCAGGGGGTACCTTGCAGCTACCTGACTCTTACCAGTGTCTCTAGATGGAACCTTGCATAAACTACATATCCATTCAATGAATAGATGACATAAAGTGGATCTCACCTCTATTGTGTATTGCAAACCAGAATAGGGAATACAGAAAAGGGACTGTCAGTGCAGCATACAGCAAACTTCCTAATCTTCAGCTCCTCTGACTTCTAATCAGGATTGCTAATAACAATGTTTTTTCAGCTGTTGGATTTTCTTAGTATAGGATGCTGTTCTCAATATCTCAAATAATCAACAAAAGAGTAGAGTGAACTATACCCCCATCAGTGTTTGCAATGCTAGGGCAACAGAAGTATGAACTGCCTCAGTGAAAACAATGTGAAATTGATGGGCCATACAACTAAATAAACCAATGCAGGCAAACAGTGGAGTCCCCAGGAGCAATTTGTTCCAAAGGGGAATAGGGAATCATTTCCTTGGTTTGTTTTTTTTTAATAATAAATAGCTTTATGGGTGCCAAAAGCATTGTCAGTTTCTGTGTTACAGATGAAAAATATCAGAATCAAAGGTGTATCCAAGGAGTAAAAGAAGAGGAAAACAGAATATAAGAGGAGTAAAATAGAAATGCTCATCAATTTGGAATGAAACAACATAATCTATATACCTGACTCTTTATAACAACAGGAAACGAATGCATCTGGGTACCATATAATTACTGAGAAAAAATGACTTACATTTTACACTGGGTTTTCAGTGATACTGTTGATAACAGATGACACAAGATCCAAAAATAAAATTTAATTAAATGTTTCAGAAAGTCTGTGAGGAGAAACTCTTTTCAGAGTTGGAGTTGTTTATAGGAATGAATCTTGAGCAGAAAGTGAATGATCTCTTCTGGTAGATGAATGCTTCTGAGCAACCACATGCTACATTTTGAGGGACAAATATATTGCATGGTTTGTTCCTAGCAGACTACTCTCTTAGCAAATTAAACTACTGAAAGAGTTTAACATGCATTCTTTTTTTTTCAGATGGATTCAGTGGGAGTACAAAATAAATGTGTCATTGCAATAAGTAGATTCACAACTGGGCGGGGGGGGTGCAGTGGGTAAAAACTGGTTTGGTACAGTGTCTTGAGTTAATTTCTGTATTCTCTAATAAAAATACTTCTAGCTAAAAGAAATCACTGAAATATATTATTTACTGACAATTTCTATTATTTCTTCTTCAGAAAATACCAGTCAGCTAATTCCTTCACTGTCTCTAAAGTAACAGGTTAGTATTAATTTCTTATAAACTCAGTACTACTTTATGATTTTTCTAAATAGCACATATTTATTTGTTTCTGTTTTACTTTCTTCAGTTCAGGCTATTACCTGTGAAACAACAGTGGAACAACTCTGTCCATTTCAAAAACCAGCCTCACACTGTCCAAGGTAAAATTATTAAAATTTTATTAGTTTAAAATGCTGCCAATATTTCTGTCAGTTCCTAATTACCCTAAGTTGTCATTGATCAAAGATGTCAACAGTAGCTGTGAAAATGAAGTCAGAAATGTTTAACTGATATTTAAATCTTTGGTCTCAGTAGAAAGCCAGGTAAGTAAAGATGATCTGCAGGTTTTTTCAATGGGAGAATCTCTTTTTCTTTTGCTCATGAGGATCCTGTTGCTAGTCTTAGTGAAATTGTTAGGTTAAAGACTCTGAATAATTCTTCATTATCCAGTATTATTTCTATGCACCTTGGGCAAAGTACACTTTATTTCAATTTATTTACCTGTAAAACAGATACAATAGAAGGATACAATACAGATATTTATTGCAGAACTTACCGATTTGTTTGGGAGTTCTGTAGGAACTGGATTGAAAAAAATTTGAAATATATATGGTTAAATTAAGGTGTGGTCTGCAGGTCAGTAAACAACTTTAAATATTTGTGCCATTTTTTTGAAGACTGTGTTTTAACTCTTCGAAAGAAGCTGTGCTGCAATATTTTGATGAACGAATTTGGTAACAGTTCTTAAAACCATAGATGAGTCAAAGGTAAATACACTGTAGCATGATTTACCACAAACTAAGCTGGAGATATCCACAGGATTACTTTCATAGCAATTCTACAGCCAATACAGGAAGCAAGTACAAAGCCAGAACTGCTAGAAAAACATCCCTTCATGTAGCACTTGGGTCCATGGACTTGTTTGGTGTTTGGCTATGGCTCCTGGCTCTCTAGCTGGAAGATGTGGAGAACTAAACTAAGGAGTGGAACACAGGAATGGATAGATACAATTTCATACTTGTATATTTTTCTTTTTTTATTAATTATTAAAAGCTAAAATTAGCTTCATTAAGAGAAAAATAGGGTCTGTCTTAAGGAAAATTAAAAAATAAAAATAAGGTTAAAAATGGTTTAATTCTGATACATCAACTTAAGGAACTTCACAACAGCAGTGATTCATTCAAGATTCTGTGCATGCTCTTAATTCTGAAAATATAGTCTCAGGAAATACAAACAGTAATCAGCTATGGCATTGATTACACAAGCTTACTTTTCCCTTTTGTACCCTAATCATAAATCATCAGCTCTTCAACCGCCCTCCTTTGAGATCTTGCTTCCTTCTAACAAAAGTAGCTTTCTTAACTGCTTTAATTACCCATCTGGTAAGACTCTAGCGTGCCTAGGTGATGTGACGTGCCAAACATCCATGGAGCCTGGAGAGCATCCTAGAGAAGAACACTTGCCCAGGGCTGCCCCGTGTAGGGACCAAAGTGTTTAGGGCATGACCCATTTTTTAAATTAAATAGTTCAGAGTAGACATTGAGTTAACTGTCAGTTCTTGCTTGTAGCATATCACAATTAACAAATAAGATGCTTGACACCTTCTGTACTACAATTAGCTTCCCATATGATTTTCATGTGCATTTTGAAACTATAGCAGCCATGAATCACTGAGAAAGTTTTCCTCAAAGGTCAACAAAATGCAGTTAATAAAGATGGTCTTTGTTTTTGTAGCCTTCTGATCTCCTAGAATCAGGTAGGAATCTCATTACTTTACGAAGTTTTTCATTTTAGCTATGGATGCCAGTGCTCACCTTCACTATAAGTTGCTAGATTGGCTTACATCACCAGGTCATCAGCATCAAAGCAGATCCTCACTCAGATCTGCCTCTTCTGTGAAGGTATTTGACTGTACAGTTTGTAAAGGATGCTGTAGAATCAGATAAATTATAGAAGAGTGAACAGTCTCTTTTCTCACTGGCTTTTCTACTAGCCTTATGTATGTTGGACAAGAACACCATCCGCTTATCAAAAGGGAAGAAGACTAGACGTGTTAAAGTATAATTTTAAGCACTTCATTATGAACCTCAACTTACATCAGCAATGTTTTTCACCTGTATGATCAAAGCCTCAAAAACTGACAGCATTTTAAGAGCAGTATAGACCCATATATATGCATTATGAACTTGACTTATACTCAGTAATGCTGACAATGAACATGATATAGTAATCCTCTGATACTCATTCCTGACTGTGTGTGGTTTGTTTTTGATCTTTCAGGGTGTATTGTCCTTACAACTGTATGCAGGCAAATCCACACTACGCTCGTGTCATTGGTACACGAATTTATTCTGATGTAAGTATAGGGATTTACATTACGTTATATAATGAAATATAAAATCCTATGAAAAGTTATAAGGTAAAGATAACGAGATAGAGCATAGATATAGTTTTCCTGCATATGCTTATTTTTCACACAGTCTTTTCAAAGTTCTTTTTCAGAGACTCCCATTTAAGTTAGCAGTACTCAGCTAACTGGAAAGTTATTTGAAAACCCATTATAGACTTCAGTAGTCTCTGGAACCAAATTTTCAGTTTTTTAATGAAAATTCCCACTGATTTGTTTAATATTAGCAGTGTATACTCATTTAAACCCCTGCACTTTAGATCCTGATGCACCCATAACTTCTGTTGGATAATACTAACAAAAAAACCTACTCTTAAAATAAATGTCCACAGTCTCATTATTTTGGATATTTCTTATTTGTGTGGGTAGCAAAATATTTGCAGCAGATTTTTAATATGTTTGTGTAAAGTATCTCACGTTGTCATATTTTAACATTTTTTTGTCGTTCTGTTTCCTAATCAAGTTTTTTTTCCTACAACATGTTGAGTTCTCAGGTGGGTAGAAAGAATGAAAAGAGGGTTCTATTTTATGCCCCTCCTTTGTCATCTCTCTATGGAGAACCCAGGATGTAGCGGCAGAGAAAGCAGATCACATTTTTGCCAGTTTTAACTGAAAATGTAGTCTCTGCAATTATGTTGTAACTATCTTATAGCTGTCATAAGGAGTAGTATGGCAACCAGCTGGGCCAGATTTTCACTACTTTCCAGTACTTTTAAATGTGTGAAAATAATATGCGAATATTTGGTCATCATTATTTTGAAACTAAGTAATGTCCATTAGATTACCTGAGTATCTTGTCCTGAAAAACTCTTGTCCATAAGCAGTGTCACAGATGTGAGTAGTACTTCTAATTTAAGAAGGATTTGTGCATTGGATCCTTAATGTGTGTGAGAGAGGCAGTGAAAACAGATTCAATACAAGTAAGTCCATTTTGTGGAAGATGATTTTCTTTCAGTTCTGTGGTTGCAATCAAAGGCTACAGCCAAAGTTTCCCAGTGAGTTAGAAAAGACTTTGTTGTAGGAGAAAGAAGACATGCTTTTGTTTGACTTAGACAGGAGAACATCCCAGAATATATATTTTCTTTGTCTGGAGAAGCCCCAGGTGACTTTAATTAGTATTACAGAGTTATACTTTAAAATTTATTTTAGATGTACTATTTCATTATTCATCTCCATTGTATAGAAATGTGTGCAGCCATAGTGCTTTTAGGAAGAAATGGACATAAATACAGGTAAGAAACCAGAGATGGAAGTCTTCTTATCAACTTCAAATGCTGTCAGGGTAGATATTTACACTGAAGGTGCTATTTTAGATTATGTTTATAGTAGTTTCTAGTACATAGAGTATAGTGGTAAAGGAGATAAATAGACATCTGCAGGGCAGAGTTCATTTGACTTTTTTGGAATGTCTACCTTACTATGAGATGAATTGCCAAACAGAGATGTCTGTTCTTCTCCATTTCCTACAGAAGGGTCCTGGGGCATCTAGCTCAAATGTAGAAGGATGTATTTGCACAGGTGTTCCCATTGATGATATCAGTATTATACAGTTTTCTACAATGTTCTTTTTTTTGCTAACATTTATTTTAAACCTAAGATACTTTTTTAATGATATTTTCACTAATACAGTTGGGTATTATATGCATTACAATATATTACTGAACTAGCTTCAGGTGAAGTATTTCTAGAGAATAACCTGTTTAATAAGTGTGCCCTCTTTTACAGTTTTTCATGTATTCACAGAGAGATTTCTTCACAGATAGAGAGAATTCATTCGCCCGCTTGTCACAGCAAATGTATTTGAAATTGCAGTCCATGATCTACTTAGTTGATTACACAAAATAGATGGGGTTTTTGTGAAGTTCATGCAAATTCATAAATATGTATGTGGATGTATGCATATATGCACATGACTATTTATTTGCCTTACTGCTTAGGCCTCTTGCATTGAATAAAGGAACAGGATTTTGCAAAGATAGTTAAAAAAAAAGCAAATAATATTAATGGATGTCACTAATGCAAAAAGATACATTTACAAAATCATTTTTATAGTATTGAGAATCTAGTTAAACCTTTCCTTTTCTGGCTTTGGTCTGATCAGACATTTATTCTTAAACTCATTTCATATTTTATGGTGACTTCTTTTCCTCTCTATTCCTGAGAAGATTTGTTCTCTGGTTTATCAGTAGTGCCCCACAGAATTTTTACCCTTTTTTTTTCTTTTTCATTTTAACCTTTAGCCTCTTAGTCTGTAACTCCCACAGTATCAGTAAATAAGGGATGGCTATAGTAGTAACAGTAAGGCATGTGTTGGTGTTCAGGATATAACAAAAGTCTTGAAACCTTGGGAGGAGGAAAAGTACAAAGTAGTTTAATTGGCATCCCTCATGGCATGTTCACAGCCAGCAGTGTGGAAAAAAACCCTAAAGCATCTTTGCAAAAGATAGTTTTCATAAACAATGTCAGATCTTTACTCCTTTAAATATTGTAACATTAAAAGACAAACTACATAACAGTGAAACCGGCGAGTCCTGTGCTTGGAATGAGAGTAGGAAAATCATTGCTATTTTAAATTCCTGATTTTATATACAATTGAGATTGCAAAATAGCTACGGCAAAGATTTAAATTACACTAGTTATAACTGGAAGAAATACGAGTTTTGTTTAAATAGTGGTTTGTTTGACCAGCTATTGATATTTATATTGGCTAAGTTTTTTAAGGTTGCCTGTGGAGAGATCTATTGCATTGAAGACTTTTTCCACAAAAAAACTTGTCTCTAAGTGGAGATTTACTGTAGCTGGACCTGCACTTTGCTGTGCTATGTGTTGAAGATTGGGGCCTACCATCTGGAGTATCTAAGAAGTTTCATTCTTCTAGCAATTTTTAAAATGCTGAAAGAGTATTAGAGGACTACAAGTTTAAATCAATTATTTAAATTAACGTTATCAAGATTGTCACTGAGGAATCCTTCTGTGGGTATTATTTATGCTTCATGGGTTCATGAGAGGAATGTGTGACCAGAGAATGTAGGTTTCAAGCAGATATAGGTGCTGGTAACTTCACAGAGAATTTTCATTGAATCATAGAATACCAGGTTGGAAGAGACCCTAAGGATCATCTGCTCCAACCTTTCCTGACAAAACATGGTTTAGACAAAGTGGCCTAGGATCTTGTCTAAAAAGTGTCCAATGCTGGGGAATCCACCAATTCCATGGGAAGATTATTCCAAAGGTTGATTGTTGTCATTACGAAAAATTTTCATTTTGTGTGCAATTGAAATCTCCATAAGAGTAGCTTGTACCCATCACTCCTCATTTTTTCCATATGACTTATGTAAAAAGGGAGCCACCCTTTAAATACTAAAACATGATGATGAGGTCTCCCCTAAGCCTTCTTTTCTCAAGGCTGAACAAACCCAGTTCTCACAGCCTTTCCTTATATGACAGCCTCCCCAGTCCTTTAGTTGTCTTTGTGGCTCTTCTCTGGACCCTTTCCAACCTTTCCACATCTCTTTTATAGCAGGAACAACAACTGATGTGGCCTGACAAGCACTGAGTAGAGTGGGATAATGATTTCTTTATCTCTCCTGGTGGTGCCCTTGCTGATACAACCCAGCATCCTGTTTGGTATCTCTTGTTTCTCTTTGCTGCAGTGGCACACTATTTACTCATACTGAACTTGTGGTTTACCAGGACCCTCAGGTCCTTTTCCTCAGAGCTGCTCCCCAGCTGGGTTGATCCTTGCATGTGCTGCACTCCTGGATTATGTATATGCACTCCAGGTGCAAGACCTTGTCTTTGTTGAGCTTCATAAGGTTCTTGTTAGTCCACTCTTCAAGCCTATCCAAGTCTTCCTGCAGGGTTGCTCTCTTCTCTGAAGTGTCCGCTTTCCCATTTAGTTTGGTATCATTGGCAAACTTCATCAGGTAGACTTGATCCTATCATTGAGTTCACTTATGAAGATATTAAACAGCGTTTGGGCCAATATCAGTCCCCAGGGGCCCCACTTGTGACAGATTACCACACTGAAAAGAAGCTATTTGCCACCACTCTGGGTGCCACCTGTCAGCCAGTTCCCCACCACTGCACAGACCCATCGCTAGACCACATCACTGTTTCTCCATGAGGAGGGTGGGAAACCATATCAAAAGTCTTGGAGGA
This sequence comes from Lepidothrix coronata, assembly GCF_001604755.1. Taxonomy (NCBI): domain Eukaryota; kingdom Metazoa; phylum Chordata; class Aves; order Passeriformes; family Pipridae; genus Lepidothrix; species Lepidothrix coronata. Next base: position 4,288,790 of record NW_016690216.1, read on the forward strand.
ATCAGCTAGACAATTCCCCCTCTGTTGTTGAATTGAAGGCTGATAGGTTCTTTCATTCTGAAAGACTGAAGAATTCAAACATGTTCCTGATCTTTGAACTGAAATAGCTTGAAAGAAATTATTTTGGCGTCATACTGAAGAGGATCTTTGAAGAGACAGTGTCTTTATTCCTATAAATTGACCTAATCCTTATGAAACTGATTTAAATACTGTAAGATTAATAAAATTAGTCATGCAATAATTATTTTATGTTTCCTAAACTTGGTTTAAATGTAATTTGTTTTCTTCTAAACAATTACAAAGTAAAAGGATGAAAACTAATCTTTCCCGCATTCTTCCGTAGGTATCCAGTATCTGCAGAGCAGCACTACACGCTGGTGTAGTCCGCAACCAGGGTGGTTATGTTGATGTTATGCCAGTAGACAAAAGAAAGGTGTATGTTGCTTCCTTTCAAAATGGAATATATTCAGAAAGGTACAGAGCCCGTTTTCAAAGATTACACTTTACCCTTTGCCTCCATGAGATTTACAAAGTCTTGCATTGTGTCTGTTTGTATCTAGGGCAGTGCTAGAAACCAAACAAATAGGCCAAAATTGGTGATTTACAGAGCTTGTGTAACAGCCGTGGTGACTTTGGAGAAGCTGTGGTGGCAGAGCTGCCTGCCTCCTCTAAGCTCATAAAACATTACTCTGAAAAGTTGTGTATGAAATAAAACCTCTTATTTGCTTTGCTGGTTCTGTTGCAACTAACACAATATTTGATAAGAAAATTGCCTTTACTTTCTTAGGGAGGTTTTAAAAATTAACACTGATGATGCAGGTTCATTGGTTCCTGATGAACTGTTCATTAGTGATTTACATGGTATTGAACCAGTGATCCTGAATCATGAATAATATTTACAAACATTAAAATTCATGATCATTGAAACATAGTTTTAATTTCTTTTTTTTTTTAATAGTTTGTTGTTAACAGTGTTTTTCTGAAAGACCTGGAGAAGCTGTGAAAGTTCATTTGGTTGTATTCAGTGTATTTTTGCATTATATGATGATAACACATGGCTGCATGTTGCAGATTAATTTTAATCTCTGAGAGAGTTCTCCAGGTTCTGAAGGAAGAAAGAGAAAGTACCTTAAAAAAAATCTTCATCATATAAGCTACTAACAAATAAGGGAACTCCTGGGTCTGCAAATTCTCTCCAAATGTAGTTGTTAGAATAGTGAGCATAAATGCAGGCTATCTCTTTCTTCTGAAAAATTTTTAGTATTTTGCTTCAGTAGAGCTTTATTCCTTAAACCAGGATCCCTCATCACAAAGGATTACTTGATTTTTTTTAATGTTATTTTTTGAAATTTAGGTAGTTTTTATTTGTAGCAGTTTTAAAAAATCTTGGATAGCTAAAGTTAGGAGTTGTTACAAGAACTGCTGCAGGATCTTAGAATTAACAATTAACAATTTAAAAACGTTGTCATTGGAGTGTTGCAGTCTTAAAAATAACATAATTGATGTATTTATGTTTCAGTTTACAGAATCCTCCAGGAAGCAAGGCATTCAGAGTATTTGCTGTTGTTTGAATCTAGCAAGTAAAATGTAAAACAGGCAAGTGAAACCAGAACACTTGGAAAAGAGTAATACAGGCCATTTCTTATAATTCCTAGAATTTGTATAAAGCTGTAACATTATTGTACAGAAGATGTATACTGCTTTCCACCAAAAAGTTTAAATTACATATATATCTTAATGAAAAAAATCTGTAAAAATAAACATGGGAGAAAAATTCATTTGAAAATCTATAATGATATATAACACTGCTTTGAATCCTGTGTTAAATATTGCTATATTTTCTTAGCAGTTACTCTTATACAGTTAATTCAAAGCTCATAAATGTTCTTTGTTTTCCTCATCTGAATATATTATTGTATGGTGCTTTATATATGCCACTAACAGTAACCTTTAAACTATATCATAGGGAGGCCTGAGTTTTTATTTTCAATGTACAGAAAAGAAGCCATCCCAATATTCTGATAAAATAAATCATGCCTTAAAGTAAAATAAAAACATATATATAACTTTTTGATGATTTACAGTAGCATTAGCCACGCAAGCATAGAAGAGCTAGATTGTTCTCAATTTCACACTAATCATAACAAGTCCAAATACCTATTTTGAAATAAAATGGAAGATATAAAATATGGGAAGCCCTGGGTCACATTAGCATGTTTTCCTCTAAAAAAATATTTCTAAGAGACATTCATCTCTATTATTTCTTAAATAGGTTGATAAAATATTTATTGGATGCTGCTAAGCTCTTTAATTCAAATAAGCAATTCATTATGGCCCAATCTTTCACAAATATTCCACTGTCTTGGGATGGTTGAATGAGAGACAGACATATATAATATTGGAGGATCTGATAAAATTTTTATATTGAGAAGTGTAGTAACCTGAAATTAAGGAATAAGCCTGCAGTTCTGCAATGCAGTTCTGCACATCCACATATATATTTTTGCCATGTCACTCCTTCAGTTTACCAAAATTGGGTCTCAGAAAAAATGTAGACTTGTACACATACATAAAAATTTGCAAGCTTGAGGCCTTGAGTTTTACATGTTGTCAATATACTATACATTGATATGAGGGTAAATGTTCAAAAAAACCAAAGAAAATAGTAACAAAGGCTAACCTTGCTCCCCATGACCTGGCAAATATTCCTGCAGGCCAGGAAGTATAGTGGTATGAAGCCCAATGACAATTATGTCATTTGTTGCTTCACCATTTAAAAAAATTCATTTATGGTGAACAGCTTGGTGGATTAATTTTACCATATTATGGTATATAAAGAACATGTAGTGGTGTTACTATGTTTCTTTCTATGAAAAGTGTATTGGTGCTTTAAGACTGAAAAGCTGTTAAACCTTATTTTTGGTGTATTTTGTTTCTGTTTTTGAATTTCACTGCAACTTGTAAACTGGTTCATACTCTTCATATTTCAGAATACGATATTCTGCCTTCTCTTTTGCTACATGTACTACCTCATGTGGTTAGGCAAGCTTTGTTAGTTTTTTTTAATCTGTTTTGAATAAAAATAATTTACATTGTAAGACTAACTTTGACAGCTTTTATTTTTTAATTGTTTGTCCTGAATCAAGAGAAAAAACAGCCACCCTAAATGTACTTATTTTTCTTTTTTGTAGGATCAAGCAGCAGACATAGTCTGAGGTTCTAAAAGATGTAAAGGCAATTTAGACACAAAACTTTCACTAATTGCATCAGAAGTTTTGTGGATAAATCTTCTGCTCATTTTTTCAAGTTTTGACAAGGGTCAAATTGATGAGGGAGACAAAGAGTCTTTTATGTATAACCCCTTTTTCTTTGTGCAAGTGGTGGCCATTGAAAGAAGCTTTTATATAAATTTTGCAATACTGGCATTAACCATTTTTCAGAATTGAAACCAAAGTGCAATTAGACTTTGACTGTGCTGGATCTCCAAGTCAGTCAAAAGCTTGAGACAGACTTGCACCATCTTTTCTTAAAAGCACCAAAGCAGTAACACAGAAAAGTCTTGCAGTACCTGGAGTTGGGGTTATCAGAACATAAAAAGCAGTAAGGCCACCTCTGAAGTTGAGGACACACAGAACTACTGAGGGAGACGTTAAAAACAAAATGTTTTGACTGCAAATAGTGTCCCTTTCCACACAGGTGGTACATTTCCTTGCAACCTGGCCTTGCCATTCAGCAGCTCTCCGTGTTCCCTGTCTGGCCTGTGATCCCCAGCAGTTGCCTCAGAACCCCATGGGCAGCCTGTGGGGTGCTGCAGAGCCTGGGCAGTGAGGTAGCTTCCTGCCCTGCAGAATAGGCAGCGGGGTCATCCCTTCCTGTGGGCAGTGCAGAGCCTGCGGTAAGGCAAAGAACAAGACAGTCACATCTTTAGCCATAACCACAACTTCTTCACTTTGGGTGGATGGGTGAATGGAGTCCTATGTGGAAACACTGTTGCCACTCCAAATTTCTGCCTTTTCCCTCCATTTGTTCCTTGTCCCTTTTTTTGTTCTATGTATCTTTGCTTCCTTTTCTCTCTTATCTGTAAAATCCAACCTACGTTTGCTGTGCAAGGGGGCAGGGGTGGACCCTTGGGGCCATAACAGTAAAGTCAGAGCTTGGCGGGAGGAGAAGGGGGGCTACTTCTAGCATCTGTGGATAGTTACACTGTGACCGGATCTACTAACCAATACAGTGACAAGAAGAAAGGGAGGTGAGTAACTCTTTCTCTTCACATCTTCTGTGGCACAATTTTTTTGAGTTCTGTTGCTTTTCTACATGCAATGACTATCCTAATGCAAATATTCCAGCTACTGTTGGTTTTTTGAGAAATTTTCTTCTGTATTCACTGTAAGTAATAAGTCAATGAGTAGACATTTCCAGACAGTTGTAGAGTGGGAGCTGCAGACTGGTATTTCTGTCTGCACCAAAAGCAACTGTATGCTGGACGGTTACAGCTGATTCATAGAAAGCCCAAAGGAGTAACTTGCAGTATCAGAAAACTTCTTTAGCCTAATGAAAAAACCATAGAAGAAGATCAGCTTTTAAATTCTGCAAATTGTTTGGTTAATTGAGCAGTTACAAAATTGTGTTCTCAACTCGAAATAAAAGAAAGAGATAATCAATACAAGAGTAAAGCTTAATCAATACTATTCATAATATTTAGCTTGCCTCCCTGGAAAGACCTAGAAGTAGCTGACAAGAATTAATACAACTGATACATAATAAAAAGCTGTTTTATTACACTGCTGTTTGCCAGTAATAATTTTGAAAGGGCTAAAATACCAAGGAGTTGCTTGTAATTATTTGGAGAGGAGTCAAAAGTTTGTCAAGCATAGATCACTTGCCTGGTGAGATTTTAAGTAAGGACTAGTTGAGGCATTCCCCTGCTATGCTGCATCCCTTCCAGCTGAAGTAGCTAGTTTCATAATTAAAGTGTTAGTGTTAGTGTGGAAGAAAGTGGTCAAACTCAGATAATCCTTTAACAGTTGTTCACTATTTTGATAGCTGTGTGAGGATACTTTAGTTTTAGGGAACTTGGGACCCACCTTCATGTCAACAGACAGTTCATAGTACTAGCTGGACATAAACTAAGGAAACTAGGAAACATTTCCTAGACTTTGTGGATGCTGAGGAATTTTAAAGAGTTCACAGACGTCCTTGTGTCTGATTTCTCCATAGGGGACAGTCTGATCTAGAAATTATACATAAAGTACTTTTGGAACCAAGCCTGAAACATGGATTGGGATAACCTGTTTGTAAGATTACAGGTTTTTAACTGAAGAAATAGTCAGTTTTAAGTTTTATGTAAATGTCAGTCAGTGGATTCTCAGTGGATTTGAAAAAGGGAAAGTAACATCAGCTTTTTTTTGTGTGTATTGATAAGTATGTTCAGGAAAATGCACAGCCCTTTATGGCAGAGATGTAACCAAGTTACTCACATAAACAGTATCTTCTGTGTGGCAATTACTTTTTAAGTATGTTTTGAATTTGGCTTAAAAGTCAGATAACCCAGCTTCCTGTGAATACACAAGGGAAGGTTTATTTCCTGCAATTTCTGTAGTCATACAAAGGGTAAGATTTAGAAACATAAATATTTGGAAGTTACAAAGATTATTCATAGAGTGCAATATTCTGTTTGGAAATGTATATAAATACTGTATGAAATACTGTACTGTCAGACTTCTATGACTTAAGGCTTTTTATAGCATCTGTGGAACTCTAGGGAGTTATACAAGGAATGAAAAGCTTGAAGATTTTTGTTTCATTCATTGTATAACATGCATCTTACAGAGCTTTAGATATACAAATGACAGCACACTTTAGTATTTAAAAAATTGCATACGATTTTATAAAAATATACATTTTGCATATGAAAAAGAAACCATCCTATCAGCCCTAGCCTTAGTCTGTCTTGCTGTCAGGAATAAATGATGGAAATAGTATTTTATGTATGGTCCTTATTTATATTTTTATTGTTAATAAAGGAGAAGTCATTGTTGTGACTAGTGAAAATACAATAAAATGTGATTCCTGCCCTGTGTTAACATAGGGTGATAATGTGATACCTGAAGTTTGCCATCAGCTGTTCAGTGATCCGTGTTAAATTTCTTGTTCCTCTTAGCCTGTTTGGTAGGAGACAGATGCCTACATCATAAGACCATCATAGTGTTTTGGAAAAAATACTAAGTGTTAAATATTCAGAAGCCAGCAAAGCCCCCTGGTCAGACCAACTTGATATAATAAGGCTCAGGAAAATATGAGAGACTGAAGGAGGAAAGTACAGAACATGCAACTGAAACATTCAGTCATGATGCTCCATGTCTTACTACCTGCAATGATTCCTGCAATAATTACCCCAGTTATTCAATTCAGTATCTGTCCCCAGCGCTGTATCCAATACTGGTTTTGTCTTTACTGACAATGTCCAAAGGCTAGCAGCAAAGCTGTTGGTTAAGAACTGAGATACTCAGGCCAAACAACACTATGTCTTTTAATAGGCACACAAAAGACTTCAGTTGCCAATAGCAGTAACTCATGGGCTTTTAAATTTCCAAATTTCATTTAAAGCATAAGCATTATAACAATATTAGGAATAATCTCCTTGAACTTTATTTAATATGAAGTCTGCTTAATATGTTTAAAAAACTTGATTTGATGTGTTTTTAGTTATTTCTGAATTAATGATTTTATATGACAATATCCTTATTTGGAATATCATCTTAGAATACATATAAGAACTTGCATTAGTTTTGCTAATTTTGCAAGCTCAGAGACTCATAGGACTTAGTAGTAATGCTGATTATTTTTAGGATGCTCAAGAGATAGAAATTGCTAGGAGGTAGTAAGTCTTCCAAACTTAACCTACACAGTTTGAAAAACAAGTACTTTGGTTGCTTAATTATTCACTTAGGCTTGTTTATATGCAATGTAAATATCAAGCTGGCTCTGACTTCTTATAAATTGCTGCTACTGTATGTCCCAAAGATAAATTGGAAACAGTTGCTAAATCAATCTCCCTGTAGTCAGTAGAATCTTCATTCCATATTTATCTGTTGAAATCCCTCTGTTTCTTGGTGGTGGTGGATGGGTTTTTTTCCTACTGAAAGATCGTGTCTTCTGAATAAGTATTTCTTTTATTGTGTAGAACAACTCCAAGACCTTTGGGGCTGCAGGCTGCACTAAGCACAGAAACAGAGCAATCATTTTATGCAAAAGGACTTAGTCTCAGATTTTGGATTTAGCTCAGTTCAGTACACAAAGAAGTGTATTGTATGAGTTGATTTAGTGCTTACTATACTGGAGGTGATAGTCCTACTCCAGCACAGCTATAAAACCGAGCCAGGGAATAGTTCTGTGAAATGCTCAGAGCTCCTCTCTTTTGACCAGTAAAAATTATGGGGTAAATTAGATCAGTTTACATTTTTAAATAAAAGGAATAGCTAGACAGATGTATTTGGTGGCTTATTGATACAAATGTGCCCTTCTGCCACTGATTGAGGGTTTATGCATGTTATACCAAACATGTTCAATGATGTGCAGATCGTGCAGAAGCAGTGATTTTTTGGGGGGTTGGCAGTGATGTTAAAAAGATTGGTATTTGGATGCTTCTGCTCCAGGATCTTTTAAAGCAGTTTTCTGTAAATTACAAGACAATTGTTTTGTAATATGTAAAGACCTGTCCTAGAAATAAGAAAGTCACACCTTGACTGAGATGCACGGCTGCATCTACTATACAATAAAAATACTGTTCTTTGATTTAGGACTTCTTTTCTGCTAATGCTTCAATTCAATTTGTAGTTTTCATTATAAGTCCTGGAGAAGTACAGTCCAATCAAAACACCTAAAGGTACTTGAGGAAAACAACCATCTCTACCATGATCTCTCAGAAGACATTCAGCTCTTATTTATCTCGCATCAATACAGCACCTAAACAGTAACTCAGTACCACTCCTATAATAATTGCAGTCTATGACTACCCATAAGGCTGAGATTCCAGCCTAGCTTCTTATTTAACATTAGTCAAAAGCATAGACAAAGGAATTTAACAAGAAAGGTGAGACAAATTTGCAGGTAAAAGCTAGAATAGCTGAGTTCTCAGAAAGTATGAAAAATGCCACTTAAGGAAAGCAGGCCACTTTGATGTATTAGGAAATGAACCTACGTACCTGTATCACATGATTAATGAGTAGAACTGGTAAATGCTGCTACAAAACAAAGAATAAATCTTAATAAAGATTGATCTCAATACTTTTAAGATGTTTACTATCCCAAACATGTAACCTTTAAGTAACATTTCAAAGCTCATTGTTTTTCCTTGGTTTGTAAAATTAAGCAAATGCTGAGGTCAGTCGGGCTGAGAATGAGAATTTTTCTGTAGTTTGACTGGTAGGAGGATAAGGTATACTGATACACAAAAATCCGATGCAAATTTTAACGTTCATTCGCAAGCATCCAAATTCTTGTAAACAGTTTTCCAGTAGGTTTTAGTCTTTCTGCTAACAAATCACTGAAATGGATGTCCATTTGAGTTACATTTACCTGTTTTGTAGGACTTGGAGAAGAAACATGCAATTAGTTTTAGAAAATGTGTGTCTGAAGTTATTTAGTGATAGCTGTAAGGTGAGATAAGAACTATTCCTATTGTATTTCAGAAACACATCTTTATGCCTTGAAACTGCTTATAACACAGCGCTACAGCTCTCAGCATTCTGTAATGAAGTATGGTGGAACTTGTGCCTTTAAGAACTGCTCTGAGAATCTGGTCAATCTATTCGGAAGGTCAAATTAATCAGAAAAGTATTCACTAAGACGGGATGAAGGGTGCTTCGGTTTATAATTTTGCTATAGCAAGTTTCCCAAATTGCTTTGATGAGTTAGCAAGAACATCTTAGTGTCTTCTAAACTGAACAATCATCAAATTTTTCTTAATTTCTAAAGCTAGATATTTAAATTTGTACATATAAAGGTGCCAAGTCAGAATTTTATTTTGCATTATTTACAATAATGTAAAACTGAATTTATATTCCTGTAGTCTGTTCAGCTCTAAGCTCTTCTCTTTGCTTGTTCTTCCAATCTGTAGTTCACTATGTATCTCTATCAGTTCATTGGTCAGCAATACAGCAGTGTGTTAGGAGTGAAAAGCCAGAAAATATTCATTGGTAAAAAGTTACAAAAGGTGTAATAATTCATGGGTTATCCTCACAGTGCAAGGAAAGTAATCTACTCGTGAGGAATGCAGCCTGTGTCTCCCAAAAGCCAGTGTAAAGGAAATAGCTTCTTTCAACCTACTGGTATGTAGGTTGAAAGACTTGTTATTCAGTAAAACTTCTGGGGTTGACCCTGGAGTTACAAAAAGTATCTGCACAGTTGAAGTTGCTATCTAACTCTCATAATTCATGGTTAGTGACAGAAGTGACTGTGAAATAGAGGCAGTGTCTCTCCTCCCACCTAACCCAGCTGCTTTGTGTCTCAGCAAGAGCATAAATGCTTCTTTTCCTTCCTAGTCAAAGGTGGGAGTTACAAAGGAAAAGAAAATCTTGAGAGGATATCTGTGGTGATACTGTTCTGCACAGCAGGGCTGGAGGGATGGCAGACTCCTTGCAGGGCTCTGTCACTGGAAATGCTCATGGGAAATCACAGAGAGAGGAAGGAGAAAGGGAGGGAGTCCTACTGTACCATGAGCATGTACAAGGAAGCATGATAAAAAGGGCATCTTCAGTGCTGTAATAATGCTGCCAATAGACAGTTTTTGTGCACTAGGAAATTTAGCAAACAGTATTATGAAACAATCTAGTTGTTTGTTGCTAAATATAATGCTGCAAATTTGATAAATAAGATCTTGGGTTATCTTTTCAGTTAAACTGGTGTAAGTCATTTAACAGAATAATCACACCAATATCTGTGATGCTCCTAAAAAAGTGGAGGAAGGATAACTTTTCCTAATTATATTAATACAGTTGTTTAAAATTTATGAAGTTATTATAAAATTTTAGCTATGTCAGTGTTTCAAATATTCTTAGTGGAAGAAGAGCCAGCCTTGGCTGTTCTGAATAATGTTTTATGTTGATACTAGGTGCTTTAATATGAAAAGACCTTTAAAAAAAGGTAGCTAATCCATTTCACTGGGACGTTCAAGTGTAGTGTGATCATTGAATCACAGAATAGGTGGGGTGGGAAGGTAGTCCTGGATGTTGTATGGTTCAACACCCCCTGCACAAGCAGGGACACCTAGAGCTGATGGCCCAGAGCCATGTCTGGATAGTTTTTGACAATCTCCAAGAATGGAGACACCACAACCTCTCTGGGCAACCTGTGCCAGTGCTCGGTCATCCTCACAGTAAAAATGTGGTTCCTGATGTTCAGAGGGAACCTCCTGTGTTTCAGTGTGTGCCCGTTGACTCTGATTCTGGCACTGTGCACCACTGAAAAGAGCCTGTCCTATTTGCACCCTCCCTTCAGGTATTTATAGATATTGACAAGATCCTTCTGAACCTTCTCTTCTCCAGGCTGAACAGTCACAGCTTTCTTAGCCTTTCCTTATAGGAGAGATGCTTCAGTGCCTTAATCACCTTTATGGCCTCTTGTTGGACTCTTTAGTGTGTCTATGTCTCTCTATACTAAGGAGCCCAGAACTGAACTCAGCATTCCAAGTGGTCTCACCAGGGCTGAGTAGAGGGGCAGGATCACCTTCCTCCACCTGCTGGCAACACTCCTCCTGATGCAGCCCAGGACACCATTGATGATCTTTGCCACAAGGCCGCATTGCTCGTTCATGTCCAAGTTGGTGTTCACCAGGGCCCCAGGTTCTTTTCTTCCAACTGGGTGTCCTTCAGCATATATTGGTGCACAGAGTTGTTCCGCTTCAATTGCAGGACTTTGCACTCAACCTTGTTGAACTTGATGGGTTTCCTGTCAGCCCATTTCTCCAGTGTGTTGAGGCTGGATGAAAGCATGACCTTCTGGCACCTTAGCCACTCTTCCAGTTGTGTGTCATTAGCAAACTTGCTGAGGGTGTGGTCTCCCCCTTCATCCAGGTCATTAATGAGGATGTTAAACAGGCTTGGACCCAATACAGACACCTGGAGAACACTGCTAGTAACTGGGCTCCAAGTAGACTTCGTGCCACTGATCATAACTCTCTGGATGCCACTATTCTTCCAGTTTTTAATCTACCTCACTGTCTGCTCATCAAGGCCATAATTCACTAAGCTTATCTGTGAGGATCTTAAGGGAGACAGTGTTGATCTATTGACAGAAAATATCCTCTTTATGCCTTGCCTCTAGTGCTTTTTACTAGTCTGCAATTAATCTGCTCAAGTAGTGGCTGCGGGATCAGGAAATTTAATGCCAGTATTAGTAGGGATTAGTTGATGCTTTTCATTCTTTAGGTGGGGGCAGTCTACAGCCACTGACAAGCACTACTCTTGATGTTACATATATATATATGTGCGTGTATTTATATATATGCATATTCTGTAATTCTGTAATATATATATTAATATATACATATTTTCATACTCTCCGTAAGAAAACTCCTTTCATTTGTCATATGACTCTTCAAGCTGAATGTATGTCTGTGGCCTTCAACTAGCTCGAAACAGTGTCCCAAATTTCCACTGTCAGGAGCCCAAAATAACCTCAGAACCCCTCCTTTACAGAATGGGGCAGTCTGCTGAAAGTGATGGCCAGTTTTGCAATTTCAGATGGCTGTTACTCAGTCTTGTAGTTACTGGCAGACATGTTCAAACATTGTCTCAGAATGTTCATGCCTATTTGCATCAGCTAAAGGCTCAACTCAGAAAGTGGGAAGCATAAAAATATCATGAGATAAAACTCTGCAAAAAGCAAGTGCTTTTTCTACATTAGATCCATAAACTAAAGAGGGATATTTGAGTGTGATGAATGACTTGATGTAAGAAAAATGTTCTTTATCTGATTTCTATGGAACAGCTCTATATGGAACAGAGGAAGTGAAGCACTCTGGGTTAGAAACATTTGAGGAAGTGGCATGAATTATAGAACATTCAAAACAATGCGAGATTATTTCAGAGGAAAAAAACACTAACCGAGAGGTGTACAGATTATTCAAAATACTTCTCTTGGCAGCAGATAATTTGCATCTCTATCACATAAGAATTAGTGGCTCTCATTTTACTTCACACAGCCTGAGTAGAAGTGTTTATAATATCAGACCTTGCTCTTTTCCCTCCACTTCACACATTCTCTCAACAATCTTATCCCCATATGTGCTTTTGGGGTGCTGTGCTATGACCCAGTTGGGTATATCCCTCTGGATGCCAGCTTTTTTACATGGCAAACCAATTAATCTTGGTACCCTTACTTCTCTGAATAACAATAGTAACTAAGACACAGGAAGATCTTCTTCCAAGCAGTGTATGGCCAAAGGAATGGAACAGGCAGGAGAATGGTCTCATTGCAAGAAGCCTTTCTGCCCAAGATAAGCCTTGAACTTGGCATTCCCTTCCTTCTCTTGTGTGGACTGGTCTCAAACTTGGCATGCCAAGTTTGGAGATAAGTTACAGTTTTTTTGGCTTTCAGACAATCTCTGTACTTGACACAACTGACAGCTCCCTTGATCTCTTTCTGCCAGGGCATAAATGTCCTGGCATAATTAACAGGGTTTATTGGTTTAAAGGACACAGCTTTGGAAAAAAGATCTGTTTAATTTACTGTCATGTGGAAGAAGCAACTCCCTGTAATGGCCCATTGTCCCAGCTGCCTTTGAGATGCATAGCTGAAACTTTTCTAGCCCTGAAGCTTTGTCTTCATTTTCCACTTTGGCAAACAATATTACTCAAGAAAAATAACACCAACATTTTTTCACAGAGATTTCTAAAAGCTTAAGCCAGATTTTCAACTGGTATCGATCAGGCCAGCTATCTTGACTTCAAGAAAATTTGCTAATTTACACAGGCTGATGATATAATCTACATTCTTCGAAACCAAACAGATAATAAACATTGGCAAAGCTTCTTAAAAGGACATCTAAATTGGTTTCATAGTCTGTCACCTCCATAAACTTATACAGAGCATGCATGATTTCCCGTTCTCCGGCTCATTTCCTGGTCAAGAACACAAAATGTTAATGCAGGAAGCAAACAAGACTCTCTTGAAGTTGATGGCATTTTAGAAAAATCTACTGCTATTGAAATAAACGTTTCATAAATACCTGGTTATACAATGGAGCATATCTCTTCCATCATGAAGATTTCAGGAAATAAATCAGGAGAGAATTGGATTTGCTGCATGGATGGGACAGAAATTCTAGCTTGCAACACAAAGTAATTTTACTGTCAATAATTTCCTTTGACTGAGAAGGAGAAGCTCAATTTTGGCAACCCCTGCAGAGCCCCCAGCACACAAGCTATTTATGCAAGCTGAACGCAGGGCCAGAATTAAACCTAAGCGCAGGAAAAGTAATGGGTAATGTAAAAAGCCAGCTGTTTAGAGCAGTGTCATGCAAACTAATAGATACCTTTTTTTATAGACATAGGTGATTCATAGTGAGTCAGTTCTAGATTATGTTTTGCCTAGCCCCAGAAGTGTCCGAAATCCCATGGGACTGCTATCATTTTTTCCTCTGCATCTAGTGAATATTTATGGGGACTGAACAAGAAGCTCTTTTAATAAGTTGTATAGATTTATTCTCTGCTATTATTTGGTGGAATATAGATTTCATCCTATGATTACATATGGCATAGCAGAACTCAAACCTCTCCTTGTTAGCATTGCTTCAGGAACACTCAGGGGTCAAAATATAGACACCTCTTGTTTTTTATTAACCAGGACAAAAATTCAGTTATGCAAAGGGTCCAAAGTGAACCTTAATTAAGTAACAATATTGGGTTTTTATGAAATAGCTATACATGTAGGTACTCATATGTGTTTGTTGGTATATAACCTGTACATTTAGGGATAAATTTTCTGAAAAAATCTGATTTCTGGACTTCTGAAAGTTTTTTACGGTTAACTGAACCAAAACAGGCTGCACCAAGCAGGTATGGATGCCATACAGCCGACATAAAGCAAGGTGAAAGCAAGCCTTTCAAGTCTGAGAGGCAAATATGATGTTTATGATACTTTTACCTAATTTATGACCCAGTTTCTCTGTATTTGGGGCATGGCCAAAAATTTGACTCGTGCATTTTTTTATCTTGAAAAATCCCTGTACTTTGCTATTGACATAATCCTCCCCCCCATTGTCTAATGTTTTATTTCTTTTTTCATTTATTGTTCAAACTTTCACAATACTGCCATAATGAAATTAAAGATCGCCTTTAATACCAAAAATATACATTCATATTAACCCACTGAACTCTTCTGATTCCACTGGTGGTAGCCTCTCCAGGAAATTGTCTCATGTTCCTTAGCTATGACCTCCTTGCCCTTTAAAAAAAGAGTCTAATTAAACTGATTTGGATTTCTTTTCTTGTTTATTTTGCTGGGGTTGTTTTGGGTTTGTTTGTTTGCTTTGATCTTGGTTTTCCCTCGAATGCTTTCCATCACATCCTTTTAAATAATTCCCGGGATTCTTCCTTCCAAAATTTAGTAAACTATATAGTTTCAATTTCCTGTGGATTGATTTACTGATGATAAAGTCCCTCAGTGGACATATGGAATAGGATAACGTTTTCTTTTTCTGACTGCCTTTCCCTTACTGCATTTGAAGAGTGGTTAAAAACTTACCTTTTTGCTGATTACTGGGAAGAGAAATGGAAATTAGTATCAAGACTGCAAAATATCAAATATATCTCTTTTTATGCCTTTTTTTCCCCTCTTTTTGACTGGAGCAACTTGGGAGAATGAGTTAATTAAAGTAGTTTTCTTAAAGGGGTTTTGAGTTGATTGATGGACTCAGTGAGATTGAAGTCTCCAACATAGTAGGAATATAAAGCAGAAAATCTAACACTACATTTACACTGAATTTCTTGTGGCTGGGTCAGCCAAGGCTTGTGATGAAATTTGCCAGTTTTCTATACTATTTGCCTGCAAGGAACCCTTTTGAAACAGCTCTGGCTTGTATTTCCTGGGACAATACTCAGCATGAATCTGGAAGCAGAATTCAAGACTCCTTCACTTACTCTGGCTGGTCAGTCCTCCCCGATGTATCCCAGCCATTTTTGTGCTATTATCATAGGACTAATATCAGCCAGGCAAAATAGTCTGAGAAAAGGAAGGGAGTTGTTCTCATATTTCTGCCCTCTGTCATGTTGCCTGTTTCTACAAAATGCCCTGCAAAGACAAGTGGGATTTATAGGGAGCCTGAGCTTAGACTTTTAGACTGCCAAAAGACAAAGCAGTTCTGAACAGATGGGTGGGTAGAGTGTAGATGCAGCCTATTGATGTATGTCATGAATCATAATGACCTAGATAATTGTGACGTGTCAGACTGGGAGTTAAGTTTCTTTCATGATGCTGATCCTATTCGTACAAGCAATACTCAAAACTGATTGTTTTCATTTAGCAGTTCTCACAAATTCCATCCTTTGATTGCTGTTACCTGGCAGTTACCTTAAAATTTTACTTCCTAGGGTCATATGAACTTCAGAGGTCATTTAATTTAAAAAGTCCTGACAAGAAATTACAACTAAGATCTGCCCTTTTGTATATGTATAAAGGATAAAAATCTAACATAAGTTAAAGATCAATCTGCCCATTGAGGGTCTAATTTTTCTTTTCTTACACTGATATGTTTCAACAGAATGCTGATTTTCACAGGAGTGAATAAGGTAAATTAGGTTCCTAGACAATTATGATTTTTTTGGGTTGACTTTCTTTTTCTTATTGATGATGGAAATAAGTATAAGAAACACTCCTATATTTCACATTGGTATGAGAGAAGTCTTGTGGGACCCTAGATAGAGCAGAGCCATAGTGCACATTTTGAGCAATAAGACAACTGACAGAAAGTTCGCAATCTAGGATTTTAAAATAAACTAGCTATATTAAAAAAAAAAAAAAGGGCAACAACAAATAGGTGTGGAGCTTTCTAATAGATATAAGTATCCCTTTCAGGAATCCCTTTCAGTTTGCTTTTGGTGTGTAGCTGTGTGAACATTTCCAACATTGTCATGCGAGTATATATTTTAATAATTGTTCATCTCCTAGAGACAAAAATTGTCCCACCTGAGAAACAAATCACTTTTGAAATAGAATTTGCTTATTTTCTTTTCCGTTGCTGACTATATTGGCATGCCAACATTTGATTTTTCTAAAATATCATCACTCACACAGTCTTTTGTCTGTGTCTTATTGTTTAACACCCTCAATATTTGGAGGCTCCTGAAGGGGTAGTTTAAATTGCATATGATTATTTCTATCCCCACAGGCAGAGTTTCCTTTTTATTTCAATGTATAAGCAATCCAATTTAATTTTGATTTTGTTGTTGCCAGACTCAGAGAAAATAAAATCTAAACTATAAAATTTGTATACATAGCAGAAGCAACCTTATTAATGTGGGAGGTAAAAGCAAATAGGCATATTTGAATGTAGGCAAAATCATTTGTCAAAACAGTAAGATGAATCACTAATAATGTTTGGGGAGCGGGAAGTATGCTTTCCTTTATAATAAACTCTATAAAAACCTTAAATTTTATACAGAAGAAAAATAAATCTACAGTTGCTGTATAAACTACTAGTCGCTATTGAAAAAAAAAAGTTATTGAAGTCAAAATAGCCATTTGATTGGAACTTGTCTGGGCAAAGTTTTATGGGTTACAACAATACATTTATCTTAGTATATTTGAATTACTAATATCCTAATATAATTCTCCCACCCTTATCTGAGATAAGGTTCCTGGTTTTGGCATAATTCAAATTACCTTCAATAATTTAAAAAACAATACCTTTAAAGAAATTTGGACAGGAATTGTCCATCAGGTGTGCCATTTGAAGACATACCTTCTCTTATACGAGCATAACTCTTCCAGTTAGAAAAGATATCCTGCACTGGTGGTGGATCACACATCTGTCACTGGTATTCACCAGCCCCTTCTATCAGATCAGGTGGAGTTTATCAACATCTGGACTTAGGCTTTTTGACACCCTGTGACCCAGAATGCCCCTAGACCCAGGGGACTGGGGACAGCAGGGCCTCACTGGGGCAGCAGAGCAGGGCCTGGAAACTCAGTCAGGAGCAGGACAACTGGAAAACAGAGAGACAGCCCTACGCCCAGGCATTAGGTACCTCCCCAGGGATGGTGATGGACTGAGACCACTCCAGGACATGCAATTACTTATGGGAATGTAAAGATGTTAAGTATTCAACTGGGCTGTTCTTCAGGAGAAGAAGTTACTGTCAATGTCATGTTCAGCTAGCAGGAGAGATTTTATTTTTTAATGCTTGTTGAATCCTCCCTCAATGTAAAGTTTTTCTTTTTAGTGAAGTTGCTCAAAAAATTATTTGTCCTTTATGTTCTGGCCCTTAAAACAAAATAAAACAATTCCCTCTAATACTGATGAAACTCCAGTAAATAAATAAAACGAACTATGAAATGACACTGAAGTAACTTGGAGACAGATTAAACACTATACTAGTAGTTTTTCTTTTCCCCCCTTTGTTGCTTTATCGCTATACAGATCCAAGGTTGGAGAGCACACATTGCATAGGCATCCAGTTGTGTTCAGTTCTATTGCTCTGCAGTTTCTAACAAGCCAGCTACTAAAAAATCATTGAAATTGCTGTCAGATCCATAGCCCTTTACAGACATGGCCCTGTACAATAAGCATTTAACATGATCTTTTGGAAAGAAAAGTCAATAATATTGTCACATACATTCATTTAGTTATAGTAGGGTTGGGTATCACTTGTGAAACACGTAATTAAGAACCATTTTTCAGTGGTAAGTTTCCTTGCAGCCTGGGAAATAGGAAGAATACTTACTGATTACTGTGTTTAGTGCCTGTTTCAGATAACTTTTAGAGACAAATGCCAAGCATACAATATCTGTTAGTAAGAGCTCTTTCTGATGTAATTAGTAGTTGTGATGAACAGGTTTCTTATTTAATGGACAAGATCTTCAGAATTAGTTAACAGTACAGCAGTTACTGCATTTAGTTCAAATATTTTTGAGTGGTCCAGGGTGGCTAAATTGGGCCTTTAAACAGTGTTCTGAATACTTGAGGTGGGGGCAGTTGTGGGGAGTAGATTTTCCTGAGAGGTTTTAGTAGTGAGTTTACACTAGTTAATGGAAATGCATCAGCTGAGAAGCTGATCCTTGCTTTTGAGCAAGACATTGACACCAGTTTTAACTCTTAAAAGCAAGATACAGAATCTTACATTTTCTAAAGGAAATGTTGAAAATTAGGTATTTGAATCCGTACTTTGGCAACTGAATGATTAACTCAACATTCACAGCTGTTGAGCACTGGGAGTTCTTTGTGTATGTAAATTTCGATGAGAACCTGAATAAAGAGTAAGTAAATCTAAATAAACATTTATTTTTCTTTGAATTTTGTAATTTATTTTTTGTTTTGTGTTTGCCATGCTTAACCCCAATAGGCAGCTAACACAGCTGCTCACTCACTCCCCTCCAGTGGAATGAGAGACTCAGAGGGGCAAAAGTGAGACAACGCAAGGGTTGAGGTAAAGACAGTTTAATAGGGAAAACAAAAGCTGCACACGCAAGCAAAGTGAAACAAAGAATTCATTTGTCACTTCCCAGGGGCAGGCAGGTGTTCAGTCGTTTCCAGGAAAGCAAGGTTCCATCATATGTAACAGTGACTTGGGAAGGCAAATGCCAAAAGTCTGAATGTCTCCCCTTTCCTCTCTCTTCCTCCAGTTTTTATTGCTGACTGTGATGTCATATGATATGGAATATACTTTTGGTCACTTGGGGTCAGCTGTCCTGACTGCATTTCTCCCCAGATTTCTCTGCAACCCCAGCCTACTTGCAGAGGAGCAGACTGAAAGGCAGAAAAACCTGGATACTGTGTGAGAATTGCTCAGCAATAACTAAAACATCAGCAATAACTAAAACATTACTGTGTTATCAACACTGTTTTCATCACAAATCTAAAATGTAAGTTGGTAGAAGCTACTATGAAGAAGTGTAGCTCTATCCCAGCCAAACCCAGTACATTCTCCATCCCTTATTCCATACTATTTACGTGATGTTTAGGTCCCAAGCTATCCAATACATCCTTATTTAATCACCTTTCCCCTTCTCATCCTTTGATATATATATACAGATATCATCCCCTAGTCAATGGATCATTGTGAAATGTCTGTAAAGTGTCCATAAAATGTCCATTGATAGTCTTTTTTTACTCCATGACTTTGGGCTCCATCAGGTGTGGGGATCACTCAGAACAGGAGAGGTGGTGTGCGACACTGAAGTTATTGGGCAACAAAGCAAGCTCAGGTCAGGTCACTGCTACTCTTCCACTGCTTTTTGTGAGGCACATTCTCCATTGGTGCCTACTATATTCTGGCCACCCAACTAGTAGGCATTAAAATTTCACAAAACCAAAATTCCTGCCCAGGAGACAGTAATACTTGACCACAATAGATATCTCTATCCATGCAAAAAGGACAAGTATTTATTCTTAATCTCTAAGACCTCTTTTTCACACTTAGTTATAGAGTTGATTGTAGAATTATGGCTCTCCAGAACCAGAATGAATTGTTTAGACAATGTATTATGATAATTTGAGTTTTTATAAAAGGAATGTGCACAAAGGACATACCTATATTGGTGACAGAGTGCAGAGAAGGGTTATTTGTGGTATGAATTTGCCTTATATCTCCCTTGGAGTCTTACTGTATACACTGAATTGTAGTACTGGTGCTCTGAACACTCACCCTCTCACGGAACCAAAGTTGAAGCCATCTACCTAGGTGCTCTCTAGAATGCTCTGCTTGCAATGTGTACATAAAGTTTTTCAGCAATTTTCTCATTATTGATACATGATGTGAAATAGAACTAGCAACTGACATAAGCTTCCTTGCTGGAAAAAATGTGATGTTAGCATTTGGTCCTGAAACCATAGCAGATCACAGGAAATCAAACCTGTTGTCTTGCACCAGTTGGAAGGGGAGACATGCAAAGAGTACCAATGGGGAATTTCTCTTCTGTCATTTATCATTCATATTTGCATCCATATTTGCATTCCTTGCTTGAAGACTTTCAAAAACTTTCAATAAGTTATATGTCCAAGGTTGAATTGATCATGGTAAAATGCTCCATCATATTGGCTTGCTATACTACAACCAAATGACCACTTGCAAAGATGAAGTCAATTTCTACATTAGATTACCAACCAACAAGCAAGACAGAAATAAAGCTCAAGATCAAAGGAGAGCATGCTCAAATTATTTGTATTTCAGTGGGAAATTCTTTCTAACCTGGTAAAAGAGGACTCTGTCTCAGTTTCCCATTTCTGCATCTTTGCAAGGTAAAACAGAATCCAGAAAAGTCAATGTCAGGTATAAAGTCTTTAGGATTTGGAAAACTCCAGTTATTGTGAATGCTGCTACATATAAAGCATTGAAGAATACAGAAGGTACATTGTACTCATCCTCTGCTTCCTATACTTGTTGCAGTACTTTTAATCAGGTTTAAAGAACATCGTATTTGCATGTTTGTCTGTAAATCTGACAAACTTTCTTTTAGAAAGGGAAAGACACTTCCAAAGACCACCAAAACAAAATGCTACTGCAAAAGCTCCACCTCTCTCCCTGGGGAGAATCTCGTAGAATCCTCAAGGTTGGAAAAGATTTCTAAGATCATAGAGTCCAAACTTTAATGAAAGAACAAATTATACAAAACATAAGTTAATCATAGCAGATGTTAATTGTATCACTTAATTCACAACTGGAAGTTACTCAGATACACTGTGCAGGGCATCATAATAGCATCTACTTGAAACAGAATAAAAATAAAAGAATTAATAAGGTAGAATTCACATTTCTTAGATACATACAGAAGACAGCAGAATTGTTTATTTTGGGGAGGTTGTGCAATTTTATTCAGAAACCACCCTTGAACACTAACCATCATTGTTTATGACTCACACTTTGCTAGGTAATTTTTAATAGCCTCGTTCTTGTCTTGTCAACAGCTTCATTTAGTAGCTGCCTCATTACTTTTCAAATTACAAGAGAAAGTAATTCAATTTAATGAAAACTAGTAGCACTTTGAAGTCAATATTGATGTAAAGCTGCAGGGGAAAAGTAGCTAAATTAAATAAAAGCAGCAGTTTCTAAGTTAAGCTTTACAGCATCTATGCAGTTAAATTGTGTTATGCCTATGGTAAATGTAAAATCAAAGATGTTTTTCAAGTACACACCTGGATGCCAGATCTGAAATAGAAAAGTTCTGAACAAGGCACAGCAGTACTGGGTTTATTGGGTGAAGATTCTAGATGGGATTTAGTTCATCTGTAAAATTCATATCTTATAATAATATAATTGCTAGTACTAAAGGCCAAAGTTGCCTCTGGGTGAAATTCACCCCTGTTTAGACACCAAGCGTAAAGACTGCATTGCTTGCACTACTGGACTTAATAAGCAATGCAATAATCTGTGGTCCTTTTATTGTCCCTTGAACAAAGATGAGCAGTGTTAGCAGAATTCACTTCATTGCAGTTATTGAACAATTTTATTGGAGAGGAAAATCAAACTGGGAAACTTTGCCTCTTGCCCTTTTTATAATAATGAAGTATATACTAAAACATCATTGAAATTTTATTCGTTCTGTAAGAGGAATGAAAGGACTGTTATACAAATCTCCCTTCATGAATCTACTTTGCCTCTTCATGTGCTGTGGCTAAGGTTAAAAGGTATAACAAATATTATGATTCAATGCCTAACACTGGACAATTTTACAAAAGCAGTCTTCCATACTGTTTTATGTATTTGTTTGACTATGATCAAACTGATTCTAGGGTAGGAAAGAAAAGTTATAAGAAATGTATTTTTAAAACCTATTTATTTAAGTGCCCTCTGTGAGCCATGTTAGTCTGCATACATCACAACATAAATCCTTACCTAGTTATTGCTTGCATGCCTGCTTATATGCTTTTATATAAACATTTCAAAACATTGTTTCTTATTTGGTTATGGGAGGTAGGAAGGAATCCTTCAGCTCATGTCATTATTTCATTTGCCTGTTTCTGGCATTTTTATGCCATCTGTTCCCTCGGAGAGTGCCTTTGCCTCTTATTTTATACTGCTGGTAAAGACTGATAAGCTCTGTTCCTAAACTATAGAAGTTATTTTAAATGAATGTGTGGCAAAATCCATTTATCTTTAGATTTTTGCATGAAATTCACCCTTATCTACAAAGGTGTGAGTATCCAAAGCCACTTACATTGTATTATCAGTTTTCAGATGTGGCTTAAGTATTTCTTTGCTCTTAGACTAATTTGGTACACTGATGAATGTTGATATAATTTTAAATAATAATTTCCTTTTGATTACCTACACCCTCATTTAAAATTCTCTCTAATGATGGATAATAATATTGACATAAATTTCATTATTAAGTAGCTTTATGTGAGGGATATTTATATAGTGAACTGTTCACAGTTTTGACCATGTAATTAAAAAAATACTCTAAATAAAAGAATGTGTTTAAGAATCTGATGTATGATGTGGATGTTGTTATTGTCGTCTTAGAACTGTCTCCACATACACCTAATAGAGAATTAATTTGGAGAACTGCAGTTCATTATGAACTTTTTTTAACAAGTTCTAGTTTCTCTTTTAGTTACTTTAAAATAGGGTTTTTTTTTATTAATCAGGGCACAAAATAATTAAAAACAAAACCCACAAACCCAGCAGTTGTAGCAAGCCATTCTGATATTTTGTTTGTAAACATGCTCAATAACCCCAGTAATAGAAATAATTATTATGCCTGTTTAGACTTTTGCATTCAGTTAGCCATATGGCAATTTATTCATCTTTACATAGTTGACCTGACACTTGTATTCATTTGAGTTAGCTTCACAGTTCCAAAAGTATGCAATTTCTGTTGTCCAAAAAGATGTATATTTTATTTCTTTAAATACTCAGAGAAAGTACATGGGGTAAAAACCAAACAACTTAATCTGGTGAAATCTAGATGCATTGAAGAATGTTGTACATGCATGGAAACAACTGATAAGGCAATTGAACCCTACAAACTGCACATGCACTTTCTTAGAACTCTTTACTAACTTATGAATATGAAACTTCAAGATACATATAGGTAAGATGTAGAACTACATTCAAATAGTACAGGTTTATCTAGTGTTTAAAATATCCTTTAAAATTGTCAGTTGCCAACTTCCTCTGACAGAAAATAGACATTTTCAGTCAATCAAATGATCTATATTAGTCACTTGTATATATCCCCATCCATGGAAGCATTCAAGGCCAGGCTGGATGGGGCTTTGAGCAGTCTGGTCTAGTAGAAGGTGTCCCTGCCCATGGCAGTGAGGGTTGGAGCTAGATGATCTTTTAGGTCCCTATGTCTCTATATGCTTTCTAATATACTTAGCCCATACCTTTAAGAGCATCCTTTAGAAGAACTGTTTGGGTATTTTGCCTCTTATTCTTCTTTTCTACAGCCAGCAGAAGACAATGTCTATGTACTGCTCATCATTTATATAGGAAACATACCACACAGAATCAATAACTTCAAAAATTTAAAAACCCAATATTAATTAAATGGAATTTAGCTTTTTTAAGAGTCAATTCGGCTGTATGTTTGTGCTTAGGGTGGAAAGACACAACAGGAAGCAAAAAGAAGGAATATGTCAGTGACTTCACATGTGAAAAATTGCTTGGTGTTCCTAAATCTGAATTTCCTCAAAATGTCCCACATTACTTTGTGTGTGATACTTTTAAAAATATCTAGCAAGTATACTTCACTTAAGTATTTTAATAATCATACCTGAGAATATGAGTAATGCTACCTAGCCTTCTTTTGTTTTGACAACTTTAAGACATCTCAAAATATTCTGCAAATTAGATTATTAGCAAATTGTTCATATTACAGTGTGACACAGGAGGAAAGTAGTGCAATTAGAGCTAGAGCTACACTTCCTGACTCCCAGTCTTTTATGCTATTCTCCAAAGCTTGGTTACTTTTACATGCTAGTGTGAGGCTTGATACCTCTTGCTAGTCACATTTGATTGTCATATTGCCCACTCAGCAATACCAGAAAAGTGTCATGGTAGCAAAAGGTTTCTTTTCAATCCACCCTTTTCCTATATTTAATCCATCTGAAAATATTAAATTCTTTATTTGTAGCTAACAATGTTGGAGAATTCTGTTAAAATTTTTTAAAGAATTTTTTCAAGTAATTCCTTTAAAAGTTATTTATGTTTTCCATCATAAATTACCTTCTTTAACTTTTTTAATGCCTTGGGTGCCATTTTTCTTTAGAGTTAAAGCAATTTAGCTGATTATTTTCAATGGATTTTCTTACTTAATTCCCCATGGAAGGTGTGGCAGAGGCACGTAATTGAGAGACACAAATTTCTCCCACTTCCTTGCTTGATCCAGCAGCAGAGTAGTTCAGGCAAAAATTTTCCTGAATGGGTGATCTGCCAAATGTTTCCTCTCTTCAGAAGAATGTGTTGGCAAATCTTAGCTTATTCCATCCAAATATGTTCCTGCTTGTTTTGCTTCATAGAAATATGTCCCATTTTTCATGAAAAGGTGTATGACATGTCCCACAAGACAGTGTTCTACACTCTACCCAGGTGTGACTGATAAGACTTTTTTCTGGGTTTTACATGAAAACATAGTAGTTGGAGTTTGTTCTCTGCTATGCTTTCAGAGAACAGTTACATACCACATTTCCCTCAGTCTGCCTACCAGCTCCCTTCCCCCAAAATACTGTCTTTTTGAAATCTGGCTCATTAAACAGTTTCTATTCATATCCCAGACCCACAAACAAGCTTTTCTGACATAAAGGTTAGTTGCATTTAATTCTGGTTGAAGGAACTGGAATCAGATTTTAGAGGCATATAGGACAGGGACAGCTTCCTAAAGCTGACATACCTCTGTCAAAGACTTAGCATCTAATGCCATCTGGAATTACCCAGGAAAGTTAAGACATAAGCCTTAACCTTGTGCATTTATTCTCGTACTAACAGAGGTGTCAGTTACTAACAAGCCCCCTGTATGAGAGTTTAGTAAATTTCAGGACTAGAATACTCGGTATTATTCTCTAAATTTCAAACTCAAAATAGGAATCTTTGTTAGTTCTTTCTTACTTATTTTTACACATCCTAATGAAAACTGTTTCATAAGCAGCAGCAGAATCAAAAGCCAGTAAAATGCAAAAGGTTTTCATCAGTGAATCAAGCAGCATAGTTGTACAATAGAGCATTTAAAAGCTGTCCATTGACCCTTCTATTCAGTAAGGTCTTCGTTGATAGAAGGAAAGTTAGTCTGGATGATATTTAAAATAATTTGAATTTTTACTTTTCTCTCAGCTGATCAGGTTTGGGAATTAGGTGACAACTGCAGACTGCCTCGGCTTTTCACATCTATATATTCAGGGAGAATAAATGATTGTGTTGTTTGAAAGCACTGTTTGTCTTCTTCAGTCATCTGGCAAATCCCCTTCTAAACTGAGCTGATATGGTGGCTTCAGTCTATCCCATTGTCTGCATTTTTCCATTCAGGACCTCCTCTAATTTATGACACAATTTAATAATCAGTCTCTGTTATGAACAATATCTTACTGTGTGCTGCCAACTGTACACAAGGTCTTATGCAAGCTGTGTGCTGTTATCGCTACACAACCAGATGCCTTCCATTAGTCATTCTAGTCTCATTCAGGAAATAATCATCAATAGTAAAAACTTGCAATTTTTAGACCAGAAGACTACCAATGCCTTTTTCTGCTTAATTTCTTCATCACTTTATCTGGCCAGATATAGGAAAGTGTTTAACTACACAACAATGGTGGACTAAAACAGCATACTCCATCAGGTTTAGGAAGGCATGATTCCTTACACCACCAAGGATCTTGTGTTATGCTTAAAGTGTTTAGCACTTCCACCTTCGAAAAATACGGTCAAACGCAGCACTTCTACAATTTAAAGAAATTGCTAAATTTAGTAAAGTTATGACAGTTTACATCCTATGAATATATTGCCTAATTTGTCTCATTAGAAGGATCAGAGCACATCTAGGTCAGCGTTGCTTCCTGCCATATTGGGCCCCTAATTTTGCTAACCTGAGGTCAAAATATTGTACAAGATAATGGACTGAGGTTTTAAATAATTTTCAAGTAAATATTAATCAAAAAATTCCCAAAGTTGGGGACTAAGCCAAAGCTAGGAACTGAATTATACTTGTTGAAAAAAAAAATATGGATGCTTTCTTCAGAAAAATGTATTTTGTGTTTAATGATTACAAATTGTTTTTATACCCAGACCTGTCCAGTTGGATTTGAGGAGCTAGAAGAAGCAGAGCATTTGCTATCTTCAGTAAAAAAGAAGCCATGAAGCTGCAATTGGATTCTGTATAATTTTGTTTGTCCTTACTTTGGGAAGAACTACCTCATCTCTGTCCTTATAATAATTATGTATTGGATTAAATTAAACTCACAGAAACTTAGATGTCTATATGTAGTCTTCTGCATATATGCCACGACCCACTACAGGAAATAGGGAACTCATGAATATGTTTAATAAAGCCACAAAAGGCATGTAGTTCACCCCAAGTGCACACTTGCTGGCTTGTTCCCAAGGAGTGAAATCTTTCACTTTTTTTTTTCACAATTCTGTACTATTCTGTACTATTGCCAGCTTCTATAGAAAAACCTGCCTGGAGCTTTTAGATGATTTAGGCTTTCTGAAGTGGTATAAACAAACGTAATAGGATAAGTTTCTAGCATAAAGTATCTGAATATTTATTTTTTAAAATACCAGAATAACAATGTGTTAATATCAGCATTTGGTATCTTCTAGTTTTGAAAGCTCGAACATAAGAAAATTTCGTCTAAGCCTTCCTTATGCTTTCTTTCACTGATTGATTCGTTATTCTATATAACACAAAGAATTTACCTGGAGCTTTCACCAAGATATAATTCTACAGAGTGCCTGTTGAATTTGCATTTAACAAATCATCCTGACAGCAACCTAGTTAAGACATGATGCAATGACACACGCGCTTTAATTCAGATATTCTGCCATTTAGCTATTTCTCTGAATATTGGATCTGCTGCTAATGCATCTAGGGCCCTCTGAAGATAGTCTAGGATTTATATTTAAAAAAACCCAAACCCTAGTGGATTATAGTATTTCTAAACAAGATATCTGGCTAGGGACACCAGCATAGTTTTTCACCGAAATGATTTTAAACTTGCTCTTTGTAAAAAATTAAGACATTCAACAATTTTGACCAAGGATTTCTATCAATCTCAGCTTCACCCTTCATGCTCTATTGCTCAAACAATCCAAATTTTAGCTAAAAATGCAATAAATAGAATGTGGATTTTGTATTAGTAATTTGGTAGTTGACTTGTGTCATACTGCCTTAGATAAACCTTCACAGCCTTCATAGATTAACCATATAGATTAAGTATATGAAGAAGCTTTTCTGTTGCCATTTTATAGGGATGGCATTCAGGGTGTTGTGATGTACCTCCACTAGAAAATCCAGTTGGCATTTGGGAATATTTCATAGCTCTTTCAGAGAAGCTGCCTTTCAGCAAACCTACACTAATCTCTTTCAGGGACTATTATCTGTCTTCAATAAATGGGATGAAAGGGCTATTTGCAATTGCATTTGAGCAGTTACAGTGAAATATTACAATTCCTTGTAGCATGTCCCAAGTCTAGGTAGGTTTGCAAGAGAATAGGAATTAAGCTGAAACAGATACATTTTTAGTCAGTTCCTTTGAACTACCCAAAAAAGGCAGACATCCTGAATGAAATTCCAGCATTACAAATAGATAGCATCTAATCATTAATTCAATGAGTGAGTTAGGTGTATTACTGTCTGGAGCTCATCTGTGAAAAGAGTTTGTGTGTTTGCTGGAAGCTTTGTTTTGTAACCTGTGATGTAGTGCCAGGTCTTGGCAGAGAAGTGTGGCCCTGATGCAGGCATGCTAATATGTTTGTATACCTATGAGAGCAGATGGTCCCAGACAGAGACAGCTCTAACTCTGTGAATACATTTTAATAAGGGTTTATTTCATATTAACTCTGGTCAGTGACTTCAGCAATGAGAAGTATGTGTGTAATTCAATGTCCATTCTTGATTGTTTTGTCTTCATTTAAATAAATAAATAAAATGCTTGCTGAAGTTTATAAATCTACTTAAAGCAAAAAGATATAAATGTACTTTTTTCTGGATTGTAAATAAAAAAGTAAACTAAACGAGAGAAACACACACGCGATCTAAGTCTGAGCATCACAGTTTGTTTTCCATCACTTCAGAGAATAATCACTGTCCTTGGAAAGAAATAAGAGATCGTATTAATATGCATTATATATTCTATTTCCAGTTCAGTTCCTCTAAATATTAATTATTGTTCACTGCGTATCAGAAAGCATCGCTAAGGAATTAAGTATTTCTACTGTAAGAAGCTGCTAAGAACTAGTTTCTTGAAAGTATTTTTATGACTAGTTCTTAGATAAGTGTTTAACATCTATTGTTTCAGTTGGAAATAGGAACCGTATGTAGATATTAGACACCTAAACATCACTGAGATTGAATGCCTTGTCCAATTTATCTAGCAAGCTCATTGCAGACTCTGGACATTTATTTTATTCCTAGCATGTGAGTTAATCACTACAACTTCTTTCCACACCAAATACTGAAAAACAGCTGCATGTAAAAAAATCACGTTCATCCCTAGAGTATATGATGTATATACATCATGCTTTCTCATAGATATTTCAAGAGGATCATTTTCAAATAGATTTTCCATTCCATTTAAAAATTTTTCTTACAGTCCAGATCCTGTCCCAGAAAACTGCTGCCAGAATGATTTTCTGGTATAAATAAATTAATGATAATTTGCCAGAACACACAAGAAATTTCATTTTTCTAGAATCATTTAGGAGCAGAATTTGGGATGTGTTGTGTGTGTAGCAATTAAGAGCCCTGAGGCAATCAAGGGGGTGGGAACCCCAGCACTGCAACTCTGAAAGAGAAAAAAAGTGTCTTGCTTAGAGAAGACTTTGTGGACCCAGTAAGAACAGAGGGAGCTGAAGCAGAAACATTCCCTAAGCTGCAGAGACCAATTTTTAGTAGCTTGACACCCAACCACACTCTTTCAGTGTGGTGTTAATTAGCAACTCACTTAAGTAACAATGCACATGCTAGAAGCATTACATCATCTGAACTTGTCACTGGCTG
The DNA here is from genome assembly GCF_001604755.1 of Lepidothrix coronata. NCBI lineage: Eukaryota > Metazoa > Chordata > Aves > Passeriformes > Pipridae > Lepidothrix > Lepidothrix coronata. Next base: position 4,318,163 of record NW_016690216.1, read on the forward strand.
TTGAGCAAATAGCTGTGAGGACCGGATACTATTGCATTACAATTTCTTTGAGTCTTTTCATAAAATCCCAAGCATGGATTTAACAGGGAAACTAATGTGGTTTTGCCCCTTCTCCCCTTCCACCTTACCTCCTTTCCTCATTAAGAACACTATTCTAGCATACATTGTGTGTTAAGTGATGAGGGAAGTGGTAGCATCTAACTCTGCATACAAATATCAAATTCTTTCCCATTTTTTTGAAGCTAATTAAAGACTCCCACTGAAGCAAATGGGAGTTACATAAGAATTTTACACTCTGAAAGAGCAATTATTCTAGACAATGAGCAATCATAAAATTATCAGTTCAGCAGTGTTTATGCACATACTTGCCTTTAAGCAAGGGCATAAATACATTTCATTTTGTAATCCATTTAAGCATGTACTTTACTTTTAAGACACAGACTTCAGCAAAACCTTTAGGTTCAAGGTGCTTTGCCACAAAGGACATAAATGAGTTTGTCTCCTGCAGACTTTCAAAAAAGTGTTCCTGCTTCAGAGAAAATCTATTGAAACAAAAATGTAAATGAAGCCTTTAGAATAGCTTTGTTTACTCTGTTAAATTGTTCATCATATGAACGTGATCTACTAGGTTTGATAGGAAGCTGAATATGATCTCAGGGTGGTGTAGCCTGCCTTTTTTATTTTACATTTGTTCTATCAATAGAGAAGTTTCCAGCTTCATACTGAGAAATCAAGAAGGCTCATCTAGCATGTAACAGTGACAAAACTGGGAAAACTTTCTTTGAAAAGTACTATTTAAAAAGCTGTGAGAGAAAAAGCACCACACCTGATGTCTGTGAAACATAAAGTGCTATGATAGGGTTACTCAAGACTCTGCAAGGGAAAGCAATTTTCTGGGAAGTCTACAGTGTAATGATGATGATGTGAGGAGTCCATGGGCCTGCTTATGCTTTTTTTTTTTTTAGTAAAGAGCATTTGTGTTCAGAATTCCCATCTGTATTGGTACTCAGTTAAGAAGTGAAATGTAACTCTGCAAAGAGATTCAGGTAAGTGTGCAAAAATAGTTAGGAAGTTGATAACAAACTGACTCTAGTATTGAATCAGGAATGCTTCAGTGTGGAACTTTCTCACAATAAAAAAGGTTTGAAATATGAGATCTGCATTGGTAGACATCTAAGCCTGTAGACAAATAGACATCAGACCTGTAAAGAGAGGAAGATACTCTCATAATTAATTGTCTTTTAGGACCTAATTTAGGACTTTTTTACTCTGAACTGACAGCTCTGACAAGATCAATGCAGTGAAGAAAAGACCTTGACTGTTAGAAAGTAACATTTTTATATTGATTCAGAAATATTTTTGCAAGAAGTTCGCAACTTAATTGCTTAAACCCCCAAAACTCTTTCAAATAACTACCCAAAAACTGGTTTAGAATTTTATAATTTTTGTTTGTTTCTTTCATTCATTTCCTCAAGCTATAAAAACTTAAATAATTTATTGTGTAAAAAAGCAGTCAAAATATGTTTTTTCTCTGTAATTCTTGGCTGATCTGAATAAAACTCAGAAACTTCAAATGAACCAGTCTACTGCTATGGCTCAGATGGTGTATTTTTTCCAAACAGCAATTTTCAAGCTCTTATAACTTTCTGAAAATGTTATTCTTTGGGTTGAAATTCATCATGTTTATTTCAATGTGAAGCCATTTCAGAAAGCATTCAGCATAATATCAGGTGGATGCATATTATCACATTTGAATCTCACATTGCACATTGAAACAAATTACTCCATGCATTTATATCAATTTGCAATCAAGCAAGTTATTTAGGTTTTTTTCACCCCCTTTGCTGGATTTATCTCTTTTTTAACATTTTAATATTGCACACACTCAAAAGAGAGACAGAATGTTTTTCCATTTTATGTGCAATTACTCACCACAATTTTTAACAGCAAAGGAATTTTGTGCAAATAATATGTTAATGCAACATTAGTCATGAGATTTGTTGAGAACTTAACAACGTAAGTCAGAAACTTATCAACCAAATTATGACTCCCAGAGCAATGTTAAGTTAGCATATTATGCATATATGTGAGACATAAATAAAAGAAGGTACAGTTTATAGAGATATAAAGTGCTACATATAAACAAGATGATTACTTATTTAAAATTAGAGATCCTGATGTGTCTATAACTTATCTTGCATTAGTTACAGCTTCTTTGGGAACTGTAACATTGAAATTTGTGCTTTCTGTCTGATTACTTTCTCATGGCAGTGCACATAATGCGGACTATCGCCAAGATCGATTATATACTATAAGCTTATCTGAAAATACTTTCTGATGGTTTTATCAATTCGTGGATGATAGAAAATAATTTTCTTTGGGAAATGTTCTGACTGATTTTTATGGATATTTTACAATAATTCATCATATAAAATGGCACCAAAAAATAAAGCAAGATTTTAATGACCCATTAATGAAAATTATGAATATTTAAGGTAATGTTGCACTTTATTCCTAGGATCTCGGTTCCCACATGTGCTTGCTCACTGGTTTTGATCAAAATCATGATAACAACCACTGCTAGTTGTGAAAGAAAAGTAAATTGGCAAATTTCCTGACAGTTTAAAGCATTTTGGGCTCTATATGTCACAGTGAAGCTTATGATTAACTTTGGAGCTCTCTCTGTTGAGAAATGATCTTTCTTAAGTGCACTTTCAATTTACAGCTCAGTATAAGCCACATTGCTATGATGATGTCAAGAATTAAGTACTAAATACATTTTAAATAGTAATAGTAAAAATGTTCTTATTGTGCACAATTAATGAAAACAACCAAAAAATGTAAAAAAATAGAAGCTTTTTATTTTACTTCTATATCTACTATCTTACTTCTGAAATATTGTTGATTAAATTATCTTTCTTTCATAACATTGGTTTCTTGATTATTTATTTATTGTGTAAGGAATTCATAATCAAAGAAATTAAATGATATGAGACCTATGATGGAGAGGACAATTTGTTCCAAAAAGTAGAAATAATTTATTTGCTTTAAATAAGTCTATAAATGCAGTGATCTTTGGGGAATAATTGGGAAACTCTGTTTATCCAGGCGATACTTGGTTGCTTAGGACAGTGTAGCAATAACATACAGAAGATGGACAGTTTTTATTATTTCTTCCTTAGGTGGATTACTTGAATGACACTGGACAGGACTCCTGCCTGTTTTTACTGCTGTTTTTTATTTTCATCATTCAGTTTAGCATCAAAAACAGGCCTGAAGGAAAAGTCATTTAACCCATCCAGTTTCTGTGGTTTAAATATTTAGTAAGTGTCCAACCAACATTTCTTGGCTTGCTCCAATAGCACAAAACATCCCCTAGAGCTTTTGATCCGTTTACTTAAGTAAATCTGGGTTTGACTGCTTAGCCACCACGGTTAGATAAAACCCTTTAATTGTGTGACCAGAGATTATTTTGAATGTAACTTCCATATAAAAAAAGTAAGTGGGACTCTGACTATGAAAGCTATAAAAAATCAAATTGTAATAGAAAAAATACTTAGAGTAAGACCTTTTTTATGGTAATTTGTATTAACCAATAGTAAGATTTAATAAAAATAAATTGTAACTGAATTAATTGTAACTGAAAACACACCTACAGGACATTTTCAGCCTATGTTTCTCTTCAGAGTTTTCTCAACCATTGTCTGCCAGAAATTACTTATTAAATTATAGATGGGGCTTAAAATACGTTAGCTATGGATTTACAGTTTGATGACATGAGATTCTGAAGAGAAAGTGAAAACATGCTTACCGTCGTTCTGAAAGTTAGTGAAGAAAAAGTGGAAAAAATAAGGTTATAAAAGAAAAAGCAGTATCAAGGGTGTATTTCTTCTGTCTTTGAAACCATGTAAATGGTTTTTTATAAAAGTGTTTAATTTCTTTGTCTTTACCTATGATTTACCCGTTCATTCTTGTTTACATTATATATTTCCAATCATTGGTATGACTTTTTTTTCCCAGTTTTGATCTATATTATCCTGTTTGTTGGTGACTACTTCCAAATAGTTAGTTATTTGAGTTAAACCTTTCAAAACCGTTGGAGAATTGCAATGTAAACTCTTTCTGTCTTAAACATAGCTGATCTAGATAGAAAATAGAATTCAGAAGCTTACTGCTGCGTAGTCAGCCTCAGATGCAACCGTCAAGAGCTGAAGAGGTTAATTCTACACAGTGCACTTTTTTTTTAAAATTACATTATGGTTATGGTAGGGAGTTACTACTGATCCCTTAACCATCATTCACTTGCACAAGAAGTGCACCAGCAGCTTCAGTTAGGCTAAAGTTCAGAGTGGATTTTTTTATCCAAGCAAAAAACTTGATAGATTTTGTTGTTAGATTTTTGCCCATAGTGAGGAAGTTGCCATGAGATTGCTTTTAGTTATTATTCCCATTGCCTATTTGCAATATAACATTAATCCCAAAATTTCAGCAATTTTGGGGATTTTGCTGATCTTTGGCAGTATTTTGAAAATGGACAGAACCCTCTAACAATAGCATGAGTCCTTGTCTAGTATTCCATATTCTATAAGGTAGGATAGATTACTCAATCAGAAACATTATTTTCTGATAGAGATATGTCAATATTCCTAATATTCCTGACCCATTTTTGTCTGTGCTCGGTCTTCCCATCTCCTTGAGGTTTTGGGGTTTTTTTGTGTACTATCCAATCTCTCCTGTTAAATTATATCTATTACCTTTTATTTCCAATGAACATGGAAAATAATTACTTCCTTTCCTCTCTGTGGTGGCCACATTTTATTTATAGATATTTCTTATGTCTGTCCTATGCCTTTCACTATTTAGCTATATCTTTGTCAATTTACGTTATTTTCTAGACAACTTACCATTCTTTTAGATCTTCTCTGCTGGTACTTCAAACTGAACTCCACTTTGAGGCTCTTCTCTCTGGTGACTACTTCCTAAATTTAATCATGTAGATTAAATTTCTAAAATAAATTATTTTTTGTAGAGTTTAGATAATAAATTTGTCACAATGGATATAGTACTGATGTCTCACATTCAGTGAGTAGTCCTTCCAAAACCCCTTCTGGGCACTGACTAGCTAGTTGTTTCTCATTGTACATTTATTCAGCTGATTATTCCAACATAGAGCATTGAACCGAATCCTGTTTTTTAAAAGCCACTTCTTCTGAAACAACTTTGAATTCAAATCCTGCCTTGCTAAATGTTTGTGGGTCGTTCCTCCATGGCATTTTTTGTAAATTGAACAAATATGCTCTCTATTTCATCATCTATGTCCCTAATGGAAAATAGACCACAGCTAGAACAAGCAACTGTGAAATGATTCTGAATAGATTCCTCTAGTTTGATAGTAAAGTAGCAATAAATGAGAAGCTCCAAATATAGCACTGGTTGCCGACTTACAGGTACATTATAAACTAAAAGATTCAGATAAGCTTGAATTTGAACTTAGCATGGTACCTCTTAAGAAACTGCTATTATAAAGTTTTTTATTTTACTTTAACCGATTAATTTATACTTTAGGAAGAAAAAGGTTGCATGTCTGGAAATGCATTCCTAACGTAATATAAGTAAACTCATATCTGCTTTGCTCACAGTAGTTGCACATTACTATCAGAAAAGTAGCATTTTATAGTTATTTTGCAATGAATTAAATGAGTGTCAAAAGGCACCATTCTGCAGACAGTGAAGTTCATGGAATACAACAGAGGGTTTTTGCTAATACCAATTTTATTTATGTTGGCCAACTTGCATGTCATCTCAAAATATTTTTGTTTATTTTTTGAGTCTTAAATGGCAAAATTTATGTTCCTAAACTACTTTATGCATATTTGCAAAATTTGCTAATGAACTCTGCAACGGTTATATGTGTTTACAATAAGGTCATTTTGTAGGTAAACATGCATAAACACAGAAGTAAAACAGTAAGTAGATGTCAAATGTGCCAAAATTTTGTTGTCTTATTTATATAGCAAGGTTATATGCTTCTAGGCATGGTCACTTTATAATAGAGCTTTAAATACTCTTTCACTTCTAAGTACAGGAAAATTATTTGAGTTTGGAAGGAAGATTAGAGCACGTAGTAATGAAGACTCTTGCTGCTTCATTTTTGGGCTATTCTTTCATGTCTATCCAAAAGCATTCACAGCATTATTTCAAGTTGTTATTTAAGCTATATGGAAAACACTAAATGGTGACTTTTCAAGAGGCTCTAAGACTATTTCTCTTTTCTTGATCAGTCATTTATAAGTTGAGAAATTTCTTACCTACTTATAGGTAAGAAATTATATAGGCTTAGCTGACTTTAATTTCTCTTTTCTGTATTGTCTGGCCTTCAATGAACAAATCATCACATTGTTAAAAACCTTCTGATGATGCTAACAGTCAATACTACTGGCTGAACTCAAAAGAATATATTTTGAGTGATATTCTTAGGTCAAGGTTTTTGGTTTTGAGCCAGAAACTATTTGAAAACATTCCAAGAAATCAGAAATAGCAGACACTTAAAAATCCAGTATCTCAAATAGGAAACAAGTTACAGCAGATCACATTAAAAAAACTTCTCAGAAACTGCCATTCTCTTAGAAAAACTAGAAGACTTTGAATATCAAAATCAGACATAAAACGGGACAGTAGTATTAAATGTAGACAGGAAGACATTGATACCCTTCCATATGTAGATATTTTACTTGCTGCACTTCCGTTAAAAAAATAAAACCCCCTGGATTCATACCACATACACATTTTTTTTCCTTTATGAGTCCACATCCTGGGCTTGACAGGCCAAAACTGCCACTGAAATCTGAACTGGATCCAAGACCTTTCTTTCTTTTTGGCAAACACATACAAACCTACATATTCCCAGTTATGTATATATTCCTCTTTATTATAAGAATCCCCTATTCTCTTAAGCATGATGTCTTACTGATGTAAAGTGGGCTAGTTGACATAAATAGGTGGGACATGTCACCACATGATGCGTCACTGTGGACATAGGAACAGATGTGCTGTTCAAAAATCCATGGTTAAAATGTCTGTAATATATGATTAAAGAAATATTTATTTTTCAAAAGTAAAAGATTTACTCCCCACAAAAATGTTGCTCTGGTAAAGTTCATGCTTTTCAGTACTTTATGCTTTTAATAACTATGGTGAATATTGTACCACAAAGCTCCCATTAATTAAATTGTATTGGGATCAAGGCAGTAACTTTCAAAAAATTAAAGCCACCAAAATATATTTCAGACATCTATGTAATCATTTGAGCCTTGTAGCAGCCTTTATTTAGGAAAACCTGTCTTCAATGATAAGGCAAACTGAACAAAAGCTGTGGAATGGAGTTTAACTGGTACACTTAGATTTCCTAGGAAACTTTAGCGCTTTCTAAAATGAAAAAAAATTTGTGTGTTTTCAGCAAGTAAATCTTTTTGCAGTATCTAGAAAGTATAAAACAAAGGGGGTTTCACACCAATTTTCTTTAATACTCCAAAGCAATATTATTTCATCCATTGACTTTGCAATTGAAAAAAATTTTTACTGTTGAAGAGTGATGGAGTTATAGAGTCTAATCTTTTGAGTTAGTGATAATAAATGGATGACTGCCATGAATTTATAGACAATGAAACTCATGCTTAGTAAGAAAAAATGCAATCCTTGTTTATAGATATGTATTTTCTTTATTGTTCATAAGTAGTAGTGTTACTTAAATACGTTTAAAGATGGAGCAAATAGTGGCTTATCTAATTACAGTGTCTTTTGGAAGCAGGTGAAAGGATGAAGTTAGAAGAGGAAGGAAGCTGAAAAACAAAAACAGAGATTTCTTCTTCTTTTTTTTTTTTTAGGAAGAAGAATATTGAGCAGGCTCTAAGATTCCCAGGTGACTATCAAGAAAATTATTGTTTTTTATTGAAGGCTATTAATACCTTACTTTCTGTTCTTGTTGCTGCTTTGCACATCAAAATATGGATACTTGGTTTCTGACAATAGGAGTGAAGAGATGTGACCAAGCAATGCTGGCAAATATTATGTTGCAAGTTTGACAAGATCCAATGTAAAAACTAGTTATTGAGATTTATGATTCAGAGTGCTATGCCCTAGCAATGCTGGAAGCAAAAAGAGTTTTCATGTCCTTTGCCACAATGCTTGTTAAGTCCTGAACAATGGAATAGTCTTGCTTGGCAGACAGAATTAGACAATCTGAGTTGTCTTTGCTCAGGAATGAAATTGAATATTTCTTGCTGTGAAGAGTTTTCCATTTACTCCATTGTTCAGACTGCATTGATTCAGACAAATTGATTGTCTCTGTGGTAACAGATCCATGCCAAGGGATGACAAAAGTTAAGTCATCTGTGACTAGGATTCAGTCAGTTTTTAACACTGAAATTCTGGAGGCACTCACATGAACTTCTGGAGGCATTATAACTACTGAAATACAAAGGATATACACCGAATTTCTTTGTAGTACTGGCTACGAAATGGGATTAATATTCTTTTTGTAATTTAGAATTTTTGTCATATGGCTTTAATTTATGAAACCATATGGAGAATAATTCCTGGATATGGATTTTCTCTTCTAGATCTAAACATTTTATTTACACATAGCAAGATATTAGTCAAATGACCTTAAGCTTTGTACTTAGTCAAGATATTCTACAAAGGCCATCTTTGAATTCATTACCTCCATAGATCTGCATTATAAAACATTGACCAGTGAGGCTCAATCCACTTTTAACCAAAAGTTTAATGTAATTTTCGTTCACAGTCTGTTTTGTTTGTTCTGTGTTTTCTTGAAAATATACTTTATATAGTGATAGTTATGTGAATATGTTGTAAAATAAACAATAAATGTGTTTCATAGCATAAGTTTGTTTACAAACAATTTAGGTTGCCTAGATGTGAATTTTGTTTATAAGAAGCACACCCTATATATCTTTCCCTTGAGGAAGCAGGTCTCGGTTAGTGAGTATAAGCTTTCTGTGGGCGTATTTTTCTCAGTCACCTTCTGTGGATCACTTGTGGTCCAGGGGATTTCCCCAGGGACCCTAAGTTATAGTTTTGACACCACTTATTTTAGAAACTAAGGGGTTGAGCCATCCAATTATTTTGAAAGAAGACTTTGAGAGGATGGCATTAGTTTTCTGGTCAAAGAACATCATATCTTTCCTTAGGAAGACAGAGAACGAAGGACAGCACTGACTGGAAATTTTTGTTATGCACAGAAATATTGAACATCAACATAAAACTTTTATTATTTGTCTGAGCTTGAGCACTGATGATTTATCTTTAGATTTTCTTTTTTGTTTGTTTTATGTTTTAACCAATAGAATAATTCTTCCTTCTTTGACCAGACAAAAAGAAAATGTAACTCAAAATACAGAAAAACATGGAAATTATGTTAAATCTTGAAATCTAAAAGCAGAAAACAACTGGAGTTCCAAGAAGGAAACATAAAAATGGGAGAAAAACACACATGTAAACCTCAGGCCAATAATTTAAAATGTCGTTTTCCCCGCTACCCCCATGTAACATATTTTGCAGAATTGCCACTTTTTTCTTTTACAGCCAAAGTTACATTTTGGGTGTGTATAAAATGTTCTTTACATTATTGTGCTTGTTGACTTGCTAGCCTCCTGAGTGTAAATGTGTGATTTCTTTGTCATTTCCCAGACAACATTCTGACATATTGAGAACCAGAAGTTGTTTACAGACCATTTGAGAAAGAGTATGCTGGAAGAATTTTAAAAATAAAATTAGTTATCTGTTCCAATAACCCTTCTCTCTGTGTTGACACAGAGCTAAAGAAAGAAACAAACAGCCCAGTATATTCTGGCAGTATCTCTTTTTCTGAGTTCGTTCTCGCTCCTGTAGAGGCTGAGCAGTAGATTTTGGGGCAGCAATACAGGTTAACTAAAAACTTCTTCTGATCCTTTGTTAATTAAAATAATTACATTACGTGTGTGGAGAAAGTTAAGATTGTGCTAAGGATTAAATTGTTTCAGATGTAAAGGAGACTTCATCCATAAGCTTAAAAATGCTATGCAGAGTGAATTGTTCAGAAGTCTACAGTTCCTTTATTAGATGTGAAAAAGAAAAGAACTTGAAAGATGTTGTTTCTCTGCTGAACATTGAACAAAGATCACCTGCCAATATGGGTAATATTCTAAAAGTACCTAGAAAATGATGGGGTTGAGCATGTGGCCACTTTTGCACCTTTTTCTGGTACTGCAGTTTATACGTTACTAAAATGGTTATAACAGGTGCAGAAAAGAGTAGCAGCTACCACATGATAATTTTGGTTACTCTACCAAGGTTCTGAACAACCTGTTTAACTTTCAGAAAAACAGATAACTTATCTAAAAGAAAACACCTCAGGTACAGCTAGAAGTAAACATATAGCTGTAATCAGGTTACATAAAAGTTCATGTGCAATTCAGAAGTTAAGCTTCTAAGTTAAACAATCAAAAGATGACATTAGGAAATGAAACTGTTTTATAACCTTGACTTTGTGATATAATATTTCAAAGCAGCCTTATACAGCCTTTGTTTTGCTTCAGAGAGAAATTTGACCCTGTTTAGTAAAAAAATGTTCTTTAGCCCATCTGTTTCAAGGCCCATAGACATTACAATGCAACCTTGTGTGTGATTTTTTTTCCTTCAAGATGCCAGAATAAAATGGACCTGTCTCATCCTATATGGACCATTAAGATAGTGCTGTCAGCATCCTCAAGATGGAGTTTTTATCTTTAACTACTCCTTAAATGAATGCCTGTTCCTGGGCAACTCAAACTCTGCTGACCTCTTTAAGCCTTTGTTCAGATTATAATCAGTAAATTCATTCATTCAGCAAAAATAGCATGTGACATACCAGAATAATTACAATTAACCAATGCAGCATTAATTTGGATTATCTAAGACTAGAATGCTGATTGAAGGATCAATCTCTGGTGTGGGAATTATCATCAAATAAGTATGAAGCATAGTTGAATAATGAAAAAGTAAAGGAAATTACAGTTAACTAATGAACACTAGATGAACAGAAAAATACATTCACATTCGGTATGTGAGAGAGTAAATAATTCATTTGGTAAAATGGATGTTTAGGAGTGTCTGAATATTTCTAAACACAAATACTATTCTGCCTGGGCCTTGTTAGAATATCTTGTTTCTAAAGCAATTATTTACCTCATCCCTTCTTTAAAATATTTTTCAGTTTATTTATACTGCATTCTAGCTACTAATATCTGTTGTCTTTATTTAGTCTGACAATATTCTTTATTGCCAAACCCCTGAAAGAATTGTGGAGAGGAAATTTATCATGGGAACAACTTTAATTTTGGGAATTTGATACTAAAATACTCTTTTCCTGTTAGAAGATTTGGTACAACAGGTACAGGATATTCTCTTGTGCTTGGCGAAGGTGGCAACTGTGGGATAGTAAGTTCATATTTTCCAACAGTCTATGGAAAAAAAGGCATTGTATACAATAATAATACTTGATCCTTTTTGCATATATTGAGTTGCTTACATTTCTGTCTGTGTAAATGCTCTCTTCTCAAGATCACAATTTAAAAAGTAAACCTCAGTTTCTCTCAGAAGTTCATGTGGTTCCCACATTAAAAAAACATGCTACTTTGGCTTTAGGTCACTCCTCTGTTCAGCAATTGTTTATTTTACTTTTGAGTTTATAATGCTAAGAATTCATCATGGAAAAGAAATTTCGCTCAAGTCATTACCATCAGTTTTTTAATATAGTTAGTGCTGACTCCTGTTAACTGTGCATTGCTTATTTATGCTTATAAACTGCCTGTAAGTATTCTTAGCAGTCCTTTGAGTTACAAAAACCAATTAAACCAAGTCACCTGAAGCTGCACTTAAAAGTTTTACTTAAAAGGGAGATTCATCTCTTCTCAAGCAAAGAAATATATCACAAATGATGCTGTTGCATTCTATGGGTCAAGACAAGGACAGCTATTGTGGGTGTAGGCAGATACATATCTTCTTTGAGACATAGAGATGTGCTCTCTGGGACTATTTCTTGTAACGGACAGAGATGGTGAATGACTGGGAGAGATTATCAGTTGTTGTCCCCACTGAAGCACAGCTACTGAGGTATGTATTTACCAGGCATCAGAGTACTACTTGAATGAGCTGTATTCCGGGTCAAATGTCTGTGGCAGATTGAAGACCATACTATGAAACATTCATGTTTTGTGACCTAGTCTATAGAAGAAAACAAATCCATAAAGAATTTGCATGAGACAGAAAACTGTTGTATGTATGTATATAGTTCCAGGTACATAGCTTACACTTACTTAGCTACCTAGCAGCCAAAAGCAGCAAGTTTGGAATTAAATAGCATGAGAAACTACAAGAGACTGACTACTTGAGAAATAGTTTTCAAATTAAAGGTTCAAATAAGTTTGAATTATATAAACACTTGTAAAGGAGATTTTCTTCAATTTGACTGTTGAATGCTGCCAGGCCCTTGCTTGTGAAATCCTAGTCCTGTCTTCTTGTAGTAACCAAGGAAGGGTAGCACTTTCAGGAAAAAAAAAGTAATTGACATTTACTTGATTACGGGTATCCATCTGGTACAGGCTATGTGCCCTCAACACTCAATCTCTGCTTTTTTATGGTTTCAAAATGCTATAACCATAAACCAAGTTCTCACCAGTGGTGCTATCCCTTTGCAGGGGTGCAGTGCTGAGGAAGCTGGAGAATGCAGCAAGTCTATCTTTAGATTGACATCATAGGCGAGGGCCTCTTACTTTCAAAGCTGAATTATTTGAAATGCCATGAAAATAGGTAAAATTAAGATTGTTTAAGTCCTTGAAAGTAGTGCTTATTGACAATTTAAATGAAGACAACATGTGTGGTGCACCTCTTCAGTGCTGAATCAGCTTTTATCAGTTTTTGTTTTAAAAAACACACATGGTGCCAGTTACTTGAGACAGACGTCATTGGGGTCTTTAGTTTAGTAGGGTACAAATATACCATAAAATTAAAACCCAGTGCTCTGTTTATTTCTGCTGTTCATGAAGCTGTCAATAAACTCACAACAACATGGTCTCTCTAGTAATGTTCCAACGTCAGCTGCTCCTGTGGCCAACTTTAACCTACTGTGAATGGGTTTCATTTAGTTTCCCTATCCTCTGTATACAGTAGGCTGACTATCCAGGAACCATATTTTATTTTCAGCTTCAGTTTCTTTTCCACTGAAAATAAAAAACAAAAATGTATTCATTCCTCTGAGTTCTAGTCTTAGCATGCTTTAAAATAATATAACATCTTGCATTTATATAATATCAACCAGAGGGCTTTGCAGGATATAATACACAGGTACCTCTTTACACCTTTTAGAAGAACAGCCAGTAAATTGAAAATGAAGAACTGTTTAACTGGGCACAGTAATCCTATACAATAGTTCCACTCATTGCGTCTCACACTGAAGGGAGTATGAAGTCTTAAAACAAATGAGTCGGATGGAAAAATACTGTATCCTAGGGGGGAGCTAAATCTACAGGGCTATGAATAAAGGGCAAGTGCTGTGGTGTCAACACACACAATGTACTTCAGGCCCATACCTCAGTCCTTCCCTGTGACTCTCGTTCCTGTTGGCTTCTTCCTTTCACTATGTATCATTTAGATATTTCTTTTTTTTTTTTTTTTTTTTTTTTCTGGAGCTGTTTTTTTCAACTTTACACAGCCAGGTCTATGTAGCCTGTTTTATGTAGGGGTGGTTCCTGCCTCCTAACTCTCCCTTTAAGCTAGTAAGAATTAATATTTACGTAATACATTCCCTTCCTTATAGTTTGAAGAGAGCTATGTTCTCATAGCAGATCTCACTCGTGCCTCAGATTATGAAAAATAAATACAGAATTAGAACAATAGTTTGAGGGAGCTGAGGTACAAAATAGAGCAGAAACTTTTTCACTATAAAGCTTGTCTCAAGTGGCAGCAACAAATAGCAGACTCTGACGTATAAAGATACATAATACATGGAAAATAACATCAATCTCTAGTATAGAGGTGTACAACTCCCGTGTTTTGTCATGGATTTGCCTTAGTTCTTTCATGACTGTTATATCTTTTCAACACAAACAACTGTGAACTTCAGCTTGTGCCCACACCTTGCAATGCAATCCTAAACAGCAGAAGGTCTTCTTACTGTCGATGGGAATTGTTTTATAAAGGAAAGAAACAGTAAGTACTCTGTGATCTCTAGTTTGCACAGACGCTGGTATCCACCTTTTCTTTTCCCTTTTCCCCAAATTTGACTACTAATTTAGACTGTGGGGAGGAACTTAAGATAAGGCTGGTACTCTATTATCCTAGGAGAAGAATGTATCCACAAGTGTGAAAAGACTGGAATGCTGATGACTCAGACAATCCAGGCATTGAGGGTGTGCATACCTACCACCTCGGGCTAAGGGCTGGGTATTGGTTTTTTGTCCTTACACAAATGACTCATCTGTGATAACTCCCTTTAGGAGTTATTGTCCCATCAGGACAATTCACACACATGGCCTGAAGATATTTATCTCTGCTGATGGCCATAATGGATCCACCTGTGCTGACATAACAGGCATCCATAAACAACTTAGAAGGTGTCAAAGACTCTTGAAATGACTTGTGATCCAGTGTTAATCATCCAATGAAGAACTCCCTGCCCCAGAGGAGGTACCAGAGGCCTTCCCACCTACCCTGAGCATAATAAAAGACCACACTCGGACTTTACCCAGCAGACTGAGGATCTCCTTCCCTCACTCCATGGGACTTCTACCACCACCTTGATGGATCAGGACTACAACCACCATTGGAGTTGCAGTGACCAGGTCTCATCTCTGGATCCAAGCTAAATGCACATAATTGGGTATTGTCATTTGATTGTTTATTGTTTGATTGTTGATATGGTGGCTAAGAACTACAGCAAGATCCCATAGGCAAAACCCATCCTTATTTCCTATTGATGTGAGATAGATGACAACAATAATGTGTGTTTCATTAAAATAAAGTTTGACATAAAGGGCTCAATTTAAAATTCCTTTCATTGCATTAAAAAGTCCTGTCTGGAGATTTTGTTCAAAACAAATATGACTGGCTTTACATAGAAGCAAGGATTGTCTGCAGTAGTTTAGATCTATAAATATTTTTGGGTTCCTTCTGTTTGGTAAACATAATCTATTGATGCTACCTTTTATGAGAGGGAGGTGGGACGAAAGTGCAGCATGTTTGGATGCAACCTAAAAAGTAAGGTGAGAAAAAGTTCTGGCAAAATCTCTGATGGAAACTGATAAACCAAAACAACATTAAAATATTTTCCCCAGTATTTTTCATTAAAATTTGTATACCTAACTTTCAAAATGAAATTTATGTGGTAAAAATGTTGGAAATTTGATTTTTTAACTTTTGATTCCAGGAAGAAATCAAAGTGTATTCTACCACTCATTTTTCTCTGAAAAAGATCACTGTCCTTTCCAGACCCTTTCTATAGGATATTAAACAACGGCATATCATGGTGATATACTGTGTTTACCAAGCCAGCTTGCAGGCATTTTTGGGAATGACCATGGCGAAAAATATGAATGGCACATCAAGTATTCTGGGATGACAACATAAGGAATGTGTCTGAGTTCTTGCAGACTTTTCTTTTTGCTTTCTTCCAATTGACTCACTAAAAAAAATTTTATATGTAGAAATATTCTACATTTGGCAGCTGAATTTCCTCATGCCTTTTTCTTCCATCACAAAATATTTTGTCCTTTATCTCTGATAGATAGTTTTCATTTTAATTCCTAGTGTTAACTTAATTCTTTACACCAGGAAATATTAAAACAGTTTTGATGGCCTTTTTTTCTTTGTTCATTTTGAATGATTTTAGAACAGTGGCCTGGTAAGGACAAATGCCAGTTCTGTCACTTTGGTCTATTTTCATTTTTATCTGACTCATTCTTCTGCATTTTTATTCAGTTATTTCTATTAATTTTATGGAAAAATTAGGAAAAGGCAATTAAGTTTTATAATGTATTTATTTGTCTATATTTTAACTTTGAAAAACTTCTGTAAAATATCTCAGTTATGAAAATCTCATCTCATTATAGAAAACTCCTTTATTTTGAGCTGCATTTCCATCATTTGTAATAAGAAATTCTTAGGTAGAAAGCCATTGAGAGAGCTTCAGCTGAGTCTTTGGAAACACATCTTGTGACTTCAGATTTGATTCTTTACAGGATGCCTAATAGCTGTTGCTGGAGATAAAGTTAAAAAAAAAAAAAAAAGATAAAATTCTTTGTAATGCTTTGTAATACTTTGAAGGTTAATGCCAAAGTTCTGTTAAATTCTTTTCTGTATTTCCTATTGGCGTATCTGAAACTAAATGTTCATGTATAGAAGGGAGGGATAATGAAGTTTGCAACAGGAACAGTGGGTTGGACATGAGATATTGGGACAACAAAAACTAATGCAAAGTTCTGGAGTGTAGACAAATTGAAATACAAATGAAACTTAAAATTAGATTTATATATATATATATTTGGGTATATGTAAAAGATTGACTATCCTGAAGTGCTGAGTATTTTAACTTCATCTATAAATTTAATTCTTGGAAAAGGTTGTCCACCCTTAAATTCTGGTCATAGATTAAAATTCAAAATCATTGCTTAGAAGAAGAAATGGACTCCATAGTCTTGCTTCTCAAATGAATGCCCCACTCACTATGCAATTCACTCTTCTATTACTTAACTTTGACAAGAAGAGTGGAACATCAGCCTAACCTTGAACAACCTATAGGTGGACAGTGACAGGAGTGCTTCACATCAGAGTGTGTTGTTGGTGTTGACTGGATTTTCCTCAGAAGAAAAAATGTTATTTTTTCACACACATCCTGACATAGACCTTATGTGACCACCAACATTGCTGATATTTCTTCTACTTGTGTTTTAAAGAAAGTAGGTGGAAGTGTTTCACTAGGCTAGGGACCCAGCCTTATTCCTGAATTCAGTTGCGTCCAAAGGACACACAAATCCTTCAGGGTAGTCAGGCTGGGTGGATTAGGTATCGGTTGCAGGGTCGCATTCAGAGGGTCAACGGCCCAGAGTCCCAATGGACATCAGTGACAAGTGGTGTCTCTCAGGGGTCCGTATTGGGACCAGGGTTATTTAATATCTTTGTTAATAACATAGACAAAGGGATTGAGTGCACCCTTAGCAAATTTGCAGATGACACCAAGCAGAGTGGGGATGTTGACACATCTGAAGGGTAGGATGCCATTCAGAGGGACTTGAACACAGGATCTGAGGTGTGACCTCACCAGTGCCAAGTAGAAGGGATGTTCACTTCCCTAGTCCTGCTGGCCATACTATTTCTGATCCAATGGCCAGGATGCCATTGGCCTTCTTGGCCACACTGCAAGCTCCTGTTCAGCCAGCTGTTGACCAGCAACCCCAGGTCCTTTTTCACTGGGCAGCTTTTTAGTCACTCTTCCTCCAGCCCACAGCACTGCCTGGTAGTGAGTGTTGTAACCCATCAGCAGGGCTTGGCAACTGGCCTTTTTGTACCTCATACAATTGGCCTTGTCCCATCAATCCAGCCTGTCCAGATCCTTCTGCAGAGCTTTCCTGCCCTCCAGCAGATTGACAGTCCCACTCAACTTGATGTCATCTGCAAACTGACTGAGGGTGCCCTCAATCCCCTTGTCCACACCATTGGTAAGACATTAAAGAGAACTGGCCTCAGTACTCCAGGGAACACCAGCTGTGACCAGCAGCCAATTGGATGTAACTCATTTCAGCACCTCTTTTTGGGCTCCGTTGTCCAGACAGCTTTTACCCAGTCAAAGATATATGTGGTTTACAGGAGTCCCTTAGAATTATTTGGAAATACTCACATAGAATGAAGTAATCAGAACACTGTGTTATATAAATATCCCGTGTAGGTTTCTGTTGCAAAATGAAAACTGAAAATAATGTCATGGATCTTTTATAACAAAGTTTAAGTCTATCTCTTTTAAAGATAAAGCCACCCCATTATTCTGCTGAAGCTTTCTGCTTTCTTTGGTGTCATGTCACCATTATCCTGTAGGAAAATCTTCCATTGTCAGATCAGATTACAATATTCATATGTGCTGGCTATCACTGTAATAGTTGTGTCTGTAGCTCAGAAAATGAGAAAGGGAACAATATAAAGTACAAAAAAATTAACGAATCACTCAGTCTATAATTACAGAGAGCTCAATGCAGAAGTGTTTGATCTTTTGAAGACCTCCTTGGCAGTCTTAATCATGTTCTCATCAATAAATTGAAAGTTCTTTGAAAGGGTGAATGTCATGGTGCTACATAATCAACATGACTTTAATTTTTCAATTTATATTACTCTACCTAGGTCCTACTTAACTGTGCAACAGCAGAACACTAAACAAGTAAACCCAACTCCGCAACAAAAGTCAACAGTAGCAGAAATGTCAAAAGAGATATCTGAAAAATAAAAATGAGAAAAGCATATACAAAAAGTTATAACAGCCAGATTTTTGTTTTCTGTTCTAGGTTCGTGAAGATTCCCAAAATCATAAACACTGAGACACGAAGGGTGTAAGCCAAGCAACTTTATTCTATTACTTGTTATAGCAATTAATACATGCTGACCCCCGGATTTCTGAAAAACCTCTGAGCAGGACAAGGATATGGAGCCCCTCCGTGGGAGGGGCAGGTAGGCAATGCACCTTCAGGGCATCCCCTGGATCAAAGCAGTGTGCATCTCATCCTCCTCACCCAGCCAACCCAGAACCTCCTCTTATATCCCCCTCACAGGAGTGGAATTTTCCAGTTGTGACATCGACTCATGTGTGGCCAGTGTATGAACCAAGACCACAATGGCTTATGATACCAACTCCGTGCCAACAATGGCTCTGTTGTTTCTTCTTCTAAAGGTCAAGTTCCCACCAGTTAACCTAATCTAGTGTTCATCTTTCCAAGGTTCAGTTCTTGTCCTAATCTAGTGTTCTTCTTTCCAAGGTTCAGTTCCCAATAGTGAAACTATACAATATTTTCCCATGCCACATCAACGAGCACAACCACAGACCAACAATGGCAGGGCCTCAGACACAGCTCAGGTCCCTAATGGGGGATACATTTTCCAAATTATATTTTCTGATTCATCATACTGCAGTGTTTTTTAATGCTGTAGCGATAATTATTGCTTCTGAATGTTGGGGTAGGGAGAAGAGAGATGTAAAAGGTGGTGGAAAAATAGTCATGAGTCCTGATACTTGGGGAAAGATGGGGAAAGGAATTCAGGAAAATTATATCCCTTCCCTTTCACTCCCTTCCATTTCACTCCCTTCCATTTCCTTCCTATCCATTCTCTTCCCTACCTTTCCCTGAAAATCATTTGTCTTTCCCTGCTGCTTCATAATGCCTTCCCCTAGTATCTTAATGCCAACTCCCAGTATTTTCTTTTTTTTTTCCTATTCTAAAAGCTTTATATAGAAGAACAAAGATATTTCAAACAAAGGGAAGGATTTCATGCTCCAAGAGATAAGTCTTCTGTGATATATGTATTTTTCAATCAATATTCAGCATTTTCTTACCCTCTGCCTGCCAGGTGGTCTTTCTTTTCTAACCTGTTTAATCATGTATGACAGTTTATTAGATGAATACTTTTGCCTTTCCAATGAGGTGCTCTGACTTCATATTTCAATCTTCATCTCTCTTGTAAGCTCTCTCCAGTGATTGATTAAAACAGATATATATTTATGGCCTACATAAATGATAACTTATTATAACATTCTAAAGTATCTCAGGCATGAAAACCAAGGGTGAAACTCTGGCCTCACAACAGCAAAACTCTTATCATTTCTAAGGGGCTGACATTTCACCCCAAGGATGAAGAAAAATTATTTATGGTGGCACAGGGGAATATAACTATGAATAATTTTATGAAATTAAGATGGAATAAATTCCTATCAGTGAGATATATTATGTTGGGAATCAGTATATCAAGGGAAGTAATGGAAGATCTATAGATTCAGACATTTTAAACTAGCTTTGAAGAAGGACTAGATAGTAATACAGTGAGAAGCTTACTTAATGAATTGCTTAATAAATTCAAACTCTCTTATAGTTCAAAAGAGTGCTTATTGCTGCCTGCTTATCCAATTTCTGTAATTTTTCTTATAAAATAAAACTCTTGGTCTGCCTGATACATTTTTGTACCCATCTGTTTGGAATTAAGAGATCAGGTTGAATCCTATCGAGAGAGAGGTTTAGGTGTTCAGATACTCAAGAGTTACTATAGATGTTGTGGAAAAAGGCAGCTAGATAGAATAAGACAGGTCCAATTAATAGCCTTCATAAAAACTTAATAAAACCTGAGAGAATCCATACAGCAGAGAGATACAGGATAATGGTGACATGACTCCAAAGAAAACACCTCAGAAGAGCGAATTCTCCTTATGTATCTCTCACAAAGGCTTTTGGCCTGCAGAAATTTAGGTTTGCTTTGTACTGCCAAATATGTATTTATATATCAGAGGAGTGTGGGGGTAAAATCAACCAAATGAATGAAAAATGTAGAAAAATTTGCTAAGAAACAGGACGGTTTACTATTCACTTCTCCATGAAGTAAATGTGTCCTTTCATGGACAGAGGCCAATAGCTGAAGCCATCTCTGTTTCTCATTTCTTTCCCTGATTTCTCAAGAAGTGGAATTCAGACTTATCTTTTCCGTATACTTACAGCCACTGATGAAACACAGCCATGAAAAGGTAAATATTCTTGTATTATGTGAGATATTACCAGAAAAGATAGGCATACCACTGAAATTCCTTCAGTGAGTTTTTGATCTGGCTCCTAAAAAATAATAAATGAAATTTTTACAATTATCTCTTTGTAATTCTCATGAATCAGTGCTATTACCAGAAAAGAGCAGTCCTAGGGCTTAGTCTTAGGGCAGTTCTCTGCCTTACCTAGTAGCATAACCTAGGAAGCATGAAATTAAAGCAGAAAATGGAAGCTTCCCAACAAAGAAAGGAATATTTTTTTCACATCTGTGGAACAATTTGTGACAGGATACTACTTTTAGATTTGTAAAGCGACTAGACAAATGTATGGAAGAGAAATCTGCTGATGCCTTCTACATTCCCAGATACCTCTTGGCTTCAAAAATATTACATTAAGGCTCAACAACATTCTGTGGCATCACTAGCTTCTCCTTGTCCTGCTCATACTCTCCTCTGGGCTTCTGTTACTGCTCTGTATCAGAGACAGGATGCTGAACTCAGTGTATGCATCTGACTTCTAACAATCCTTGCAAATGTATTTATGTTCTTCCTTTCCTCCTTTGTCATCTCCCCAGTAATACTGCTGAAGTTGTGCTTTATAATTGTCTTAACATCTCCATGAACACATAATGAAACATTCATTGTCCAAGAACACTGTAACACATCTTCAGGAAACAAAAAAGAATAAATAGAATAATTTAAATCAAACTTCAATCAGGAACTGGCAATTTAGGTTTGTCTATGTTCAAAATTTCATATATTTATCCTCAGACCAGTACCAGAAAAAAAATCAACAAGCACTTGTTCTGTTTTCTCATTCTTCAAGAAGTGATAAAGAAAAGTCCATAGTGGTTTAATGTGCCTTATTTTTCTGCTGTAAAGAATGCCCAGCAGGGCATTTCTGATTTTCCGATAATAAAGACTATATAATTGATTCATATATAATAAAGACTATAAAATTTCATTCATGAAAAATGATAATACATTTCTTTCTCTCAAAGAACTTTTTGGGAAAAAAAATAAAAGATGAAACAATGAGAACAGTGGAGGATACCACCAAGGTCAGATATTATTTATCATGTCAGCACTATGAAGATCTCATCAATCATCAAAACCTAATTTCAAGCCAAGACAGTTTCCAAACTCTAATCCTAGACCCCCAAACTAAAAATAATTCAATCCTTTGCTGTTGCACTTTAATATAGACTTCTGATATTAAGTATGAACATGTGCTTCCTTTGCAGTCTTTACAATTTATATAGTAGGCTTAACATTTTAAGAAAGAGAAAAAACATTCCTGTCTTTCATTCATTGCATTATTACACAAGAAACAACTGTGAGTGTTGGTCAGGTCCCCTCTCATATCCCACAGGCCTCTAGAAATTCTCCAGAGCTCACATTGCACAGCACATTCTGCACCAATAGAAGGAAGGTCACTGAAGAATCTGAGTCACTGATGATATAAAGCAAACTTTGAAAATAAGTTTGTTATACTCCTCAGAGTAATTGTGTTTTAAAATGTGTCAATAGAACCCTATCTTAAAATACTTGAAAAGATAAAATTAGCAAATGAAAAAAGAGTGATCCTCAGTAAATCTATACTGATATAAGCGTGGTCTTTTATAAGAAGTAGAGACATTGAAGTGTTTCTCTTCACAATTCTTCTCTGATTTCACAGAGATTGTGAAATCCTCCTTCTTTCCATGGAAGTTAGACTTAGTCTTATAGCCCAGGAATCCTGAAAAATTGTCTAGGATTAGCACACAATTTCATGACAGAAAGAATTAGACCTTTATCCTTCCTTTTGATTCAGGCATCAGTCTTTTCTCATTGCCAGGATGGGTCATGTATTTCTGGCACTTAACTACTAAAATTTCTTCCATGTCCCTTTTTGGTTCCAGTTTCAAACATCAGACAACTGTTGCTCTCATTTTGGTTGGTTTGTTGCGTCTTGTAGTTTCTCAAGGCTGACCTTTTGGCATGTATGTTTGTCATGGTCTTAATACAAAAAATTAATGGAGTAGGTTCAACTTCCAGTCCGCCGTATGCCTGTTCTCCTTAATGACTCCCACTGTTTGAGCATATCTTTGAAGTGTAAAACTTGCACTATAGAATTTGCAGACTCAACATCAAGAACATACTGTGGAGTATTTCCTATTTCAATATTTCTTTGTTGAAAATTATGTCTGGCATACATACAATCTAGACAAAGGCTGAGAATGGAAGAGGAGGAAGGAAACTATAAAGTAACCAATGCTTGAAAAATCTGCAGAAGTCTGGAATTTTTGTACCACACATAGAAAATATGAGATATGTGTTCCTTCACTTCATTGCTGTATTGGTACCTCTGACTACAATAACCACAGAAACCTCAGAAAATAAATGGCAAGTCTAGAATTTCTATGAATAAACTTTGGAAAAAAAGAAAAACAAAATTGTGGAGATACGTGTGTGTGTGTGTGTGCGCGTGCATATAGTCATGTTGGAAAGATCTTTTGATCTTAAAGTAGGGTTTTTTTACTAGATTATGTATCCCTTGCCATAGAGGTATGTAATTAAAACTTTAATTGAAAGACAATCTTTGTGAAAACTGATATTTCCCCTACAGAGTGACTCTCCTGAGACTGCGGGCTTATTCAAGAGTTTTAAATTCCATATGAGGAATATTTTACTTTGACCCACTTGAGAATAATTTCCTTCTTTTACTATATTTTGCATAAAACAGGCACTGCTATCAGTTTTTTAAATTTGCAAAACTGATTTCAGAATTTCTGTTTTAATAAACTATCAATTAACTAAACCTTTATTATTATTACTACTACTACACTAGTGGCTATTGCCTTTGTCTTGCTTATTGCAAGGAAAATGTATGTGAGGAGGAAAGATTTCTGCTTGTTTGGGGACTGAAGGATTTTGCTTCTGTTATTAAAAAGTCCTTTATAGACAGCTATAAATGTACACATCATTTTACAAATATGGTATAAGATACATTCCTTGCTCTGAAGTGCTTATAGGCTCTAAGACAGGAAAAAGATAAATGGAGACCAGACCCAGGAAAACAATTTATTCAGTGTAATGTGAGGAATAAAAATGAGGTAAATAGGAAAGGAAATTTTTTAAAAGAACTGTTCCTTGTTGAAAGCCAGATCATACAGAAGAAGGAGATGATGATAAAGATTTGGAAACCAACTCAGTGCCCAATCTCAGTGACACATAATTCCATCTGAGCAAAAGGGAAAATAAAAATGGAAACAGGAAAAGGAGAGAGGAGTATAAAGCAAAAGGTCTTGAAAGAACACAGGTTCAGTTAGTGGGAATGGCCGACCTTGGGAGTTTGGTCATGGTCATTTTATGTTGCCTTGTGTCCATGACAACAACACATAGGGTTGTTTTTCCTTTTTTTTTTTTTTTTTTTTTGGATATTATCTAGGCAAGTGTGAAATTTTTTTCCAGATGGACAATTGAAATTGGGGTGAAAGTGTTCCTTAAAATGTCAGTATTGCTTATTCCTTTACTACCCAATTTATTTCAATCAGTGTGATTTAATTTTTCCAAAAGACCCACAGTCATCACTTTAATCATGAATGTGTATGTTGTTGCTGGCTCTGCATTTAAAACCCACTTCTGAAACTACTCTTCAGCAAGGCTGAAGCCAAAACATCAGGGTGCAACCTTTACCTCTTCAATCCAAAGACACATGCTAGCAGATCTTCTAATCCTTGTTCCTGTCAGTCGGTCTCTGTGTTTGGGTCCAGAATAATAATGAGCTCTAAAGGATGAAACATACCAAGAATAATTTATTTTCTCAGTGGAATTCTTTGGCTCGATTCTGGTGACATCTTACTCCAAAAATGCCTTGTGCTCTTTCTGGAGTCCCCACAGAGGGACTCCATGAGCTGTGTCCACATGTGGCACTCAGCTGTGACTGTGCTGCGGAGCTGTCTGTCCAACCCCAGCACCCAGCAGTACCCTGAGCATGCTGAGCTGTCTGCTATCATTGCTACCCAAGCGTTACTGAGCACATCACATATCAGATAGCTAAGAATGGGCCCCTTATATAGTCCACAAAGTAGCGCTGGCACTTTGTCAGGAGCTGAGAGTCGGCCTCTGGAGGAACACAGCTCCTTCCATGGAGTATGACTGGAGTAGAGGCTCCCTTGTCTGGGTACATATCTGAAATGCAGATAGCCTGTTGGCAGGAATATCCTGCTGCTGGGTGAAACAGTCAGACCTATTGTGGCTTTCTCTTCTGTCTGTTTCTAATAACTTGATGTATAATTAATAAGATGTTATTACTATACTTATTAGTGCTATTACAGTTTCATGAACTTATGAATGAGATATTTACTGACAGTGTAGAAGATTTAACATTCCTACATGCCTAATCTGCTAGAAAATGTTAGATTTAAGCAGAAAAATGTGCTTATTCATGTAGCTGGAACATAAGAAGGGTATTTGAAATATAAGTCTAGACGTTTTTGCAAACTGTTAAAGAAATGTACAAGCAAAAATATTGACTTTGGAATGCAAATGATCTTTGAAGAAAGCTAACCTGGAAATTATCTCAAGGAATAAAACTGCAATCTGCCACCACAAATACCAATCACTATTTTTTTAACCCATTCAAGTAATGCTTTTTACCTGTGGTACAATGTTAAGAATGGTAATCAGGAAAGGAATGTTTATAACTTGCTTTCCTATTTAAACTGATATTCAAGAAACTCTGTTTTCCCTTTCATTTTTGGAAGTAATAGTTACATGCAATGTCCAAAACCATATTCAAGTTTTATTTTTCTGACTCACAACTTATCATATAAAATAAGAACCTGAACAAAATCTATGAGCTTCCATCACTGATTTTGAATATTTAAGTCCCCTGAATTAAGCTTTTCTCATTTTGTAAAAATGCTACTGCAAAAGATAACAATATTCCCATTTACTTTCTTTCCCATATCCCTATTCTAGTTTAATTTTTCAGCTATCAAAAGCAATTGTTTTTCTAAGCAGACAAACTGAAAAACACAGGTTGTTAATTTTATGGGAGTTAATAATAAAGTAATATATATCTTCCAAGTACAGAACCTCTGAGGTGTTTTCTTCCCTGGCATTTGATTTGTGTTTTTAAATTATCTTTGCCCAGCAAAACTAAAGTCTAAAATAAAGAGAAACAATTTTTTAAAAAATATAGACATGTACTGTTTAACCTGGATGTATTTCTCACTAGCAAGTAAATACTATTATAAAGAATTACTGTTTACATAGCTGACTACAAAATGAAAACAAACCAACTCCTGCAAAACTGGCTGGGACATTAGTTACAGAGCGATCACCATGACTTGAAAACACATAGGGTCTGTTTTTTCTCAAAACAATTGGCTTTGAATTAACTTTTACTCTTTGTCTCCACTATCAGCTAATACAGTATGGAATTTCTGTAGGTTTTTTTTTAGTTTTTAGAAAAACAAAATACATTCAAAGACAGTATCTTAATGCTTGCAGCATTAAGATAAGCAGGGTCTTCATACAAATTGCTGGGTTGCACAAACTAAGTCACAAACAAACTGGATTTTACTACTGGCCAATTGGTGGAACTGTGTTCTCAGAAGTGACTGTAAAAATAAACATTGTGACCATCCCATCAAGGACGCAGTAGACTTTCTTCAAATCTAATTCTGATGCCGAGACTATTCGAATTGTCTGAAAGATTCAGTTGCTAAAGAGTTACAGGCTGTGCTGTACTAGCATTACTCGATCTCTTATCCAGAGACCAATTCTGGGCACACCCAGGCCAAACTGCAGAACACAATGAAACACAGGCCAGCGATTTGTATGCACATGTGCTTGCATTAAGGTAATCATTCCTGAGTAATAAACGGTACATTGAGGTTAAGACTAGCCCAGATGATGAATTTGCCTGCACACAGGGCCCTTCAATACATCTAGAAATCACCCTGGTATATATTCTAAGCACTGAAGGATTTGAGTCAAGTTTCACTTTTTGTATAACAGTCACAGGGGAGATAAATCTGCAAAGACCTGTCTCCTTACTGTCTGTGATAGGCATAGAAATCACACATCACTGATATTTTAACTTTGGAAGAAACTGGAGCAAAAGAGTGACTCTAAAGCAATCACAGTCACATTGAATTATATACACAGGAAAAGGACAGTAGCTAGTTAGGCAACCCTTGGGAAAGAATATCCCTTTCCAGTATATGTAGCTATCATCTGTAGCCATGATTGTAAAAGCTTATTAATACCAGTGATTTGATAAATTGTAACAGCAAATCAAATCATAGATGTTTTCAAATTATATAGTTGAGTAGTGATTATTAGAAGAACAACATTATTTTGCCTACAGTATCCTGAGCTGCATTAGGAAGATCATTGAAAGCAAGTGGAGAGAAATGATCCTGGGATTCTTCTCTGAATTGGTGAGGCCACACCCAGAGTACTGTGTCCAGTTCTGGGCTCTGCAGTACAAGGGAAACGTGGACATACTGGAGAAAGTTCAGAGCTGAGGCACAAACATGACCAACATGCTGGAGGTTCTTTTATAAAATGAGAGGCTGAGGGAACTGAGACTGTTTAGCCAGGAGAAAAGGCTGAAGGGGGATATTATCAGTGCATATACCTGAAGGGAGGGAGAAAAGAAGGTGAAGTCAGTGACGCCCAGTATACCAGGACAAGAGGTAGTGGGCACACACTGAAACAGAAAATTCCACCTAAGTAGAATTTTCCCACACCTAAGTGTAGGAAAAAGCTTTTTACTCTGAAGTGGTTGAAAACTACCATAAGTTTCCCAGAGAGATTGTGTAATATCTATCCTTGGGTGGATATCTTTGGAGATATAACCTGGGTATGGTTCTGTAGATTCTGAAACTGGAATCATCTGGATATATCTGTAGGAATAAATGGTAAGCTTCACGTAGCACTGCTTGGCACTATAGTTAATAAGTACAGGATACTCTTTTTCTATTCTATTAAAATATTAATATCTCTAGGAGGCCAGTCACATTCAGACTACCCATTACTAATGGTCTTGACCCATACAGACCCTTATCTTTGTTGTAAATTGCTTAGGAGATTGCCAGTTGGCTTAGATCAGGAGTGGACATAAAGACACAACTGTTCTAATAATTTCGCAACAGAGGCAATAGGAATAAAGGGCCTTGCAAACAAAAATATGATTTTTTAGTAAATATTTTGATTGAGGAGTTTAAGTCCTTGAAGTCAATATAATATAAACGTTAAGCTCTCTGTTCCTATCTTTGTAAAGAAGTGCGTCAGAAGAAGTCCATTTCTTGCTTGTTGAATACCCAGAGATCCTTGGAATCAAGACACCCACAGGAGAACTTAAATGAGAGATTCATGCCTGCAGATATCATTGAGTTAGCTTTAATGTTCTGTAAAGAATCTCTTCACTGGATTCACTAGTCTTTGGTGTCACCTTAATGTCTTCACTGAATCAGAACTGTCCCAGGATAAAAGAAAAAAATATCCTCTTTTAGTAGAAAAGTACTAAGATTGTAGTTGCTTTTTACATCAGACAAGCTTTTCTTTTTCATACAAAGACTCAATAGTTGCCATAGGAAGGAAGAAAATCTGGGAATAACTCCAACACACAAAATCTTTCAAGGATATAAAATGTGGACTGAGATACAGATACTATATCAAAGTGAAATACCTGCTGAAATAACAAAGCAGAATTTCCCCCCAGTTTTCTGAAGGCAGGCCCAGTAGAGTTTACAAAGGGTTTTCAGCTACACACTAGAGACCCAAAGACGATCATGGAAAAATGCATATCAGAGAGTATAAAAAGCATGACTCTTGAATGACCAAAAGATTTAAATAATACAATATTTATCAGCAAATCTAGATCAGTAATTCTTACATTTTCTGAAACTCAGTCCACAGTCAGCCCTCTACATCTGCTGTTAAATGTGCAGTGACACATGATTCTAATTAAGACCTAGTGGGAAAAACTACTTGTCTTTCTCCCATCCTAGAGAGGAAAGAAAATTCCTGCTCTCATTGTGATGAACACAGGGAAGAATGGCCTGTAGTTATGAAACATAATGGAAACACCAGAAACACAATGCTAGGATATTCGTGTGGGCTACCTCAGATGAACACAAGGCTACTGAGATCTGTGACTGTAGTTTGAGCCTTGGTGTCATATAGATTTGATAGGCTGCAAGAAGTCCCCAGATATTGTTCCTGCCCAGAATTAGCTCAAAATCAACTTCTAAGGTACCATTCTTCATCATACACTTTATATCCTCTGGGCTTCAAAGGAGGTTCATCAAAGTTTATAAAGGGGAATGGGTCAAAAACTCAGCAAATGTGAGTAATATGTGGGCTGCATATGACACTTAGAGCAAGGAATTTGAGCTTATTCCAAGTAAAATCTTAAATTAAAAAAAAGCTTTAAATTTGGTTCATGTAAAGCATAAATGAAACATACTGAAAATGGAAATCATCATATTTTAGAGGCATGTGCTGCAGGCACTGTATTTCTAGCAGTTTTTAAGTTTACTGTTTAGTTTTCATAGGCTTTTTAATAGCAACACAGAGAGTTTAACATTTAAATTAGCTTAAGCAGGAGGAAACCACAGTTGAATCTAAAACTGCATATTGAGCACTGCTGTAAGCATTCCATTTGAAATCTTTATGTATGAATATATTCTGGCAGTTCCTGTTCTAGATATAGAAGAAAAAAAATATTCATAAAGTGAAATTCAGTGGCTAAAATCTGTTTTTCAAATTATCCATACTAGTATAATACTTGTATTGATTGCATTTAAGATATATTTGTTCTGAATGAAAAGCCATATCCTCCAACAGATTCCTATGTTACATTTCGTGCTTTGTGATTTAAACTAATTTGTCAGCATAAAGTATAAGAGTATTTGTTCCATGCATTTTTTCTATTATTTATCCTTTATAACAGAAAAAAAAAAGAAGGAAACAAAACATTGCAGTATTGTCTCTTGTTCTAGGTGTAAGCAAGCCATTTTGCCATGTAAGTTCTATTTGGAAATTTTATAGTACTAAATTTTTTTCTCAAGCATATCAATGACACACATCACACCACTTGATTAATCAAGCTTTCACTGATTCATATTCTCTGGTTTTAGTCTAACTGAAATAAGCAGTTACTCTAAGTTTTTACCAGGCAAGAATTGGATCCACTTTTTCCTAAGGATAAAGTCTCAGCAGTTCCTTTTTCCATTGTTTTCCAGGCCAGTCACAGTCATCTGAAGGAAAACAAAACCCAAACAACTTCCCTCCCCACTTCCATGCAGATTCCCTTCTTCTATGTAATTTTTCAGTGACATTTTAGGTGTCAGCTACTGGAATCAAAATTTTATGTTGATTTTGATTCAGCTGTTTTTGTAGTTGTGTCAGTCTCTGTGAGAGTGTTGCATTTAGTTTACTGGGCTGCCTGTGGAATATATGTGCAGCTGAGGCACAGAAAAAGGAGTGTGTGTTTTTGTGTTCAATCTTCCTTTATCAGTTGCAGAAAAAAAAATCTGCAAAATCCCAAGTATCCAGGAGTGGCTGTTGCCCACCAACACCACCAGGGCACAAAACCGGTTAGTATTTCACTGCCTTCAAAAATCTTCTGTAGATAAAAGGGGTTATTCACTCATTAGATTTAACATTCTATTCTAAGTTTACATCAGATCACATCAGCTGGACCTGAGTTGTGAGCAACAGAGTTGGTAATTCAGGGGTGTTTGGACTAAGTTAAGAGGATGCAAGGCTTTGCAATAAATAATGTCTTTGAAGAGTATGGGAAAACTGACACCTAATTTAAATCCTATTGGAAACAGGGAGACAGGTGAGATTTCGACAAAGTTTTTCTTTAAGTGGTAGGAATACTGGCATCCCCTGCTGTCTGAAGAAATGAAGACCATTATGAGAAAGCCCGAGCTTTGCTGTGCATTTTGTGTTTTGTTTAAGCACAGAGCCAGTTTTCCTTCTGTCATCCAGCATAATTTTTCCCAAGTTCTTTTGGAATTCAGATCTTCATTACTTTACTATATCCTTAGAAAACTCTCTGCTGAGGATTTTGCAAACACATCCAGTCTGTGTCTAGAAAGGCACCTAAAGTGGATGGGAAATTGCCTTTGGAAAGGCAATTAACAGGAGGAGACTAATACTCTCCATTATAAAGACCACTTCTATTTTTCATTTAATTAATTTCTTTTAATAAATGATGCTTTTTAAAGAAAACTTCTTTTCCAGAAAATGGCCAAGGTGATGATGTAATATTTTCCTGGTATGGTTACTGACTTAATAGAATCAGAGTTTAGGAAGTTGTGGGTAGTGAGAACTACTCTACCATTGTTACGCAATGCTTGTCAAACATGAAAGATCTTCCTCTTTCAAAAACCTGCTATCTATTAATGAATGACATCAAATGAATGGCATAAAAAATGATGAATGATGTGATGTGCAGTAATCTGTTAAATCTGCTAAAACTGTGGGATTTTTAGTTATCTCATTAGTGTTGTGATTGAAGAGCTGAAAACACTAAACCTCAAAAAGCAAGTTTTCATGAACAGACTGACTTAGCTTACAGGAAATTCAGCCTGATTTTGAGGCAGCTTATAGAAGACATCTTTAGAATATTATTCTTCCAAACAAGTAGTAAGAGCATTTATCAGGTTCTTTTTGGGAATCTCAAAGTGTGCTTCCAAATACCCTGTGCAAAATTGGTTTTGAGAGACTATTTAAGAATTACTTGAAAATTATGTTTATCTAATAAGAACTATCAGAGTATTGACTTGCTGGGAATTGTCTGCATTAACTGTAATTTTTAGAGTTATCTATTCGCTGCTGGATGCAACACTCTATAAACTACAGTCAGTGCAGTTCCATATGAATTGCTGTATCTATCTGATACAATGCAATACGACGCAGTAGTGAAGGCTCAGGTGCTGGAGGCACTGAGCACAGACTAATGAGTGTTCTGCCTTTGGTCCCTGGGGGCTTCCTTTGCTATCTTTTCATTTTCCTGAACAGACGTAAATTTGGTTCAAGTCTCCTACACACTCACGTAAAAAAAAGAAATTCAAAGAAATGGAGAACCACCACCTGTGTGCTACATATGATGCAGAGCCCCCAAACCACAGCCATGTTGTTTCAAATTGTTTGTGTGCACAAAAGTTTTTAAAGGAATCACGTACAGGACTGTGAAAAAAAAAAAGAGCTGAAAAATGGGCACAGCATGGTCTTGATTTTAGACTGTGAATTAGTGAGAAATTAATAGGAGATTCATTCAATAATAGATTATGATTTGTTTATGTTTGAAAACATTAACATTATTGTGACAATAACAGATCTTTCATAGGTATTGGATTATAATGAAAAGTCAATTATAATTTTGAAAAAACCCCTACATTATAGAGCATATATCATAGACTGTATTTATTTTGTAGTTTCACACTAGTTTTATTATTAATTTGGAGGAATGTATTTAATATCACCTTGCAAACAGATAAACAAAGAGGTAGCATAAAAATGAATAATAAAATGTAGAGAAAAATTTATTCCAGTTCTGAATGGTGAGTCAAAAGTCAGGCATTAAAGTATCATAACCTTTTAAACTTAAATATATTTTAACAGGCTTTAACATGTTTGAGGATGCAAAGTCAACAATGAGGAATTATACATGAACTGAAAATTTAAGTTACAGATATTTTTGTGCTGATTTTGGTTGTCTTTTGTCTCTAGAGAGATCCTGAGGAACTGCACTCTGGCTCGTATGGTGTTATTAGTTGAGAAAGAGCCTGGGGTAGAGAAAAAAATACAGACTGCTTAGTTGAGGAGAAAAATCTTTAAAATATTTCATTGTATTAAGTAGACAAATACATCAGAGGAAACATTAAATTAAAAATATTTAGCATGTAATAAACAGTGAAAGCAGTATTACAAAACTGAAATTCTATTTTTGCAATAGGCAAGGCAAATATCATTGACAAAACAGGCAACACTTAAATATACAGAAAGCACCCGATATAGTGTAGCATCAGAGATCAGTTTTAAAAAGCACTGTAAAAACAAAAGTTATCTCATTGAAAGGTAGATTGGTTAAAGGACAATAACCATAAGTGTGGGGCTTTTTTCCTAATATTGAACAAAAACATTGAAGTGCCACTGATATCTGAGTGAGCCAAAACAATGCTAAGTCTTTTTTTTTTAAGACCTAGAACTTTAATATTAGACAGACAGAAATAGCAAGACAGAACTTTAATAGAAAGAAATGATGGAATGGAAGTGGGACCAGACAGGTAAAGGTAATGCAGAAAGAGTCAAACATTTTTCAGACCACGACTAAAAATTAGAAATTACAATGATTGCCATTACTGTAATTTCAATAACAATTGTTCTATTCTTTAGTCAAGGTGGAGCTCTTTTCACGACATGAGGTGATGTTAAAACATATCAAACACTCGTAGTCCAGAGGCAGAATGGCTAAGGCTGCATGGAGAGCTCTGTGCATGCTATGAATTTGCCTGTAACACCGGTGTAGAGGGGAAGGATGCTGAAACTGAAACCATACACAGTTGAAAGTTCGACACAAACAATATCTATTACCAAGAGGTGGCCAACAAAATGAAAAACCCGAGAGAGAGGAAGGAGGAGAAACATAAGCTCTCAGTACAACTCCTCTAGTCACCCAGGTGTTGCTTGTGAAGTTATCTTACTGACCCAGAATGCCTAGAATTACCCATAGCAGAAGCTGCATTCTTGGAGTGTCAGCAGGCTCACAAGATAGCGGGCGTCCCCGCAAAAGGCAGTGTTGTCCTTTAATGTGAAGCTTGCGTTCCCCCCAGCTGAGCTATCTGCTTTTTATACAATTTACCGGTGACATCTACCTGGGCAGGTGTGGCCAGCACCCCCCAGCTAGAGGCCTTTGGTCTCTCCCCCTGTTATGTAAGTGGTGCCCCTTCTGTGCATGTGTGTGTACCTTGCAATTTCCCCGCGCTTGTGCGCTATAGCTCAGGGGGTCTTTCCTAAATGAATCTGAGGGTGTATTTCATCACCCTCCTCTTCACTTTCTTCTTCAAATGCCCTTGGAGGGCCATCAGCCAATAGTAAGATACCAGTTAAGTACAGTTTATACAAGATGTTCCCTTCAAGGACGAAGTTCTAGTTTATCAGTGCTTGTTTTCTCATAACTTGGCAGGAAAAGAATAAACTTTCAAAAGTAGCTGGGCCAACCAAAGACCAAAAAAATACCAGCATCTAATTAAGCATGAATACAACTGGGGAACAGCTGAACTAAAAGCCGGGTTCCACCTCTCATATTTCCCATACTTTTCTCCATCTAGAAGGAGATTCTTGTTTCTTATGGTACATTTTTGACGTTGTTGCCTTTGCCACATGCAATAAAAGGATCTTATGCTGCAGAGATAAGGATTTTTTTTAAGTTACAGTGTTATGAAAACGTGGATATTTAAATAGGGGGCAAAAGTGCTAAAAGACTGAAGCAAATGCGCAGGAAAATTGAGGTGGATCAGAATATGTTCTTAACTACAAATATTTGGAGTAAATTACAACACAGAAAGTTGCTTCAGACTCTGGCATCCTAAAAACAAAACTACAGGCTGGTCCCTACCTCTTTTCAAGTGCACACTAGCTATTGTGAAGAAAAATAACCACCCCAGCCAAATCCAGTACAATTATTCTGAATGAACTCATTTGTCAGCTGGAGTGGTAATTGTCCATTCTCAAAAAATTAAAATACCACCTATTACAGTTGCATCTCATTTTAAAGGCAATTTCAAAATGGCTATGCCTGACCCTTCTACTCAACCTAATGGCAATAAATTCTGGTTTCAGTTACTTGTAATTCGGCATTCCCAACTGATGAATTTGCATAGGGAGTTTCTGGCAGGAGATTTTAATATCATAAATAGAAACATGTTTTGCTTCCATTAAAAGTTTGTTGGAAATCTTTCCTCCTGGACCAGTTTTCTTTCATTTACTGTGAAAAGACCTTTCTCAATATGCTATCAAGCGTTTCTTTTCTCTGTAAAATATGATGCCTGGAACTTTTACTAAAATTACTGTTCCTATCAGAGCCCCTCTCTTTCCTGTTGCAGTTATGTTATAAAGTAGCCTTGGTTCCAACAGTTTTTGTTGCCCACACGTCCTTCTCGGGTTAAGGGCAAGGCACATCCATAGCAAAGCCCTAATTAATCTGATTAAAGAAGATGTTTTTTCATCCTCAATGGGGTCAAACCAAAAAGACCTCAACACACTGAAGTATGAGGAACCAGATAATCTCTTTTTTGCAATACAGAAGGAAGAATATATTTTCTATATATAGCACACTATATCAGGTGCTTTCTGTATATTTAAGTATTGCCTGTTTCATCAATGATATTTTCCTTGCTTATTGCAAAAATAGAATTTCAATTTTCTAATATTGCTTTCACTTTTTATTACCTGCTAAACATTTTGACTTAAATGCTTCCTCTGATTTATTTGTCTCCTTGATACAATGTTTCAAAGATTTAATACAGAAAAAGCAGTTCTACTACGAGGCACTTTTAATTAATCCAATCTGTAAAAGGGCAGTAAATGTGAAATGGGAATAGGTGCAACACACATTTACCAAAAGTAGGCCATACCAAGTCAGCTGTATGGCTCTCTTTGATGAAAATCCAAGACAGTGCAGACAGCCTAAGCTATCTGGACTTCATATAAACTATTCAAAGGGAACCAATTAAATTAGAGAAATTTGGGATTAGTGAGAAAACTGTAAAAATTACTTTAAATCATCAATAAAGTGCATCTGAAAAGGTGGGATCCAGTACTAAGGTACTACCAAACTATTTTCAGTAGAGTGGGAGAATATGAATGTCAGTATACAACACGTAAGATACAGACATCAAGAGTTCTGATCACTGACATTCAAAAAGACGAGCTTGAGTTTAAGTAGGTGCAGAGACGAAATGCGTAATCCTGATTATGCAGTGCCTCTGCCTGCAGTAGGAAAGAAATAAACAAAGAAGTGGACAAAAAAAACATTCCAGAAAATATCTTATACCTATTCAGATACAGTAAATTCGAAGACAGTACGTGGACAGTCACATAAAAAGATTCCATGTTTGAGAGAAATGGCAGCATGAGTGGATTCCCGGATCATTGCAAGAAACTTTGTCCTGTTGTCAGACCTTGTTGGGTTACTGATCCATAACCAAAAGAAACACATTCTGCATCAGAATGTAGAACAAGACCATCTCCTTAGCTGAAATATTTGGTGGCACTGGTAGGTGACACTGAGCTTCCCATGGCAGAATCATACATCAAGTTTGTATGGCTCAAGTTGAAGCAATAAAGATAAATAGGCTCTCTGCTCCTAATAGTTGTTAGCTCCAGTCAGACTAAACTATACCTGTCACTGAATTATTACCATCTCTGCCCTGAAGCTGAAAGATAGACATTTAATGGTGATTATTGCAGGGAGACATATTATTATTAGGCTATTGAGCAGAATGCTAAATCTATCATTCAAAGTGTTTCTTAGCTATCAAAGATCCTTATGCAATGAACTGTTGAATGTTATCTACCACTATGGGAGCTGTGAATAAACTTGTTATTAAAAAAAAAAGTAGAAACTTCCTATGTTCTGCACATTAATTTCAATATCTGTGGACATCAGTTTGCTCTAGAGTAAAATTACATGATACTTGGAGGCATTATCAGAGACCTCTGAAAACAGTAAGAGAAACTCTCTTGTAACTCAGATCTTACCTCACACCTTCATGTGCATTGGGCATGGTTCTTAGTCCTGGTCCTTGAAGGAAGAACTTGTCATGTCTAAGGGTTCCTGATCAAGCACATGTTCTGTCAAGCAAAGGTTCTTCAATGCTTCCTACAGTAAACCTGAATGCATTTTTCTATTTTAAACCTGAATATATTCTATTCACTTATCATTTCAAGGGTAGCACAAGAGGCATTATTTTCTAGTATATTATTTTAAATTGCCAGAATGGCTACTACCACAGTATTTATCACTTTTCTCCTTCCAAAATATTATTAGCTTGTATTGCTTCTGAGGTTAAATTTAGAGGCTTTATATGCTGTATCCTTTTATTTGTCTAGATAGAATAAACATTGTGACTGGAACGTAGCAAGTTTAACCATTTCCAGTTGAAAACTGAAGACAGGAACATGGACATAACACCATAAATAATTCTCGTTGTGTGTTTTTACCTAAGATTGCCTCGTCTTCTTAAGTATTCACTTACATTTGTATTTCCAGGACAAATAAAGCAAGTGAAATGGCTATAACAGGAAGTAAGTACAAGATGGCTTTTTAAAGGTACTTAGGTATTATTAGGTAAAATGGACTAAGGAGCTGAAGAAGGATTCATTAGAAGGCATTGAATAGCACTTGATAGCATGTGATGTGATCTATCCCCTAGATATTTGAGCCTTGAACAAATGTCTATTGAGCACAGCTTGCAGACTTCCAGCCAGTCATTGGGCCTTAACACAGACAAGAGGACATGAATGAGAAGCACTTGTAGAATTTTTTTCACATATCTTCTCAATTCCCAGAAATGACAGATATATTGGTGTCGAATGGCTTGAGAATGAGCCTTCACCAGTTGAAGGGTGGGCCATCATAGCTTGACTTGAAAGAGTCCTGAACACTACGGGCTGTAGAGGCCTTTAGTTTTGTACATTTTCCTATTTTTCCACCTTTCACTTCTAATTTGATAAACAGTTATTTATTCTGAAGAAGAATAATAATTTTTTGTTAAGAGCCTCACAAAGCCCACTCCTGCTCTAGTTAGAGCAGAAGGGCTGCTGGCATTGATAGTAATTGTCAGCAATACTGGATAGCTCCATTACAATTTCTGTCCTGTCTTTTGTGATTATGGATATGCTATTAGTTTTCTTTTAATAGTGTGATAGATACGTACATTTATAATAGTATTGGTTCAGCACTGAGTTCTTAATCAGTTTGTTTCTTTTGCATGCCTTCTAAGGGTACTTTTTATTTATTTGCCTCTATAGCTGTTCCTCAAGATGAGCTACAGTGCATGCATATCCAGAAGGAACCTTATTCTAACAACAGTTGTCTGTTGCTTTGTATTAATGATGTTCCAACTATTGCTGCTAGCTGCAATGTTCAGCAAAATTCAAAATATCATCCAGAAAACATAAAAGATTAAAACTGGAAGCCTGTAGATCTTCTAAAAAATGGATTAATAGATACTGAATTTATTCACACCAGCCAGTATTAATTAAATAATTAAAATAATAGAAATAAACAGTTGTTGCCTGAGGAAGCTTTAGCAAAACCCACTATGCTTTAGAAAGCACTTAGGCATTCAGACCAGGCAGCTTACGGCCTCCAAAAGACCGAGTTTTGGAGGATAGCTGGCATTTAGATAGCTGACAGTGTAATTTACATTAGGAGTAAAGTGGAATTTTATGCACAATAAATCATCTTATAAAAAATTCGTAGGTGCAAGAAATCTGCATTAGATAGGGAGGGGAGGTGATTAAGGTTGCAGGCAAGCTGCCTGCAGGGTTTGCCATGAAAATAACAATTCATGATTGTTATTTTCATGAAAATAACAATCTCAGGAAGAGTCAGAAAACCACACAGCTCTAAGGTACAGTGCAGTCATATCTGCTGAATGTATACTTCCTCCTGTCACCAAGGAAGGTGGTCCATTGACTGTGGAAAAAAAAAGCCTGTGGCAGCTTTTATCCTGCTGTGTCCTCTCTCTCTCTCTGGAAACACATTAATCACATGTTTTATTCCTACGCTCTGGATTTCTAGTAGTGAAACAGTGGAAGAAAGAAGATGCAGAAGGAGAAAGAAAAAGCTGAGATCACCAGCTATGCTATATTGTGTAGAGCTGCAAAATGATTTTAGGATACTGATAATTCCTCAAGGGGGAGAAATACCCATTTCATTTAAGCTCTAAGGTCACTTTAAATCCAGAGGACTTGAATATTTTCTTTAGCAACAGAAGAAATTTAGGTTCTGTCTTACACAGTGTGCTATTATCTGATGGGATAGTGAGTGTCTAAAATCTTGAATTCTTAGATTTATTGTCTTATAAAAGGATACTGAATATGAATTCAGAAAATGTAGGTGTGTGGGTATATATATGTGTACATATATTTTTATAATATATTTTTTTCTCTTTTAATATATATTTATGGTTGTATCCCAAATCTTCATTTGCAAAGCCTAGCCATGAAAAAATATGAACCCCTGGCTTTGTTTTATGATTTATAGACTGCAAAGAAGCAAAACTAACTTTTTTTAAGAGGAGAACTGTATTATATAGAGTTTATGAGGTTGTAGCACTGTTTACAAAGTGAGACCTCTGCTCTTGAGTGATTGGTCCATAAGAAGCACATTACTATGGCAGTAGATCAGTTTTGTGGTGCTTTATGTATTCATAGTGGGCACTGTTGTTTACAAATATGGAAAAGATCACCTAGACAAGACACATAACTCAGAAAAGTATTTGTTGTCCCAGATATCTTCCATCCTGACAGATACTATATTTAAAATCAGGTAATCATTGTACATTTCCTTTATCAACACTTTCTTTTCTTGAAAACCTAGATATAGGTGGTTAAATCACAAATCAGAATGAATAAAGGAGTGATAAACACTTAAAAGAAAAATTCCTCTTGTCCCTTTCCACTTTCTCAGAGTTAGGCTACAAGGAGAATGCAAGATTCAATAGCTGAATAGGATGTTAAAAGGATGCATAAAGAAAGGAAGGGTGAGAAACTATAGCCCTTCGGAGTCTGATCTCTGGAATTCTACAAAATTTCATATCTAGAAACAGATTTATACAAGCTAAGTCTCAGACATTGTTGGTAACCTACTAACAACCACTGCACTTTGGGAGAGAATAAATGACACAGCACATGTCTAAGTTATGGGAATTTTTTAATTCTGGTCTCTTAAGTTGAAAAAACTAATTTATGTGTTGAAGTTCTTTCAATTTTCATATCTATAAAATGACAGTACTGGTTGGAACTGCAGGGCCCTATGTAAGTGTATATAAAGGCTAATGTGACACTGTTCAATGATGACCCCACTTCTCATCTTTCAACACCAGTAACTAGTTATGGAAAAGCAGTGCTGTGCTGCTGCATTAAAGCTGCAATGTACTGTATAAACATTAGGGGGATGTGAAGTCTTGAAACAAATTCTAACTGTTCTGCTGCTGAATTTTACTTGTAAAGGGACATGATTTTTTTCTTTCAAGATACTTAAGGATCTTTTTTATGATGTTTATTGTGTGTAAGATATGCATGTTTTATTTGAGAAATGTAATTTTCAGTGTATTTTGGCATTCCTTTGAGAAAGTAGAATATTTTGAATTGGAAAAGTAGCAACAGATTATCTACCCACAAAGACCTTGGAACATTCAGCTGAGCACTGAGGGCACTATTTCATAAGGTGTTAAGTAGCACAAAGATTTTGAAGATTGAGGGAAGAGATTTTTTCCTGCCAAGCAACCCATCTAACCATAATGAAGTCCCACTCTTTGGTGGGACAAAGTTTCGTAATGCTTGTGTAATACAGACTTACTGCATTCAAGAATATGCTTATATTTGGTAGTTACCTTAGTGCTGAGTCTTAGTGTCTTCTTTCCAATTCTCAGCAACCTGAAAAATTATAAAGTTGTTTCAAAGTATCTCTGCCTGAACTACATTTAGAAAATAATTCCACAAGATGCTGAGGAGGTAAATTTGCCCCCATAAAATCTGAGTTCTGTGGATGCCCTGGATTCTAGCAGGCACTGAAAGGTATTGTCTAAATCCATAGGGGTGCTTCTAATCTCTGCCCAAAGGTAACACTGAAGGATTGGGATTTTTTTAACCTGTATTCAGCAACAAAGAATAAACCAATGTACCTGTAAAATTTGTGTTGAAAATCTTACATGTCATTATCGAGAAATAAATATTTTTGTGCTCCTTGAAAATAACCTTTTTTAATTCTTTCAACCTGACCTGTTAATCCTAACGTCAGTCATACTTCCTGCTTCTGAGTGCCAAAATCCACTGCTCTTGTGTTGTTTGGCTTGTGGTCAGCCTTCACAAGCAGAAATCTGATGTGAAGTAAATGATCAGTGTTTATTGTAAGAAGTCTTCTACTTTTGTTCCAGATAGCTATAGCATTGCAGGGGGTTGACAGGCAAATTCATTAATCCCAGAACCTTTGCAATTTTTTCTTGCACATGATGCCACCTCTAAGTATAACACCAGATTTGGCATGAGAAATACAGGACCGTTCCAGTTTCAATACTTCTAAACTTCTCTGACCACTCAAATATCCAAGAAGTGCTGATGTATGACATATCCATCAGCAACACCTACTATGTGAGAATTAAATGCGTTGTACAAGAAAACATCAGCTGCAGCCCTGTGTGTCTTGTTTAACTGCAGCTCAGGTTGCTTTTATTCTGTAAATCTTGTTTTAAAACACACTTTTAAAGCCAAAGTATGCAAACAAATGTAGTTTAAGGGGCCTCACTCATGGATTTAGGGCTTTCTTTTTTTCTGACTTTATCTTTTCTGTGAGACACATGTTAAAACAGCATGAAATTAAATTAGTGTTTTGTCCAATTTTGGCTTTCAAAAGTTTTTTGGGTCTTTTTTTTTGTTGTTTGTTTGGGTTTTTTTTGTTGGTGGTGGTGGTGGGGGTTTTTTTGTAGTTTGTTTGTTTGGTTGGTTTGGTTTGGGGGTTATTTTTGTGGGTATTTGTTTGGGTTTTTTTCCTTCCTAAACTGTAACTGTCAAGTTACTCCCACTTCAGAACAGAAAATTGTACGTGGCCAAACCTAAGTCTTCAGGATATAGCTTTAATTGAAATAAATGTGCACAATAAAAACATTTTTAGCTAGTTTGAATAAATAAATACAATGTTATGTTCTTAACTGGATTTAGTTTGGGTTTTTTTTCATAAACATAAAGATTTTATTTTCTGATCTTCTAATAAGTACTGTAGTAATATACCTGAACTATTCTGTGATATTTTGTTGTTGGGTTTTTTTTTTAATTTTCTAATAGTTTTTAAAATAACCACAATACTTTCACTAGAATCTCCGTATGTTACATCTGAAGTCAAATTTCTGGAACTATGGTTAAACAGCTTGATTAAGCAAGCAATCAGTTTTCAGAAAACAAGTACGGAACTAATATACAGTGAAAGGTTTTGATAGCTCTGAAAATTTAAATAGAGTGAATTGACTTTATAAACAGAGACTTTTTTGAATAAGGACACTGTGATATGACTAGCATAAGCAATTTCTCCATATCTTTCATGTTTTGCATTAATTTATGAATACAATTAGAGAAAGTTTTGAAATGTTAAAGAATGTTGAAAACTTCACTTTGCTTTATTGAAAAAGGTTTTATTTTCATACTGACAACACTTCTCATTCCATCCTGTGCTGTTAATTACAATTAAGTTTTTAAAGGGTCTTCTAGGAATGAGCAGATAAATATCATGAACAATTCTTTCCTTGTATTCATCTTAAAATACACTTTCCAGATGATTTATACTGTGCAACTGAGAACTTTGTTGAACTAAATTATTTTTCATTTAATATATATAAATTCTGTTATGAAGTTCTAAAAGGTGCCAGAAGCTCTACTGCTTCAAGAAACTCAAGCAGAGTAGATTTTAATCAGAGAAAGAGTCAGAAATGTTCTTCCAAAGTCATATACTAAGCAGTTTAGAAAGTAAAGCATTTATACAAGACATTCCTCCTAGTGCACAAGATATGATAGCAAACTATGCTTTCTGGAAATACAGACTTAGTTTTCATATTTAGTCACTGAAGAAGAATATTTTATGAGCTAAATATAAAGAAAAATAAAGAAATAATGTCCTGTTGTATGTGGAGCACCATTCTTGTAGTTTTTCTTTACATCCCTTCATTTATATTATGCTCTAAGGAGCTTATTTTGAAAAATAGTATATTTTCATTTCAAAATGAATATGTTGAAAATGTGAATTAAATGACCACGTAAAATTATATTTCAAAGTGATTATTTCAGTTAAGCTGAGCCTATTTTACTACCTTGTAAAAAATAAGTGAACTCAATAACCCTTCTCAGCCTGACAACTCACTATAAGAATTTTCTTCTTTAAAGAGTGACAAAGAGGTGAAAAAAGATGTGCCTGCACTGTGCAGCAAAAGAATGTCCTTTTATTTGGAAATTAGACAAAGTGAAAATCTGTGCTACTATAACAATACTACTTTCAACACACAACCTTGGATATCTCAGTGCAGTTCTTCAGTGTCAACATGCACTCTATAGTCTCTACAGATACTGTCTATCTATTCCTAGTCCTTTCAACATCTCCTAAGATGTCCTAACTCCATTAAATTCTGTAAGCAGGAAGATTAATTGACTACAGAGGATCCTACATCTCCTCTGTGAGTGTCATTCTGTTAACAAAAACATTGAAAAACCTCACTCACCATTCTGACAAATCAATTAAAATGTGATCTCTGTCAGCCTGTGTTGACAGAGATTTATCCATGCAGATTAATGAACTTGGAATTCAGCAATTCAAAGTGATCAAGCTTTGCATAGTCATAAGGTCTCGATTCAGACAACTCAAATGTATTCCTGAAACTTATACTGAAATTTAATGATTACAGTGGAACATCGAACAGAATTCTCTAAGGGAAAAACATACTGCAAAAGACACAAGATATGCAAGACGATGAATGCTCTTGGTAAGTGTAGCTGATAATATATTTTCACTTGTAGGAAACATTTAATATAAAATTTACTATATATAATCAATGAACCCAATAGGTTAGATAGTCAATTTCAAAAATAATTTCCAATAATAAATCATCATTGTATGAGAACTGTTGCGAGTGGACTTCCACAGAGATCTGATCCCGTTTTTTTGGTATATCATGTAGTCTTAGCAGAGACCTGTAAAATTTGAAAAGAATTCAAAACCTGTTACAACAATAAATAGGATAAAAAACAATTACAGGGAAGGATGTATCTCTGTATGGTACTATCATACAGATAGCAGATGTATGTGTGATATATTACATACATCTCTCATATCTCATGTATCTGCTATGTATGCTGCATAAAGCTTGGGGCAAAGGCATTCCCTCCTTTGGTTTCTTCATGTGTTAGAAAAACTGTTTATATGATCATCCTTTTAGTGCACAGTTACCACTGTCCATGTACTGTCCTGAAATGGTATGGGTACCTAGGTACCTAGTTTGCCCCTAGTTGCATACACAGAAAGAGTAAACTAATACTGACAACATTCACATTCATGAAAGTAAGACTAAACTTGTAAGAACAATGCACACTCCTTGTAAAGTCATC
This sequence comes from Lepidothrix coronata, assembly GCF_001604755.1. Taxonomy (NCBI): domain Eukaryota; kingdom Metazoa; phylum Chordata; class Aves; order Passeriformes; family Pipridae; genus Lepidothrix; species Lepidothrix coronata. Next base: position 4,362,369 of record NW_016690216.1, read on the forward strand.
CAGGGTGTATTTTAGGTTTGAAAAGTAGTGAAAGTACTCTTAGTAAATGATGAATAATTGTTTGAATGTGAGTTTCCAGTCGTAAACTTGGAAGAATCAGATTATGAGTGTGTAAGTAGGGAAATGCTGAGTATCAGAAAATAGAGGTCATTATATACTATTTAAATTATCTCAGTTGTGTTGTATGGAAACCTTTTGTTCTGATGTTCAGACCTTAGGGAACAATGGAGAAAAATGGACAAAGATTCAGGACAGTCAAAAAATATATAAAGGTCTAGAAGTTTTAGCTTACAGAAGAATTCTAAAGATTTGTGAGTAAATGGAGGAGTATCTCAATTCTGCCTGGAAGAACTGGCATTCTGATAATAGCACTTTAATATAGTGAATAAGCTACTGGTTGGGACAAACTAGATAATCTGAGGTTACAATTAGTAGCACATATTTTACAGGAAAACAGTATCAGACATTAGGATAAGTCTGGGATCCCTTTCCCCACCCACAGCGTGGGGGAGCCCAGTTCTAGTCCCATCTCCATCTGAAGAACCATTCCGACATCTTGAGGGGATGGGGAAAGGGAGCTCCAGCGCAGGGGTTTTTCAGGCCCCGAGCCTGGAGGGGAGAGGTGCCCTCCCCGCACCCACGTGGTCCCATGGCAGGCACGGAGACAGCACACCGGCGTGGAGAGGAGGCAAGAGAGGGTTTATTGTTGGGGGTGTTACATTTATAGGGTTTAGGGGGATTCACAGGGTAACCAATTAGAAGTCTCAAGGGGCTTACAGGAACACCCAATCACAGGATGGGGTTAACAAGGTCCAATGGGAAACACCTCAGGACACCTTTCCCAGGACATTCCTGCATGGGAGATAACCTGTCCTGGGGGGTGCTGGGAAGAAGAAACACGTGTTTGCAAAGAGACCACAAAAGGCCATTTTAAGACATGTTTAAACAAGTTTCTCATCAGGTTTAGTGCTACAGATAAGTTAGTGAAGAATACAAAAAAATGATGTCTTTAAACACCAAGGATGTGATGCGTGAGCTACTGAAAATGTAATTGATTGTAAGTGGGATATCAGATTTTATAATCATGGTTTATTCCTGTTCTAGAGTGAATGAACACCCCATATTTGTCTACATTTTGACCCTTGGCCTTCTACATAACATCCATGAGCATAAATCATAATGTTTAAGAACAGGTTGTCTTTCTTGAGGTGCACAGGCTGTTTTCCATTAATGCATCACATTTTATCTTTGGATTTTAAATTTCAAGTTATATTATTCTGTGGCAATTGTGAAAGAAACTTAACACCCGCCTTCATCTTTAAAAATTTGGTCTATATCTCAGAGGGACAATGATCAGTCAGGGAAACAGTCCAGGCAGCAGTTTGGAGATGAGGAAGAGGATTTTTTTTCCCAAGCATTACATGGAGCTCACAGGGAATAAACGCCTGTGCGCATTACACTACAGTATATCAATTTTCAGTGGAAATTGTTCTGGGAAAGTGATAGAATAAAATCTCAGTGAGTACAAATATATCCCTAGATGCTTCCCAACGCAGTTTTCTTTTTTCTGTAGAAGTACTTTCCATGACAACAGAATCTTCTATGATAAAATTTCAATTTTTAGCTAAAAATATTTGGAAAAAATGATTGTATTTCATGTAGTTTTGACTTGGATTTCATTGCATCACTTTTCCTGTGGAGGTGCAAACAGTCAAGCAAAAAGAAGCCTTTTGAGAAAAAGATTTGAATACCCCAACCTCATCTCAATCAATAAAGGTGCTCACAAATTGTTAGAGGAAATCTGTCTCAAAAGTCTGTCTAAAAGATTTATCATGAAAGGTCTTAACACCAGCAAAAGAATCAGCAAAAGGAGTTAAAATTGGCTTATGGTTATGTAACAGATTTGTCACGGATATTTTTTTCTGATTGGATGATTATTATGCTTCAGTTTAGGTTGTTGCTGGAGATAGCCTTTAAAGAAAAGTTCTAATTTTTTATCTTAATAGTATTGTTTGCATAAAAGATCACAGAAAGCTGACAGACAATTGGAATTAACAAAAAGAGGAAAGAAAGAGAAACTGGATGCTTCTTTGAAAATTATTCCAAACATATTTTAAAAGAGAAGTTTACCTAAGATGTTCAGTCATGGACCCTTATTTCCGTATTCATAATTCATATGAAGTGTAATAGTAACAGAAAGGAAATAACAATCTGCCAATTAAAACAATCCATAGAAACAATCAGATAAGTTTGATAGTTTCCAATAGATATATGCACTGATTGGAATATGATGACAATTAGCATGAGACACAAAAAAACCCACATGCTTCACATTAGCAAGTCTATTCTTATTGACGACATTGCAAAGAAGGGAATTAAGGGATGTCAAGCTATATGAGACATCCACAGTAGTATATCAGAGAATGCTACAGAGACCATCAGATTTATATCTTACCACTTAATGGGTCTTTTCACTGTGAAAGAGAAACTCTGCTTTTCTTTTGCAGATATTTTTAAGGGAAATACTAAGATTGGTAAGAATGAAATGTGAACAGAAATGCCTGTGTGTTTAAAGACTAGAGCAGTAGAAAAGAGTTAAAAGAAATGGCTTGCATTTATCACAGAGAACACCATCCCCAGGTCATTACTTCCAGGATACTCTTCCCAGTAGTAAAAGTGAGGAATGTGTAGCTTGCATGAAGACAAAAAGACCTACATGCTGATAGGACACGGATGACTTATCGATGGAACTCCTGCATCTATACACAAGGAGCATGGCAACAAGACTGCAACGTATCACACAGAGCAATTCTTTTCCTGTTAGCCCACCAGAAAAGGAGATTGTGACATGCACAGCAAAAAAAGAAAAGAAAAATAGAGGCAGCAAAATGAATAGATTTTTTAGGGCTGAAATAACCAATAGTCGGAGGACCTCCCTGTTAAGTCTAAAATTGGTCTGTTTTTGTTCATCAAAAAGGACCCCAAAAATGTGGTGAGGCCTTGATAGCCAGTGTTCCTGGTCTCCTGTTTTGCACAAATCATCCTGTCCAGATCACTGGATACATGGCACCATGGTCCTAGTGAGTGTGTATGTGTGTGAGAGGGCATGAATTATATGAAAAAAAGACTGCAAGAGGGTAAAATCTTGGCAATTTGAGTCAGTAAAAATCTTGTCGATCTTGTAAATAAGTGTCACCTCCCCCTTTCATAAGTTCTCTCAATTTTGCTTGAACTGGATTGAGACTTTGTCTGGCGTTCTTTTCAACTACTCCAGGAGATAGCCTATGCCAGGAAATATGGGTAGTGTGATAACCTTAGCTGCACTTAAAATGAAAGGAAGAAGCTCATAGACATTGTTTTGTTGCTGTTTGAAGAATCCTACCAGATTCTGCTCAATAAGGGTTAAACAAGGCCCTTCTAAAATGGCAATTATGCAAAGTTCTGCCAAGAGTAATTTTGGATAACTTCTCTGAGACTGCAGTTGTCACATGGAGGAAGAAGATACTCCAGAATTCAAACCCCAAGAGCATTAGAGTTACAACCATGATTGCACTGCACTAAATTAACACAAGTGTTGAGGAGACCTCAGAAAACTGAGACTTCAAGCTGGGGAAGCAGACAGAGAGATGAAAAACTAACTGAGAAAAACTGAGAACAGGAGACTGGGAGTAGCTGAATGAGAAGTCTGTGGCAGGGACCATGTGCAGCAGCTGAGGGAACCTGAGGGAACAACAAAAGGAGAATGAATAGTGTGGCATGGAAGGAGAGAAAAGAATGAGACAGGATAACTAAGACTTCTGGAAGAAGACTAAAACTAAAGTAGACAGTAGAAATAGAATGGCTGGCTGCTCAAGGAGGCTGCATTTGAGAGAGAAAAAGAGTGAAGGACCATTATGAGGTGAAAACAGGGAAGCGAATGAGGAAAGGATGGATTTTTATTTTTACTTGCAATATCACAATAGAATCATAGAGTGGCTTGAGTTGGGAGGGATCTTAAAGATCATCTAGTTCCAACCTCACTGTCATAGGCAGGGATACCTTTTACTAGACCACTAGACCATAGGAAAGAAGTACTCTTAAAAAAGCAGTAGTAAATAAATAGTAAAGATATCAGTAGGATTGACCTTGGCTGGTTGCCATATGTCCACACAGCTAATCTTTCATGCCCTCTCCTCAACAGGACTTGGGGAGAAAATGGATGAAAAGGCCTGTGGGCCAATAAAATGGCAGGAAATGACTAACCAACTAACGTTGTAGGCAAAACAGACTCAAATTGGTGAATAATAATTTAATTTAGTGCAAACTGAAATACATTTGGATAATGAGAAGAAAATATAAATTAAAGCAACACCTTTTCCTCAACCTTTCTACCCAGGCTGAATTTCATTCCTTCATTCATGTCTCTTCTCCCTGCATCTCTCCATGGCATACTGTGGATGGGGAACGGAGGATTACAGTCTATGCATAACAGTTCCTTTCTGATGCTCCTTCCTCCTCACATTTATCTCCTGCTCCAAGGTGGGTCCTCTCCATGGACTGCTGTCCTTCAGAATAAACCTGCTCTGTTGTGGGATCCTCCAGAGGCCTCAGTTCCTTCGAGGAACATCCAGCTCCACTAGCACGGGATTCTCCAGTGGCTACCCTGCATATATTTGTTCCAGTGTGATCCCCTTCACAGGTTGGACAGGAATTTCTGCTCCACCAGAGTCTCTTCCACAGGCTGCAGGGGAATACCAGCTTTGATGCCTGGAGCACCTCTTTCCCTTCCTTCTTCTCTGACCTTGGTGTTCGTAAGCTTGTTTCTCACAGGTTTTTTTTTCTCATTCTTCTTACTGCTATGTGGTGTTTTGACCCGCCTTAATTTTGTTTTCCCAAATATGCCACCAGCTTGACTGATGGACTCAGCTATGTCCTGCAGTGGCTCCACTGAAAATACTTGTGTTCAGCATGGGGCAGCACCAGGCTCTTCTCATACGATCTACCCCTGCAACCCCTCTGCAGCCAACACTTTGCCATGGTCATCCAATACATATATATGTCTTGAGAAGCACATTTCAAAACCAGATAACATCTAGACACTCCTATAGTCTATCTGGACTTCAGCAAAGCCTTTGACACGGTCTTCCATGGCATTCTCCAGGAAAAGCTGGTAGCCCACGACTTGGACAGGGGCACTCTCTGCTGGGTTAGGAACTGGCTGGAGGGCTGAGCCAAGAGAGTGGTGGTGAACAGTGCTGCATCCAGTTGGCGGCCAGTCATTAGTGGTGTTCCCCAGGGATCAGTGTTGGGCCCAGTTCTATTTAATATCTTTATTCATGATTTGGATGAGGGAATTGAGTCCATCATCAGAAAATTTGCAGATGACACTAAGCTGGGGGGACTGTCGATCTGCTGGAAGGCAGGAACACTCTGCAGAGGGACCTGGACAAGTTGGAGAGATGGTCTGATTCCAATAGGATGAGGTTCAACAAGGCCAAGTACCGGGTCCTGCACTTTGGCCACAACAACCTCATGCAGCACTACAGGCTGGGCATAGAGTGGCTGGAGAGCAACCAGACAGAGAGGGATCTGGGAGTTTGGATTGACAGGAAGCTGAACATGAGCCAGCAGTGTGCCCAGGTGGCCAAGGAGGCCAATGGCATCCTGTCCTGGATCAGGAACAGTGTGACCAGCAGGTCCAAGGAAGTGATTCTTCCCCTGTACTCAGCGCCGGAGTACTGTGTTGAGTTCTGGGCCTCTCAGTTCAGGAAGGATATTGAGGTGCTGGAGCAGGTCCAGAGAAGAGCAACAAGGCTGGTGAAGGGACTGGAGCCCAAGTCCTATGAGGAGAGGCTGAGGGAGCTGAGGTTGTTTAGCCTGGAGAAGAGGAGGCTCAGGGGAGACCTCATCACTCTCTCCAACTACCTGAAAGGAGGCTGTAGCCAGGTGGGGCTTGGTCTCTTCTCCGACGCAACCAGCAGTAGGACAAGAGGGCATGGTCTTAAGCTCTACCAGGGATGGTTTATGTTGGATATTAGGAAGAAATTTTTTACATAGAGAGTAATCAGGCATTGGAATGGGCTGCCCAGGGAGGTGGTGGATTCACCGTCCCTGGAGGTTTTTAAGATGAGACTGGATGTGGCACTTAGTGCCATGGTCTAGTAACCACGGTGGTGTTGGATCAAGGGTTGGACTTGATGATCTCGGAAGTCTTTTCCCATCCAGTTGATTCTATGATTCTATGATCATCATGAATATTGTCCCAATAAGCTCACTAGTGCATCTAAATTTACCTGATGGCTTAAAACTCAGGGCATGTCATAATCCTAGTACCAGTGCAACCCAGTTTGGAGCAGGGCTGGAGCCCAGTCAATCTCACTTCCAACACAGTCACCTGGATGACCTTCTCTTGGAAACCAGAATGTGAAGAAGGAGGGAACAAGGGAAAGGAAGAGCTGCAGAAGCCTCTTTTGACCAAGTTTGAAGCAGTTGAGGGTGTACATGGTGAGAATATGTGTTAAATGTGCTCCTCTTTTACTTACTGCTGTTGCAGTTCTTAATTTCTTTGCAAAGTAGTTGCACAGTGAGTGGTAAATACAATCACCCTTTTAAATAAGTAAATATATATTTTAACCTTAAAAATGTTTTCAGTCTCATTGCGACATATACATTTAATATAACCAGTCAGACTTATAACATAGACTGTGTACCTTTCATGGGAATTTAACTAGCTGGATTTGATCATCCTTTTACCTTTCTTAGATACTTATGTCAGATCATGAGAGGTATGCTGGTAAATTCATTCACTGATTAAGTAAGTTAGTTTTCCCAGAATTAAGAAGAAATCACAATCCTACATATACCAAATTGCTAGCATAGTCTTCATATTCCAAGAAATCCATTCTTCCATCAGTAAATATGTTTGTATATTTACCCTAAAAACAAAAGGCCAACACATTCTGAAAAAAAAAAGTGTGACTTTTTTTGCATAGGACTTTTTACATAGAAAGATATTTCCACTTAATTTCTTCATGCTACTAAGATAAAAAGATTTCCTTCTACTGCAAAAAAAGAGCTCTCACATATCTGGCTTCCAGTGTTAACAGTATTATCAGCATGATCAGTATCCTCTTTGGATGAGATTAAAATCTCATAAATTGGTTTAGTTCTGCATACACAATAGTTTAGTTTTCCTGAATTCACTGTATTATTTTCCTCAAAACCCTTTCATCCAAACATATTCTCATAATTTACACTAATTATATCCATTTTGCTCTAATGCAAACTATATGGACAATACATGCTGGGGGCTGCTCAGCTGAAAGGCAGCTGAACCAGCCAGAGAGTAGGGGAATCCACAAAGCAGGTAAGGGGACCTGATGTCCAGGCATGGGTGTCAGGACAGCAGAGGGTCTGTGCCAGTACTCAGGACACTTGCAAATATGTGTGTGCTTGTGAACCTAGAGAGTGTTGTGTATGTGCCTACACTAGTGAATGCCTGTCTCTACCATCTGAAGAGAAGCAAAGGGACTTGAGTGTTTGTGCTAGTATTTTATATGGGCTCTGTATGCACATGCTATTGGAGGAAGATCTGGTAAGCAGTAATTTAGGGTGAACATTTAACTTTATAGACAGCTAGATTTTCGAGTTTTGGAGAATAACCATCTTGGGTTTCCAGAAAAACAACCCATCTTTCAAGGTAGAGGTTTATTTAAAATTATATGATCTATCCACACAAAACCATAAGCACTAAGCTGATTGCCCTGTTGATCAATAGTTCCTTCAGTTGTGTTGCCTTTCTGTTTGTGGGATCACAGGATTATTTTCTAGCAGGATCGTTCTTACTGAAGTTCAGCAGAAGATCTCAGTTTGTGCTTCTTGTTAAACTTCTTGAATATTGGCAAGTATCACTCTTGATTGTTCATCCTCTGTGCTAATTTTGGTAAAACATGATTATACCTACATTCAACAACCAAACAACTGAAGTCAAGCAACATAAAAAAGAATACATGTATTCTATTTCTGATTTCAGGTACATACAGAAAAAAAGAAAAAAAATCCGTCTCCTTTTTATATGGAAGTAATTTTTTGATGGACATTTATGCCAGAAACTTGCCCTTGTGGAAGTGACTTCATTTTAAAACAAAGGAACTAATTTTCTTAGTGAATAGAGGAGGAAACAAAACACAGCAATTTGGGACTGCAATGTCTTGGGCAGAACAACTGAGAAAAAGCAGTGGGCAGGCTGTACAGACCTGACTTCTACAAGTAGGGATGATTTTTCTGGAGTTCTGTCAAGGGAATTATAGCTGTGAATTGCAACCTTTGTTATAAACCAGAATAAATTCCACTTGTTAAAATCAAGTGAGCATTACACAGAGTTAAGCAATATTAAGTAGACAACCTATTGACAAATACAAATTAGGCTCAGAAAAAACATTTGTTAAATATAAATTAGGGGCTCTCTGAAACAACCTCCATAAAATATGGGGAAATCTGCCTCTGCAGGCATAATGGGAAACAAAGGACATACATCACACATGGCAAAATAATTATGAAATGCAACTTTATCACATGTGGCCAATGTTTCCAATTATTTCTGTAAAGTAAAGCCATTTTTTTCTATTAATGATGTTGCAGATAACTCACTCAGAGGATCATTATTGGTAGGAGAACTCTCCATCTCTTTAATGAGGAGCTCACGGGTCTTGAAATGATACTGAAGTAATTATAAGATTGACTCAAAAATGGGAGTGAAAACTTCCGTGGAGACAAACACCAAACTAACATGGAATTGAAGAGTTCCCCAGAGAGTGAACAAATGTAGGATGGTCTAAATATGCTTTCACTTCTTGCTGAATATTTAATTGTAGGTATATGTTGATAAACTGTTGTGAGTTTCTTCATTGGAAAGCACATTAGTTTCTCACCCATGAGAGAAAATTAAGAGCAAGTACAAATATGTGGGGAGAAGTGAAAAGGCTTGCATTTGACAGTAAGATAATAAAGAGTGCATTTCATTTGTTTATTGCAATTTACAAAGGTTATCTGTTAAAATAGAAGAATCTCAGTTAAGAGACGTGTCAGCATACCTTCTGTAATTTGGAATACTTTCAGATCAGTAGAATAATTTACAGTTACAACCTATTGTTTTAATTAGTTTACACTCCTGTGTCCTGGAGCGAGTTTCTAATAGTCTAAGGTATAGAGCAACAGACGAAGCCATGTCAAAGGTTTCACATGAATGTTGCTTTCATTTCTGATATTCATGTCTAAAAAAAAAAAAAAGGAAGGGAACCAGAAGATAGTCAATGAAATTAATGAAAATGTTGAAAAGAGTGGTACTTAATTTATTCAGGAATTACATGAGAGAGCAGAAAATATGACAGTAATGTACCATCAATTCAGACATATCAGTAAACAAACATGCACATAAGTGTGTTTGAAAGACAGACTGCAACTTCACTTCTAACTATGGGTATATAAACATGCAGTAGACATAAAACAATTTCCCTGCTCAGTTTGAGATCACAAAGTAATATTTCTCGACCCAATTAAAGATCATGTTGTAAAGCATGGGAGCATACCTAATCTTTGCTAATCTAAGCATCTTCACCCTTTTCTGCCATCACACCCAGCATCAGCCTTGCTGCATCTTACTGCTCTAGGAAATTGCATTATCATGTTAAGGATGTAAGCTTAGAAACTTTTTATATAATCCAATTACAATCTAAGTGAGAAAAAAATGACATTGGACTACCTTCTTGTTTTGTATAATGAAGAGAAGCAAACCCTGCCTATTTCCTAATGTAAGATTTTAACAATATCAGAGCTTCTGAGATGACCTAAGCTCCATTCACATAAACTACCCACATAATGTAGAGCTCTCATAGTGTAACACTGAATCAGAGCTATAATATTACACTGCTGGAATTAAATGAAGTGAATATCCATTCCTTTTTATGAGAATACTGCAGGTGTTAGGTTTGGAAGGTTAAGTTTGAAATAGTATGCTGGTAACTGATACTGCAATGACTAGACTTTCTGGTCAATGAAGCAGGACAGCAATAGTTCTTCAATCAAGAATTTGCAAGCCAGGCAATGCATGCAAGAGCAAAGATAAGTATACAGGCTCATTGTATGTGACCTCTTGGTAGCCCTAAGATGCAGTGTTGAACAATGCACAGCTTGGGCCTAATTTACTGGGAATATTACTACAAGTTAAAATAGTGTCATGAGAAGGCTGAGGTGTCTGGTCCTTTATAATAAAGACTGCTCTTATAAATCAGTGATAGTATCAAACATCTTATACTGTCATGAATTTAAAAAAATGCAGTAAAAAGTTTGCTTGAAAGAGTTAATGAGGGAATTCAAGAGCAATAAAAGATCACAAGACTAGCCATTTAGCCCAGCCAAAGAAAATGGTGGTAAATTGTAACCAGGTGTTTTTATTTCCTCATTCACAAAGTATTGCAAAGTCAGCACTCTGTACTAGAAAGTGCAAGATGCAGACTCACATACACAGAACATTCACTGGATTCACCTAGCCCTTACAAAACTTCAGACTTCCCAGATTAATTTAATCAGTTGCAATTACTGTGTTTCCCAAGACATACCAAGGAAGTTGTGGGAAAAACTCACCAAGCCACCCTCCATCATTTATCATCACTCCTGGTTAACAGGGGAGGTCACAGAAGTCTGGAGGTTATCCAGTGTGACACCCATTTACAAGAAGAGTCAGAAGGATGATCCAGGGAACTAGAGGCCTGTGAGCCTGACCTCAGTGCCAGGAAGGTTACGGAACAGATCACCTTGAGTGTGATGGCATAACACGTACAGGACAACCAGACTGAGTAATGTGCTACAGTATAAATTCTAAAACTCCACTCTAGGATTTTTAAATGGTTTCTGATATAAGATTAGAAGTATAGAAGGATTTCAAAACAGTTGATAAGTATTTCTTTTAGATAAGCTGCAAGAGTCTAAAAAATCTGAGCTTTAAAATGTTCCTTAGCTAAGACTTCTCCTTATTTGGAAATTGCACTGAAGATCCTTTCTTTTCTTTTTCAGCATGCTGGGTATTTTCTTTCCTATTTAACTGCTTAGAAGTTAAATAACATTCACATTTAAAACAACTTTTACTCCCATCTTGGTAACACCACCTTGTTGTCTGCTGGCAATCTGGATGCATGTAAGTCTCCTATACATCCTGAGTCATATTTGATGCCCTGGCAAATCAGAAACCCGTGTTATGAACAGTGGTTTCTACTAAAATCTGGTAGCATCTGATTGTAACGGAACACCTACAGTTTCATCCAGTCAGGTCCTCACAGCCCATGGAGATATACAGACAAATAACTGTGTGTTAAGGGTGAAATGACTTCCCAGGGCTCCATACAGTCATCTGTACAATAGGTGCCTACTGATTTCTTCTAAGCTCTAAGTTTTCCAAGATAGCTTCATAAGTCTGACAGATATGATATGGTATAGAATACCATATCTGATATCTATACTGTTCTAGAGCACTAACTAGATACCATGGTATCCTGCAACATCTCACATGGCACTAGAAAGCTATGAATAAGCAACTGAATCAAGCCTTTAATTACTGTATGTCAGTGGGGTATTTAACTGAGCTGCTCAGGCCTGTCAAGAGAGAATTGTTTTGGCCATGTTCAGATGCACATCTGTAAAAGGGAACTTAAAAGAAAAGAAAAAAAAGGAACCCTGAACAGACAATAGATATCAACTGGGAAGCAGTTCAAGTGAAAGAATATTTCATTCATCCTTAATTTGCTTTTCAAGTTTTTATGAGATCTGAATCTTTAGACCAAGAAGAAGAAATCATCTTGACATATGCATTGGCTCTACAGAAAGGCATTGGCAGTTTTGCACTGTTAGGCTGCTAGAAATTTGGCTTCCATTTGGCTTCCTTCTGTCAAAAGAACATGCTTCTGTGCACACTAAAGAAAAGATCAAGAAAGAAGAAGAAATTTATTGGGAAACTAAAGAGCTGATTCAGTCAAAATTCCTTTTTGAAGTAAATATTGAAACTACAAATTTGTGTAATCTGCCCTAATGTGAATACAGCACTGGTATGAAACAAGCTGATTAAATTCATATACTCAGTTTAACACCCGTCAAATTGTAACAACTTTTAGTCATTAACCCAGAATTAAAAATGTTTGACACTGGGTAAAAATGTCCATTCAGAAAGCCATGAGTTACCCAGAACTTGGAAGAAAAAATAGGGGCTTTTGTACACAATAAAAAAGTGATATTTGGGCATATTGCAGTCCAGACTCTTATCTTTTTAAATTTCTTTTTCTTATTTTACCTTCAGCTTGGGGAAAAAAATGTAATTTTCTTATCATATATAAGCAAAACAGTTCCACATACATAAAGATTGCTTGCATTCTGACACAAAATAATTAAAGAAAAGAATTCCACAGTCTTGAGTAAAGTCTGCCATATGTTCCTTCACATAGCATCTGTCTTTTCAAACTAAGGACACTTTAGTTAGGAATCCTGAGTGCTTCAGAATTAGCATTTTATAATTTAAGATTACAAATTATCTTGTTTTTGTTTTCTTTGCATTGCTTATCTGAGAGTTATAAATAATAGAAGAGGCATTTCTCTAACTTTTTGAAAATAGATGACTTTATATAGAAAACGATCTTGAACTCTTAATCAATGAAATCAACTGGGTTTTTTGTTTTATTTTGTTTTGTTTGATTTGGCCAAATTTTTCAAGCGTCTTGAGCCGCATTTGTGCATTATAAAACAACAGTTTTAACAATGATATCCACAGAAGTGCCACTGCAATTTCCTTCACAGGATCACATTATTTGCAGCCTAGATGGTGTTGAATTTCTTCCATGAAGTGTCTTCCTTTTAGAGAAGCTTAGATTTCTGTTGAATGTCTCTGAAAATAAGGAATGTCAGGAAGGGACAAAATATCATTCTGAAAAGATGATTTTGGAACATCGATGGGCTGTTTGCACATTTCTTGTTTGCAATTCTGTGCAGCACTTAGTGAAGGCATACATCTATTTTATGATATTATATGCATTGTAACAATTTTTTATTGAAATGGGGAAATTACTCAAATAAAATTGTGATTGTGAAGCACCACAATTTGACCACTAAACTTTTAAATTGCAGAACCCACTTTTTGCTTCTTTTTGTTGAAACTTCATCTATCAAGACTGTATGTAGTTATGAATACAAAGATTGTGGTTTGCAGCATTAGTCAGAAGCATAAGGAGATCGCAACCTCTCTCTCTTTCTCAGTTCTTCCAGATAATCCCTGTCTTATCAAATAAAATATAAATCTCTATGGTAAAGTATATAAAACAAGACCTGTGGGGCGTAATAAACATTCTTACTATAAGCGAGTCATTCTACAGTTTTGCACTGAAGGTTTTCTTTGTGTCCTCCTCTTAAGCATCCATCTCACAAAGCTGTCAGAGGCAAACTGCAGGACTAGACATTTCTTGTTACTGTACACCATCCGTTGAAAAACAAAGTACTCCACATAACTATTCTTGTAGTTTTGAATAATTTCTTGTCCATTTTGAATAAACAATCACCAAAGTTTGACAGGGTATATTGTGACTCCTTGTTTACTGATGAGAAAACTGAAATATTTTTTGATATTCAAAGAGCCACAGTCAGCTTCAGATAATAGTCAGGATACCAAAATTTTAAGCAAACACTTAGACTGAATTAAAAGCAAATTTCATGCTTTTCCTATTCTACTACAAGTATTTAGATCCTAATAACTAGCTCAAATTTCTGTCTTCCTATCATTCCATCTTGATAGCTCTAGAAGAGAGAAGAAAATTCTTACATTTAAATACCATGAAAACCTGCATTTTATATGAGTGCTGATTTTTTTGAGAAATGGAATAGCAAAGAAGAAGCAGCAATACCAGTATTCAAAATAAATATAAAATCCTTGTTTGCTATATGTTTTGATATCTTTGATCCTAATGAGACTTAAAAATAGTCAGATAGACATAAATCAAACATGTTTCTGAAAAGCAATACTAATTTGGTTCTTTTTTTTCCAATGATTAAAATAATAATGAGCTGCATTTTAATATTTTTTAATTCCCAAGGTAAAATTTACAGTAGGATGCATATATTAAGATACGAATAGGTTTTCATTTATGCAGAGCACTAACAACAAGTCCCAAAAGTAAAATTTTATGATACAGGAACTCTAGATATTAAAGGCTGGAACCAAAAATTAAATAGAAGGATGATAAGTTCTGCAAGAAGCTGAACAGTCTAAACTACCCTGATTAAGACAGAGCACATAATTAAACTTTGTGGTGGTCTGGAATTCTTCAAGTAAGATTCAATTAAAAAAAAATCTCTGAGTATTTACACACCTTCAAAAGATCAGTCTGCAAAAATACAGACCTTTGTCTGTATATTGTAACTACTGACTGGACTGACTTCCTCAGGTCTATAGTGCTGTTGCACATACCCAGGGTTGCTATGCTTAATTACATTTTGGAGTTTGGTTTCAGAAATCTGTTGGGTTTATGCCTCTGTTTACTGACAAACATGATATTACACAACACATGCTTTTTTGGTTCCTCTCCTCTATACTTCTGGTTCCTGGGAAGTGATTCCCAAACCAGCAACTTATCTCTCTCTTTTTTCTTTTCTTTTCTCAAAAGACATAATATTTAATAAACATATTTCTTGATTGTTATGTGATAGAAACTCATCTGCACATCCAGAAAGGAGCACAGAGGTGCAAAATCATCTGTAGAGCTCAAGCAATCCCTTGCCCTGAATGGCAAGTCACATGAGCTATCATTTCATCACAGGCCTATCTTCCCAAACCCAAATAAGCAGGCAGGGAACCCAAATTAAGGCTTCAGAGGAAGAGACATCCTGTCTGAGCCCCTCCCAGTTGTGTCCCAGAAGAGACCCAATGCCAGCGTAGAGGTGTGAACCCATCAAGACGACTCAGGGAAAGATGAGTAGTGGGAGCAACTGAGCAGATTGTATTTAAGCTCAGTTGATGGGGGGATACACACAGGTATGTACTAGCAGACCTCCATCCTGCTCAGGCTGAGAGGGGAAAATGACGCTCTGTGAGAGCTCAGAGTTTCTTTCTCTGTGTACCTGGCTGCATATATGTGCATACATGCAGTGTATGTGTGTGCTGTCTATGTGTGGCCTTAGTTTTGGAGCAGGGATCATGGAGCTGCAGCAGACTTGCCACTGCTTGGCTGCTAGATTCTGCCCTATTCACTAACATGGGTATTTGGAATTGACCTATACTTTTATAATACTCTATCACTAATCCTTTGAGAGGCTTGTACTATCATTTGGATTTGGTCATCACTGTTGAAATCTCTCAACTATAGCAACAAAATCTGCTCTCCTAGACTTAAGGTCCTTGACTTGCTCTGCTGTTTAACTCGGCTTCTCTCACACAAAATAGAAACCTCCACGTCACTTGTATCCTCCTTTTCTGGAAGCTGAAGCAGATGTTTGATGCTCTGGCACACCATTTTGGTTGTGATCACAGCCAGTTGAGGTAATAATATAAAATTATATGTAAAATGACAGAGTATGGTGGAGGAGAAGGGATAACTAATGCAATGGTCTATTTTTCTTATTGGTGAACTAAAAGGTCTGAGCAAAGCTTCTTTCCAAGACTAAAGAAAAATTAACTCCTCCTGTATGGAAAATAACCACAAAAATACTGCATTTAATTAGTGTGTGGGAACTCTTTATGGTGAATATGTTGAGAAGGAATGAAAATTTTTCTCACCATGCTGCAAGCAATTCTTCTGTTTCAATTTTTATAATTAATTGTGACTGAAATTATGTGTTTTATAAGCCCCAGCTTTATTTTATTGGTTGTTACTACTACCCTCTGTGAGTGGATTTCTTTCATGGTAAAGGATGTATTTTCTGCCTTGCTGGAGTTCTATTTCAGCTTTCAGGTGTCCTTGCCATATTGCATTATTTATTCAAGAGAAAAAGATTAATATTTTCCCTTGAAGAGTTTTAAATAACTTGTTAAAAGCTGAGTTATTTTCTTTCTTTCCATTTGTATTTTTGGCTTAATATTGCTCTTTGTAAATACTTTATTCCATAGAGGTTTCTCTATGATAAACTGAAATTTAATTTTCGTATACACTCTTCCATTCAACCATCACCTTAGGAATTCACATTTATATCACCTATATTGTTATATATTCAATTCCAGGCTTTCTCTTTTCTCTTGAGCCCAATTACCACTGAAAGAAAATATATCTGTTAGGAAGTGGGGCTTTTTGAAAGTGTCCTGTCAGCTACATGGAGAGGGGCCAACCCATTGAAGGTTTTATATACATTCAAATAAATACACATGTATTTGTATATGTATTTGTGTATCTGTATGTAAAAGGGAAGTAGGGGGGTGTAGAAGAGTGAAAGCAGGAATTAGTAAAGATAAATGACAGGAAATCATGTGCATGTTTGTGTGGGAGGAAGAGAATGAGTATGGGTGGGGGGGAGGAAGAGGATAATATTTCAGCCTTTGGTTCTGAAAGTTTCTCCTGAGCAAGCAGAAGTTCTTTCTCTTGCTATCAGCAAGGATCTGAGTACTTACAAAGTGCAGACCTGGTCTGACAGATGGGGAAAGAAGTCGTATACTTAATTAATTAAATGATGTTAATGCAGGGGAGAAAGGTCCTTTTATCTTGACTCATAAATCTAGCTCTTTCCTCATCTGTGCAAAGCAGCTACTTTCAGGAGGTCCCTCAGCTGGACTTGCTACTTGCATCTCATGTTACCCTTCCCTCACTAAAGCTGGAGTTAGGAACATGAAGGTTCCCAGTGTAAAGCATAGTTTCCTAATGTACAGTACCAATGTTAGAAATAAATGTTTGTTTACATAGCAGTATGAGAATTTTAATATATACAAAGCATTCTACAAAACCCTCATACTTAGGAGGTTTTATACCTACATTATACCTCAGCAAAATTATCCAAGGACTACTACTCTTTATGATAGAATGAGCATTTTATCTTGAAATATCAATACCATACCACATTTTGTGCTCTGGGTAGAAGTTCACTTAACTATCAACATTTTTCCTTTGCCTTCTTGCTAAGCAAATGGAATTTGGAACACTTTTGAAAGAAAACAATGCTACGGGTCAGGTTTTTAAGACAAAACAAAGGATAGAAAACTTAAGACTATTCATTTTCATAGCAGTTTTAGCATTATACATGTACCTTAAACTGAGGAATAAAAGTTGTCGCTGTACAGGGATAGAGATTTAAGCTACTCTGAGAATTATAATTAAATTCTCCAAGGATTACAAAATAGCATATACAATTGTAGCAATTTTACTATATGAATATAGAATTTTTTTTTAATAGATACCAGTCAAATAACACACCAAGCTGAGGAAGCGACAGTGAGCTGTTCAAGGTACAAGTATTGCTATGTGGTAAATTGTCAAGGCCTAAAATGTGCAAGCGAACCCTCAGTATGGATGAAAGCCCACGTTGAGCTGAGATGCTGGAAGAGCAAATAAGCTTGTGATTATAACTTTACTGAGAGCAGTGTCAACTAGAAGACTCTCTTTAGCAGTGTGTTCTTCATCAGTAGTCATTTGTCCTTGGTATTTCACAATCATTCCTAATGCTATGCCAAGGCCCCAGAGAGGTAAGAATATGCTATTCTCACTCTAGCTAAAGCAAGCTGTCCAGCATTACTCAAAGCTCCTACAGTGAAGGCAGAAATTTGTTGTATTTCTGAATCCAGTCTTAGGGCATAAACACTGAAAGGAGTTTTGCAACCATATGTAATGCAACATACAAGGGAAGACCATAAACTACCATTGAAAAATACTGTTAAGATACTGTCCTTTGCCCATAGGCAGTCATAGTTGTCATAGCTACAAGTCAGCTGAGAGGCCAGTTACAAAGTTTTCATGGTAACAGCTTTGTGAATGTGCAGTTGTACAGCATGTAGATGCAGCAACTTCTTATGAAAGCTCCTGTACTTTGGTGGAGCTTCTTTGTCTAACCCACATTGTATTTCTCCATACAGAACCAGATAGGAACCCAATTATACACTATGCCATGAATAGTTGCAGAATATTTTTAGTTGTTCTTGCACACATGAATTTTTTAAATAGTTTTCAGAGCAGCATGGGTTGGAGAGGTACTCTGATCTGAGCAAAAAAGACATATGCTTTGGCCATAACTGAGCTCACATAATGGTTTTTAAATGAAGGCTGGTATCTTGGCATCAAGAAGTTTATATATGAGGTAATGAAAACACACTACAGAATAGGGTCTAAACTAATAATCAATTTATTCATTGTAGTAAAAAAAAAAAAAGAAATGAAAGAAAGAAAAATTTCAAAGTTCAAGGGTTCAATCCTGCAACCTTCTCAAAGAACCTATCCCTGAGTCACAGCTTTGGGACAAACTATTCAGAATAAATGCTGTCTGAGTGGTTATATGGCAATATATGTTTGGTAGAGAGAAGAACACTTGTACCTTGAAAAAATGCTTACATTTCAGAGAAGGAACAATGATTCCCTAGTGACACATCTGGAGTATTTTGTCCAGTTCTGGGGTCCTCAGTACAGAGGAGAGACTGGAGTGGGTCCAGCGAAGGGCAACAAAGATAATTAATGGACTGGAACATCTCTCTTATGAGAGGATAGGCTGAGAGAGCTGGACTTGTTCAGCCTTAAGAAGAAATGACTGAGAGGGGACTTCATCACTGTCAGTAAGCATCTGAAAGGAAGAGTGCCAAGAGGATTGAGCCAGGCTCTTCTCAGTGGTACCAAGCAATAGGACAAGAGGCAGTGGGCAGAAACTGATGGACAGGAAGTTCCACCTGAACAAGAGGAAGAACTTGTAGATTTAAAATGAGTTTAAGCACCCGTAGTTCTTTCAGCAATTTCCTACATTAAAACTGGTAAGCTTTAAACGGGCTTTTAGGAAATGGCTCCTCAGACTGTTAAATGGTTGTACTTTGGACAGCCAACAAATTGCTTCACTTTGTGAGCGCAACCCTCCACAGTTGTAGGTAGCTTGTATTCAATAACGCCCTCAAGCAAAACAAACAGGCAAAATGAGTTATTTCCTAAGCAAATAAATGGTTTGAGTATATCTCCTTATTCTGACCTCATTTGTGGTTATTTGCTGCATAATGAAATTTCCTATCAAAAATAGTTTTGTTTTCACACAGTGAAAAATGGGAAGATCACTTCTCCCAAGTGAGAGACTTCCAGTTTGAGTTCAAAATCAACATAGACCTTGGAATGACCCAGGTGAAACAGCAATTGAGCTTAATGCTTGAGTTTTACCTCACCCAGTCATAGCCACTGTCCCTCCACTCTCCCTTTTTCCTTCAAAGTGAATCAAGGAAGAGACAGAAGCAATCTCTGGTATTAAGGAACAATAATTACAAGGAATCTATTGAAAAGTGTAACAATTTAAAAGCTATGATTTATGAAATTTGCAGGAAGTACAAATGTTAGGAGGAAGTTTGTGATGATAAAGGAGGCTGTGGAAGGGTGAAGATATCAGATAGTACCTTCCAGTTGTTCCTCAACAGCAGAATGATGAAAGCTGCTGTGGTTCTTTGGCAATGTGGGAATGACACCAGATCCCTTCTGACCACAAAAGCAAGTCAGACACGAGCACAGTGGAAACAGTGGGTTTATTCCTCTGTTCCAAAATGCAGGGCTGTCAAACACAGACTCCCAAACAATCCTATGATTTGATTTATGACACCTTATGTACTATTACCCCCTCCCAGAATTTCTGTTTTTAACACACTCATTCTTTCCTACATAAACAGCCACCCCAATTACTTTTTCATCATTGGTCCTAGTTGTGAGACAGCTGTTCGGCATTTCTGATACTTTCTCCATATGAAAAGTCCCTGCAAAGTCCCTGTTATTCCCTCTAAGTTCTCTGTAAAGTTTGTTTGTACCTGACATGACCCCCCTTAATAACCTGTACAATCCATCTATTCTTTATGATGTTATAAGTAACTTTTTTAGTGCCTCACACTGTTGGTCGTTACACACAGCAATTTTCCCACGTCAAGCCCAGTAGTTTCTCACATCCTGCTCAGCTGGCTTAGCCTTAGGCCAGGATCTGGTCAGTGACCTATTCATCTGCCCCAGCCTTAACACACGGGCTCAAAAAGATTTTATAAATCCACATTCTGCAGAAAAACTTGAAAGAAAAAAGCATTTTATTTTTTTAGAAGAGTGGACTTCAGCACACTTTCTATTGGCTGAGCTCTCAGGTACAAAGTGCGTCGCTTTAAATGCATGTGGTTCTGGTACCTTTTCTGGACAAAGATAATTCTTCTGTACTGAATACATTTGCTTAGTTAACTTCATGAAACTGTTTTTACCAATTACAAACACATTTTTCATAAGATAATACCAAAGGGTAAGAAGTGAAAAAGTAGAAGTGTAGATTTGGGAAGCAGCACAACTTGAAAGACACCATGAAGAGCAAATAGTGAAAGATGGCCCTATGGATACAAGAGAAAGGACTTTTCTGTCCCACTCTGCCCTCACTCCCTGCCCCCTCCCCCTCCCCCAGCCTCTTCCCTGCCATTCCACATGGACCCTGTAAAGTTTTACCAATTTTTTATCAAATCAAAGTTTGTGCCTTCAGTTCCAAACCTGAATATGCAATGTGTGTTTCTGAAAGAGTAATAGGCCAAATAAAATATGAGGTCACAACATTTGGTATGGAGAATAGCAGGAACAAATTATTTGAATCAGTTAAAACCTGCTGTAAAAAGGAAGAGGGATAAAGCCAGGGTGAAATCAGCCTTACCTTTGAGTAACAAACAGCTACTAATATGCATTTAAAGAACAAACAGTATACACACATAAAAAGAATCCCATTTGCAACGTTCCTCAGTAAGGGAATTACAAACTCAGGAAGTTAGATGGGGAAATAGTTAGGGAGATTTATAAATTTGTTGGTTGTTATCTGACCCTGAAATTTCAAAAAAATTCCCAAGCTGCTTCTCAGTAACACTGTGTGGGTAAGGATTAAATTATACATATAATTCACTGCCCAATAAAAAACTTGGCTGAGATAGAGATCTTGAAAATCCCTTTTTGCTCTGACTGACAGTTTTCTTTATAATAATGAACCATTTATCTTCAAGTAATTGAAACAGGAAGCTGGTGGAATAGTGTCCTTTTGTTCTGCTAGATCATCTCAATTAGCACTTAAATGTGATTTTACTCACTTGGATCACAATATCAAACTTCAAATACGGTTCCCCAGCCAGCCTTCAGCTATGCAGAACACTTTGAGAGTCAAAGCTCAACCTGGATAGAGCTTTGGACTTAAGGTAAGAAATGTAAAAAAAAAAAAAATAGGTTTTACAAGTCTTAAATTTGTTAGAAAATGTACTACCTGAGTGCATGTTAAACACATTCAAAGTGTCTTGAGAGACTAAAACAGATGACATATGCAGAATTGTCATTATGCATATTCTTAGTCTGTCTCCCATTTTTAAGTCATAAGGAAGTGAAATAATTTCATAGACAAACATACTCATAGCCCAGATGCAGATTTTTTAAGCTTTGACATAAATTGAAGATAAGGCATCTTTATGAAGGGAGGCTGGGACATACTCTGTATTTACTCCAGTAGTCTGAAAGTAGTTCTGAAGAGGAAAAAGGAAGGAAGGATAGGGTAGCAAAGGGAAACACCCTCAAAATGATTTCTTGAAATATGCTCTGTTCAGAAAGAGTTGAATAAAATGGGGTCCTTTGATGATCATAGTAGCCAAAGTGAAGAACTACAGAAAAATTTATCTGCAAAAGACTTTGTGAGGCCACCAATTCCATTTTCCCTTCAAGCATTTAAGCCTAGAATTGAAGAAAATACCCAGACTGAATTAACAAATTGGGTTCTGTTGCTGTAGTAACATAGATATATTTGTGAATACATTTTGGACTTTCTCATTTGGGATCAATGAGGTACTACTACTGCTATGAACAACAGGCTAAGGAAGACAGGGTTTTAGTGAAGTTGTTATTTATTGGTTTATTAACTGTGTCATACTAAGGCTTTATCAGTAACTAGTCCCTACTTAAGTGCTATAGAATTCATTTTGCAGTTAAAGTTATAAGATACTGGTAAACTCTTCCCCCACACCTCCCGAGAAGGTGGTAAGCAGGATGGGCACTGTGGAGCAAAATGTTTCGCGCTCTAAGAAAAGCCAGCAGCTCGAGGCAGGTGTTTGTTTCTGCCTCTCTACTCCACTCTCATGGAACCCCATTTCAAGAGCTGCATCCAGCTCTGGGATCCCCAGCACCGGAAGGACATCGACCTGTTAGAGGAGGAGCATCAAGAAGGTTAAGGGGATAGAGCACCTCTCCTACAAGTAAAGGTTGGAAGAACTGGGTTTATTCAGCCTGGAAAAGAGAAGGCTTCAGGGTGACTTAATTGCAGCCTTCCGATACTTAAAGGGGACATATAAAAAAGAGGGAGATGCTTTCTACAAGGCCATGTGGTGACAAAGAGCAATGAAAGAAGCCAGGTTTATATAAGATATTAGCAAGAAATTCTTTTTTTGTATGGGTGGTGAGGCACTGGAACAGGTTGTCCAGAGAACCTGTGAATGCCCCATTCCTGGAGATGTTCAAGGGAGGGTTGGATGGTGCTCTGAGAAACATGATCTAGTGGAAGGTGTTCCTGCCCTTAGCAGATGGGTGTAAACTAAATGATCTTTAGGGTCCTTTCCAGCCCAAGCAACTCTATGATTTTATAATTCTATGATTCCATAATTCTATGATCTAACCTTAATGTGACAGCAGATAATCCACGTGGGAGGGTGGATGTTTTGCTACATTTGTTCTCTACATCCTCATCTAGGTAGAGATCAAACTTCAACCTACCTTCTACCCATCAAAATATTATTGTGAAATTTATAGAAACTTCATATGGGATTTACTTCAAGGTTAGAAACCTTAGATGCTTATAGAAAAATGTCTACATGTGAACTTTTTCCAAGCTTCCATGTTTATCTGTGGACATGCCAGAGTTGAATAAACTGCCCATACACATGTACCAAGTGTTATTTTATATATCAAATGGATGCCAGCTGGCTCAGTAAAAAAAAAACGTTGTAAGACATTTTTAGGTCATCAAGCACATCTGCTGAAGTAATGCAATATCCTAGTAAGTGTCCCTAGGCACTTATGCATGGATAACTTACTCCACCGAAATCTCTACCACTCTCACAAATTTAGTCTGACTTGCTACAGATTTAAAATACCTATTGGCTAACAAGATAAACACACACACATACAATTAGAGGCAGCAAATCCCCTAGGGAAGTGTGCTGAAAAAATAAATGCATAGTTAATGGAAGCATGAGTTTCTTGAAATTGTAAAACAATTAGTCAAGAACAAGGTTGTTAAACAGGCTTTTCGGTTCATGTGTATCTGTTGCAGAATAACTTTTAAGAACAGATCCTTTCAAAGTAATTTCCAGCAAAAGATGACAGTCCATTCCTGTAAGCTGATGGTGGTAAGAGGAAGAGCATGGGGGAAAGTTTATATGACTGTAAAAGTCAAGAGTAATATCTGTTTATTAGTTTTTGGTAGGTTTGTGGAGTGCACAGGAGAAGTGCATTAGTATATTTATGTAAGGCTGTCAGGGCAGGCAACCTGAGAATCCTGCAGTGATGGAGAGCTTTTCTAGAAACAGCTATTAGGGTGAGGGGCAAAGTGCAGGAACTTTGGTCACAAAAAAAAAATAGTGGACACGTTTTAATACTTGAATATATTTCTGAAAGACATGACACTTTATGTAGAATATAATTGACTTTAAGGGGGAAAAATCTTTTTTTGAGATCTGTGTGGGTTCCCTCAAATTCAAAAAGAGATGCAATTTTCAAAGTTATAATACCTTTTTATGATCAGGGTATATTTTCACTAACAATTATGTAAAACTCAAGATATAACTATTTGCAATGAAAAGACAGGAAACCAGATCAGAGGGTAGAAAGTTATGAAGGCTGAGTTGAAATGAGCATGCACAGCCTATAGTCTTTCTCAGGGAGGTGAGTGTAGCTGTGGGCACTGCCAGTAGAATTCCCTCTCCTGTACAGTGGAATAAGACCATTTGTGTCAATCTATTCAGGAGTGAAGACATTTACTGTGTCACAAATGAAACAGCCATGATTTTAGCTTTCTCTTCTAAGTGTGGTCTAGTGGGTAAAACAGTGGACTGCTATTGTACTAACTTGTTTTCTAGTACAAAGCACAGAGCAAATCGTGTTCCCACTTCATGTTTAAGCATGGTAATCTCAAAGCATTTTTAGACAAAGGAAAAATAGCAAAATATTAGAGAATATAATTTTTATTTTCACTGACTCTTAACTGACCTCTTTCTATGTAAAATCAATACCTGATACTTGAAAATAAGGTTCTCCACAGCATGTGC
Organism: Lepidothrix coronata; assembly: GCF_001604755.1. Classification (NCBI taxonomy): domain Eukaryota; kingdom Metazoa; phylum Chordata; class Aves; order Passeriformes; family Pipridae; genus Lepidothrix; species Lepidothrix coronata. The sequence continues at coordinate 4,386,835 of NW_016690216.1, forward strand.
TGATGACCATATCATCCTTCCGATTTGTGTATGTGTTAAACACTGCACTGGAGAAAACTTTTATTCCTTTGTGCTGCTTTGGTAAGAGTCAAGTCTTATTTAGTTTTTCCATTTTTCTTCTCTGTGCCAGTGTCAGCAGAAACACTGAAACCCTCCTGGCTGATCAACATGTTTATTTAACTTGTTTCCAAATAATTTTTTTTTAAATAGAAAATTAACACAAAGTAAAGGAAAACAGAATACAAGTTACTGCATCTGCCTCAAGTTATTACTGGAAAAAAGGTTACTGTGGCATAAATTACTATTTTTCCTTCACTGCAAAGAGATTCACTTTGTGCCCATATGTTTTTGAGCTCAAGCAAGTAACTAAAATCTTTTTGCTTTAAAGTTTAATTGATACAAAAAATAGCACAGCAGCATTAGAAACTGACATCTGTGCTGAAGCTGAATCCACAAATACATAAAATTATGAAAACACATTAATTTTCTGATTTTCTGGAAAAAGTTGAATGATGAAAAACCTGATCATTGGATCTTAAAATGGATGGAACTGGGTAAAAGGGGTACAAAGAGTCCACAGTGCTGTGTTTACTTTAAACCATCCTCCACAACTGCCATGAGAAATAGAACTTGAACCTAGTGACATTACTCATACACTCAAAATTAAGGGAGCATATGGAGTCTGGAACAATATTTTATTTAGGAGAATTTTTTGGAAGTCAGAGGAAATCTACCATCTAAGAGAATGAATGTTGCAACTGAATATTAAGAGGCTCTTGGCTGTAGTTCTTGACATTAATCTAGCTATGAGGCACAGAGGAAGAAATAGTGAGAAGTCAGTATAGGTCATGGAGGTGTGACTCCCTTCTTAAACAGACCAGGAGGACCAGCACAAGCTGCCTGTTCTGGGAGGAGAACAGCAGCCTGAAAAAACTACTCATAGAAGGATTTTGACACTTCTAAAAAAATTGCAAGGCTAGAACTGTAAACCTGCAGGCTTCCCAGGTTAAGATGGAGGCTATAGCTAAAAGCAAGCCCTTTTTATTTCTTTTTAGTGTTTTAGATTTTTGGTTGTGTTTTGGGTTTTTTTCGGTTGATAATTTAGATTTGATAGAAACACTCAATTGTGCATCCTAAGTTTAAATTAATGAAATTTAAAGAGATGTCACTCTCTAAAATAGTGCTGTATCTATGAAAACAATTTGAAAGAGGACTTTAGGTCCTCTCCCAGAACTTTGAAAATATTAAATATGTTTGTAATGAAGGCAGATCTTTACTGTCAAGAGGTGTGCAATGCGTGTAGATAGCAATAAACTGAAGGATGCAGGCATGTAATAAAGGAATACTACAGCACTTAGTGTTTAATCCTAAATCAAAGTAATGACGTACCATATCTTTCTGAAGTTTCACTGATTTTCGTGGATGAAAATGAAGTCTTTTCTTTAAGTTAATTTTTTTGGGGGGTTGTTGGCTGGTTACATCTGCACTGTTGTCCAGTTCATCCCTGGAATTTATGCCAAAAGGGAATCTAGGAACTGCAATTCCTGGCCAAACTCTCACTGTATCACAATAACACACAACATTAAGCTAGCTCCTACAATATTTGGCACTTCTACCCAAAATTACAACATGATGTCAAGAATTGTAACACAGGGAAAAACACTAGCCAATACAAACACTGGGTATGAAAAAAATGCAAGATTGCACTGTACGTTGTGTCAACCTAACATGCAGAGTCACAGAATATCCTGTGTTGGAAATGACCCACAAGGATCACAACTTGAACTGAATCTCACCACCTCTGTGAAGGATAACAAAAAGTCCTTCTACGGATACATCAATAGCAAAAGGAGGGGCAAAGAAAACATCCACTCTTTACTGGACATGGGCAGGAATATAGTTATCAAAGATGAGGAAAAGGCTGAAGTATTTGTCTCAGTTTTCAACAGTAAGACAGGTTGTCCTGAAGACAGCTGGCTTCTGGGACTTGTAGAAAGAGACAAGAATCTGAACAGCCCCCCTGTAATCCAGAAGGAAACAGTTACTGACCTACTGAGCTGCTTGGATCCCCACAAGTCTATGGGACCAGATGGGATCCACCCAAGGGTGATGAGGGAGCTGGCAGAAGAGCTCACCAAGCCTCTCTCCATCATCTACCAACAGTCCTGGCTCACTAGGGAGGTCCCAGATGATTGGAAGTTGGCAAATGTCACGCCAATCCACAAAAAGGGCCAGAAGGAGGACTACTGACCTCAGTGCCTGGCAAGATTATGGAGCAGATCATCCTCAATGCAATCACACAGCACCCACAGGATGGACAAGGGATCAGACCCAGCCAGCACAGCTTTAGGAAGGGCAGGTCCTCTCTGACCAACCTGATCTCCTTTTATGATCAGGTGACCCGCCTGGTGGATGAGGGGAAGGCTGTGGATGCAGTCTATCTGGACTTCAGCAAAGCCTTTGACACCGTCTCCCACAGCATTCTCCTGAAAAAGCTGGCAGCCCACGGCTTGGACAGGGGCACTCTGTGCTGGGTTAGGAACTGGCTGGAGGGCCGGGCCCAGAGAGTGGTGGTGAACGGGGCTGTATCCAGTTGGCAGCTGGTCACTAGTGGTGTCCCCCAGGGATCAGTGTTGGGCCCAGTTCTGTTTAATAACTTTATTGATGATTTAGATGAGGGAATTGAGTCCATCATCAGCAAATTTGCAGATGACACTAAGCTGGGGGGACTGTCGATCTGCTGGAAGGCAGGAACACTCTGCAGAGGGACCTGGATAGGTTGGAGAGTTGGGCTGATTCCAACGGGATGAGGTGCAACAAGGCCAGGTGCTGGGTCCTGCACTTTGGCCACAACAACCCCATGCAGCGCTACGGGCTGGGCACAGAGTGGCTGGAGAGCTGCCAGACAGAGAAGGACCTGGGAGTTTGGATTGACAAGAAGCTGAACATGAGCCAGCAGTGTGACCAGGTGGCCAAGAAGGTCAATGGCATTCTGGCCTGGATCAGGAACAGTGTGGCCAACGGGTCCAAGGAAGTGATTCTTCCCCTGTACTCAGCGCTGGTGAGGCCACACCTGGAGTACTGTGTCCAGTTCTGGGCCCCTCAGTTCAGGAAGGATATTGAGGTGCTGGAGCAGGTCCAGAGAAGAGGAACTAGGCTGGTGAAGGGACTCGAGCCCAAGTCCTATGAGGAGAGGCTGAGGGAGCTGGGGCTGTTCAGCCTGGAGAAGAGGAGGCTCAGGGGAGACCTCATCCCTCTCTCCAACTACCTGAAAGAAGGTTGTAGCCAGGTGGGGGTTGGTCTCTTTTCCCAGGCAACTATCAGCAAGACAAGACGGCATGGTCTCAAGTTGTGCCAGGGGAGGTTTAGGTTAGATATTAGAAAGATTGTCTTTACAGAGAGGGTAATCAGACATTGGAACGTGCTGCTCAGGGAAGTAGTGGATTCTCCATCCCTGGAGATTTTTAAAAAGAGACTGGATGTGGCACTTAATGCCACGTTCTAGTAACCACAGCAGTAGTGGATCAAGGGTTGGACCTGATGATCTCTGAGGTCCCTTCCAACCCAGTTGATTCTATGATTCTCTGATCATTGATGTCCATCCCTGCACAGGACAGATTGAGGAGTTAGTTACACTGCGTGCCTGAGAGCATTGTCCAGACACTTCTTGAACTCTGTCAGGCTTGGTGCTGTGACCACTTCCCTGAGGAGCCTGTTCCAGTGCCCAAACCCCCTCTGGATAAGGAACCTTTTCCTATTATCCAACCTAAATCTCCCCTGACACAACTTCAGGCCATTCCCTTGTGCCCTGTCAGTGGTCATGAGAGAGGAGATCGGTGCCTACCACTCACTCCTCCTCATGAGGAAGTATCCAAATGTGGAAGCATCCAAATGAGGATGTATCCAAAATGTGATTTCATTCCTTTTAAAAAAGAAAGGATAGAAAATGCATCCAATCTTCCATAATACTTTACAATTAGTATGGCTTAATTTTCTTCATTTACTGAAGAAGTTGACCATGTTGCTGTTGCTCTCCTGTTGGTCCTAGTAGCTCTGGCAGCTATTAACAGAAGAAGAACTCTTTCATTCTAGAGACATGGGTCATTTTTTCATCTGAGCCACAAGGATTAATGCAATAAAAAGAATGGACACTCGCAATATTTTTAAAGCCTTTTCCCTTTTCAGCAATCAGTGGAGCACATCTGAAATTGGAAGAACCAGTTCATGCTTCCCGTCTGGCTATAAAAATGGGTGTCATCCTACTGCTTACTTCTGATGTAAGTGCATATATTATTTAAGGAACATTTAAAACCAGCACACATTCTAGAAAATGGTCAGTTTTTCTTTTGTTTGGCATGACTGGACTAGATACTTAGAATATTTATTAACATCTTTTTACCCGTTTAATATCAGCAGGAATCTCTTACAAGTCAGAAAAAAAAGTGTGCAAGAGCAGAACTGAATCCCATGTTAATCCAGCAGTAGTCCAGCTACCAACTGGATTCCAGCATGCAGTTAAGATTCTCCATCAGACTAAAATTTATTTGGGTTCAGCACACTAAAGTCATGAGTCAAGTTAGGATTTTTTTTAATACCGCCTGATTTTTGTCTGTGTCCTTTTCGCTGACTGATAGTTTCTTCCTGCAGCTGACTGAGTGCCTTGGCTACAAAATGTTCAACAAAGAAAGAGAACGCCTGTAGTAAGCCTCCAGGCACTGAAATATTTGGGTGGGGATAAGTCAATTGTACATCTGAGCAAGTAATTTCTGCCCTGGCATAGGAATTTGACTTCCTTTGAACACTGAAAGGAGCTATATGACTTTTAATCTGGACTGAACCTTAAAGAGCTGCTGACGACTACTGGAAAACCTTACAAAACCTTATATAGAAACAATTCTCCTTGTGTCTTATTATCTCTTCAAATGTGTCATTAAACAGAACAGTTCAATCTAAAATATATAACACAGAGTTTTTCCAGTCAGAGAAGTAAAATATTAGGTCCTTTAAATGAGGCATATATAAACCCTGGGTAGGAAGTTATCATTTTCATTTTTGTATAGGCTTCCAAAAGGTCTTTCCTTGCTGATTAAACCAGCAGTAAATGAGATTTGCAGCACAGAAATATAGCTTCATTGCTTCAAATCCCTCTCATTTTGTCCCAAAACCTACAAAAGCTTGGCAGCTTAAGAACTGAAAGCATTGTCTGCAAGGATGACTAATATCTATCCTGTTGTTTCGTTGTTCACCTTCTTTGTTTTTTTCATACTTAGACCATAAAATCTTGGGCCAAAGGTTTTAATTCCATTGTATGTTTGTCTTGATCTAGGCATCTGAAGCTCTATTGAAACAAAAAAAAAAAAAAAAAATCACAATTCAAGTGTGCAATAACCAGAAGCAGAATTTCAAAATTTTCACTGAACAAAAGACAGAATCGATTTGCTTCAAATATGCTGTGAACTTGCTGACTTTTGTCATTGTCTAAGCTCTATGTGCAAACCTTTTATTTTAATTCTGTCCATCTAAACATTACAGCTGCCTTCAGAGGCAGAGGACGAGGGTAGAAACCTAATGAGTTGTGCTCTATATTTTTCTTTCTTGGGGTGAGGTCCTTATTTAGTCAGATAAGAGGAAGTTATAAAAATTATATGGTCAATGAATGTGACACTTGTTTTTGAGTCATATTATCTGATTATGCTAGTGCACGGATCCCTTTCTTATTTCCTCCCTAAATGCAGATGAGTATTGTTTAAACCCTGGCTCTTTTCCCGTTGTGATTTGGGAACCTGCCATAAAGCAATGCCTGTGTGGTACACATATATTCCTTAAAAGGTTTGAATAAAAATTCACTAAAGGAGTTGTACGCAGACTTCTACCCATATGAATTAAATGGTGGGAGATACGCATAAAAGGTGGGGTTTAGTATTATGCCTCTGCTTCTTTAAAAAGACTCCAAAGATACTTTTAAATTTGAATTTCCCCCCACGGGAAGGCACTACTTTAATTTCTTTAAAGGCAATCCTTAAATTTTCCCACTTTAAACTTGAGTAGTAATCTCATTATCTGACTTGCCACAGAATTTCTTCCCCAGAATTGCAGATACAGTGTTAGGTTAAAGTAGTTCTGAAAAATTTTGGAAGGAAATTAACAGCTAACATACCCATGGATTTTAAATGTTGAAAAAATTTATGGGCATTGGGTGTATTGGCATTTAGCATGAGGCCTCATATGGTAATTCATTGCAAGACTGATGTCTAACACATATCTTTAAGTTCATTGCCTATTGCACTAAGATAGAAAAAATTATTCCTGTGGCAGTTGTAGAAGTGTAGAGCTTTGCAAATATGGCACTGTCTACATAACAGGGTCATTTCAGCAATCCAGTTTTGAAAATGTTTGCCTTAGCCAATAGATAGGTTATGGAAATAAGTGCATTATGAGCTATTAAGTGAATATAATTTGGAAAGAAGGAAAGCAATAACATTGCAGTACATTTTCATATAAAGATGTAGAACAATATACTACACTGTACAACACAATATAGTATTGTTTGAAAAATACTGTGTGGTCAGATAACTCAGGAGAACATGTTGCCTAGACATGCTGGATTATTCACGGGATCTAAACTCTGGCATTTACATTAGAGTTTAACTCTCTGAACTTGAAATTCCTTGGTATGGAATACATATGAATACAGATGGCCCTAATACTGTAACATAGTACAGTATGTTGGAATGAGTGATTTAGCAAAGTTAGCAAACATATTCTTTCAATTATATGGAAACTTGAAAAAAAAAATAAAAAAAAGGTTGCAAGGTATTTGACCTCTATTGAATTACATGATTGATATTCTTGCATAAATATATTTCAAAATTTGGGGCCCATTCAAGCAGAAAATATCCATGACCTTCCAGGTCACTCAAATCCTGCTGGCTGCAGAGGAAGCCAAGAGTGTGGGAGGAGAGAAAGAAAGAATGTTAATGGTTAGAGGCTGTACGGCTCTTCTTGAAGGGTACTCTGTTGAATTGCAGCCCTGGTTTTGGTTTGATACAAAGGGAAACACAAAAGTCTTAGATCAGGCAAATGACTTTTCTTTTTCTGTTCCTCATCTGTCATAACCAAATAGTGGCTTTAAAATGATTTTTAGCCAAGCTGTTCAGAAGGCTGACCACCTTCCATTGGGCTATTTGCTGGAGCACGGCTAGAGAGTGCAGACAATTATGAAACCCTGTCTTGGCGACGGATCTTCACGCTATCCATTCTAAGAACATATGGAGTTATATTTAGCTCATTGCCACTACTAAACTTCTAACTGAAGCATTTCTGATTTCAGATTGGAAAAGAATACTACATGCACCTAGTCTGACTAATACAGGCCATGCAACTGCATCCCTATGATTCCCCCACCAAGCCTTTCCCAATGCTTGGCAGCAGCATTGTTAAGCATTCATCTCAAGAATATTCCTCTTCTTACACTTAATTTAAATCATTCTCCTGAAAAGAAGTGAATGTCTAGCAGTCAAGTTGGAGAAGTCACATAAAAAAAAAAAAGTAGATGTTTATATTTATGAAGATATTCAGCAAAGTTTACAGGAAAAAAAATTGCTGATTTTACTGAATACTCTGTAACAAGTACAGAGGACAGGTGGCATGTTATAAAACAGATGTTTCGTAGTAACTAATTAGATGAGTCAAATTAGTCTATTTAATTATTTAGGGTCTGGTTCAGGAAAGAAAATATCTTTGTTTTCTGCATATACAGACTTGGAGAAGCAAATAATCACTTTTCTGTGAACCTCATGCAGTGTGGAAGCCCATCACTTTGAAAAGACTATATTTGTATTACAGATATAATCCATCTGCGACTACATCTGAAGAAGTGGTTCAAATTATATTAAATAACAACAGTCTCATTAGCAATTTCTAGATATATTATGGAAGAGATTTATTCAGAGATCTTCCCATTGGTTATAGCTATAATCATCATATGGCAGCAGCTGCTGAAGAATAAAGCTATGTGGTTTAGAGTCTGCTATTCTGTTAGTAGGTCTCAATTTTGACAATTTTTGTTCAGAGAGCAAGCTAAGAAAAATAGGTCAAGTGGAAACTGAAAACACCAGAAATCTCACAACAAAGACTGTTCTTATAAAAGCTTCATCCAAAACAAACTTTGGAGTTTTTAGATTTGCCCATCGATATCCTTTCACTATGATAAGAATAATTTCTTATGACTAATCTGACTATTATCCCTGTTATTCAGTGCTACACTTACAGTAGTCACAAGTAATTTACAATACAAATAAAAGGACTACAGGTCAAAGTGACTCAGGGTCGCACATAGCCACATGCAAAAGTTTTACACGCATTAGCTGTTCCAGCTGAAGATGTTATGAGTTCTGGCTCCCTGTTTCTGTCTACCACTTGAAGGTTACTGCCCTCACTTCTCTGCCAGAAGGTAGGAACTTTTCTCTTTAACACACTTATGGCAAAGTTGGCCAGGTGAACTCAAGTGACCTTTTGCAGCTGGCTTTGCCAGAAGTGGATTAGTGACCAATATGAAGCCATCTGCCAGCAGAGCTTCAGGGTCATTAACTTCTGACAGAAGACCAGTGCTGTCTATGACTATGACTCTTTGTGAAGCTAATTTCTACCCATGGAGTGAGAAGACAGTCCAATAATAGACTTGATGAAATAAGAGATTAACAAATAAATAAGGGAGTGAGAACAGGCAAATTGTTAAGTGAGAGTGAGAGTGGGCAAAGTCTCTCATACTATTTCTGAATATTGTTCAGATAGCCTGTTTCTATCTAAAAGAGAAAAAACTGTATATCAACAGAAAGCCAACATCCAGATATCAGTAAACACATTCAAATTTTCTTTCCAACTCTTCTTTTCTTCAGAATAAAACTTTTCACTATATCCTACCATATTTGTAATCTTATACTATACTAAGGAGGTACAGACTGAAGTGGTCTTCCACTGACTCAGTGTCATCTGCAGTCATTCCACTCTGAAGCCCAGCTTCATCTCAATTTGGAAAATTGATTAACTTCAAATGTTATGTATGCATGGTCCTATAAGAAAATAAGATGCAGGAAGACAACCAAGTAGCACAGCACTTCCAATTTTTCAGCCCAATGGGTGAACCTGTGATGGTCATTCAAAAGGACTTGTGGTATAAAATTGTGTAGAGTTGCCTCTAGAGGGAAGGGAAATAGAAACAAATTCAGGTTGTTTAAGTAAGAGTGGTGTATTACTTCGGACTGGATTCAGCAGTGTGAGAATTGACCTGAGGAGGTAGCAGTTAATTATATGCAAGAAGGAGAATTTAAAATTATATTTAAAGCTCTGTAAACTCTACTTCTTGTTATTCTCGGTGATACTAGTTATGCTTATTGGCAGAGACTGTCTTTGTTAGAGGTGTAGGAACATGCTCTTCTTCACTCAAGACGGTGCTTATAGGTAAACTTTATTGTTCGTATAATAATACCAGCACTGTCTTTCTGGCTGTTATGAGCAAGCTGACACCTAATCACATAATAAGAGCGTGGAAGGTGTCACTCAGTGGTCTCTGGAGCAGGACGTAATCTGATGCTGGGGGCGTGAGATGAAAATATGTTAGAGATATAAGCATGGAAAAAATGTCAGACCCAAAGCTCTAGAGAGATAAGCATCGAATTTTTCTGATCTAACATAACTTTCAAAAGAATAATCTATCGCAGGAAAACAAATAAATAATTTTCCTGGGAATGCTTCTGCTGCATTTATTTTTGAGCAAATTGGATACCTCTTTCTTTCATTAAAAAAAAAAAGCATAATGACAAGACAAGAAAAACAGGATCTGTATCTAAGTTTTAGAAGAAGACATATAGCATACTAGTGTGTGTCTGTTCAGCACTATCTAGATTGTTCAAGTTGGGAGATAAGAAGAAACTTAAACCACTGATACAAAAGGAATTTCAAGAGGATTAAATATTTTAAAAGCTATAAAATAAGGCAAAAGTGAAGTAATTCAATAGTTTAAATATGAGAACTATTTTATTACTGATTAACTGAGAGTTGAAGACACCCCAACATATTTTTGCCTTTTAAATGCTTTAAACCTTTCACTTTGTCTAGTAAAAGGTGTTCCTGCCCATGGCAGGTGGCTTGGAACTAGGTGATCTTTAAGGTCCCTTCTAACCCAAACCATTCTATGATTCTATGATATTGAGACTAGCCTTGAACTGATCTAACCTTAGGTAAAAGACAGTAATAGGAAAACTGATGATCAGCATCTCAATAGAAATACCATGGACTTAAACAGGGATCTGTAGAGCTGTGAGCAAATTGTTACACCTTGCATTAAACAGATGAGATCTTAAGTCTTGGCTTGGGAACAACTCATGTAATCTCTGAACTGATGGAGAAAGGACCCGTCACACATCACTTCACTCCTAAATGACATATACTTGGTGACTGTATTTGAAGTGATCGTTTAAACCATTGTACTCTCTATTGTAAATAGTCTCAAATAGAAGATGTGTTGGCATTAATTCTCATGAATGCAGCCCTCTAGTACCATTAATCACCATTAACCACCATAGATTTATCAGTGCTTGACTGCGAAACAGACTTGGTCACTCTGGCACAAAACTGATACATCACCATTTACTTGCCTTTCCAAAAAGTGACTGCTTAGTTTTTGTTGACCTTGATTTTGTAAACGTAACACATTTCTCTCTGCATTCCAAAACCCAGTCCGGTGTTCAGTTTTCACAGAGCATAGTGGCTGTGGACAGTTAATAGAAGGTCTAATATGGCAAGACTTGGATGTTATCATGACATAGATCCATATTTCATTAAAATTATAGAAAAATATTCCAAACCCAGGAGGATTTTTGTTGATCCTATTGTTATTTTTAAGATTGAATTTGTGGTACCATGCAGTTGCTGACCAAACCTTCCTAAGTTATACCATTAACATATAATAATTTAAAAAATCCCACACTGATAACTTTGCCTCACTAAACCACATTTGTGTAAAGTGTACCTGATTCTAATGCATTCTAATTGCAATTCTATATTACAATACTGCAATATATAACTCAATTCTTTTGAAAGTTTCTGCAATGCAATTTTTAAAGTGTTTCTATGAAGACTGCATCAGTGTATCTTGGGATATAGCACACCTTGGGACACAGCACTCGTTATAGAATCTGTATCACATAACTCCTGTGTACAGCAGCACTGCAACTTTTTGCCTTCAGCAACTAAAAAACCTAAACTATTGAAAATCACCTGGAATTTCATCACAGTAAAAAGGTTCATAGCCACTTTTTATGGATAAAAAAGTTAATACACACTTATAGGCTTTGAGACAGATTTTTCTTGGCCTTCATTGGCTGCAAGAATATAAACAAAAAAGAATCTCACATTTTCTATTTGTATGTCTTCAATTTCACCTGAAAGAAACTGGTGACTTAGATTAGTAACGGTATTTGGCGAAGTTTTGGGTAGTTTCCCTGACAACTTTATTGCTTAGTGAACACAAATTAGATTCAGTATGGCTCTCTTGGGTTTGGTATGTTTTTTGATAAAAGCCTGTGTGCTAATCTGCCAAGTAAGCATGGAGCATATGCTGGTTTGTCCAGGAAATGATATACTCAGAGCTTGATCCATGTCACCTCACTGTTTCTATTTCTATGTGATTGCTGAGGTCTCAGAAAAGATTTTCCTATATTATTTTAGTCTAAGGCTGGTGCAAAATCATTTTTCATCCTTACCTAATTGGCAGTAATTGATGTCAAGAATCTGAGATGGTAAATTTCATGCTTCTAATGGGGAAAAATAATCCTTCCAGTATGTTTTCTGGTCTCATGAGCCTATTGCAATGTGTGGCATTCTACTATTCAATGAGGTAAAGTATGACAATATCCTTGTTCCATTTGCACTCTTGGGAAGCCTGTGGGTCATGACCACAATGTATGTTTGGCCTAGACCCAAGTCCATGACCCTATCTTGAAAAACCTCTACTCCTTATGTCTATGTCTCTAAATACTAGAAGCTTGCTCCTTCCATGTCTACACAGTTTAAGAAACAGCCTCAGATTGCGGAGTTCTCAGATTGCTACAGGTTTCATGCATTGGATCAGTCTGTGCAGGGAAGCAGGTGAGTCACCATTGTTGGAGGTATTTAAAGACAAGTAGATGTGGCACTTTAGGGACAGGGTTTAGTGGTGAATTTGGCAGTGCTAGATCAATGGTTGGACATGATTAACTTGAACCTAAATGATTCTACGATTCTATATCCTACTTATCAGACAAGAATGCCTTCACTGAGTTGCAAAGTACATGTTGGTTATTGCAGCCATAGAAGTTCTGCCTGGCACTGAGCTGCTCCTTTATATTTCACCTGAAACTTAACTGTCATGAACAAGGTCTCAGGGTTACTGCTGGCCCATTTCAATGCAATAACAACCAGATGCCGTTTGGCAAGAGTTAGCTGAGGTAACCAGTTCCACTGATTATGGAACAAGGGCTGCTTTTCCACAGCCATGATGCCAGTTAAGGAATTATTACATTTCTGCTCCTCAACCCTTTATTTCCTCATGGCTTTTCACCTGTCGCCTACTGCACAGTCTGACAGAAGGCATTTTGGTTCACCCAGCGGAGCTGGTTGTTCACCGACCTTTTTAATACTGCTTCAAGCTGTGATCACAGAAAACAGTATTACTCATTCATGGGAGATTGGCAAGAGGCTCATGGTTTGGTTAGGGCACAAGTTTGAAGACTTAAGCCCACTGAAAAGAGGAAACATAGTACAAAAATCAAGAAATATTAGAACAAGTTTTGAAATTTGACCTTCTACTTTGTATGTCAAGATACTATGTAATGAATATGAATTTCTTGAATAAAGCATTCAAAAATAATTGGAATTTGCTGCGTATATTTCTACATTACTTTGTGTGAGTGACACAGATTTGGCTTCCCAAGTCTGGCTGTGGAATTTCACCACCATCACAATTCACTTGACTGGAAACTGGGTGGCTTCATTCCATGATTTGGACAATGTAAAGCCTGAATTCATTATTTTTGAAGTTACAGGTACACAGGACTTATAAACTACTATGTAACCAAGAATAACATGCCCTGCGCAACTGGACATTCTGACTACTCAGACAAGATATACCATGTGGGCCATAAGACAAGATGGATTCCTAGGTCAAGTGGAAGATTTCAGCAAGAAAGTATCTTTAACCCCATGACAAGTCAACCTTTATATCCTCCTTCCTAGGCATGACATTTAGAGTGCAGTTTTCTTCAGGTGCCTTAAAGCTTGTACGTATGATTGAAACATAAAGCGTTTCCAATGTTGAGCTTGGATAGCTCTGAATGCCAGTGCATAGTTTGATGGCAGGGTCTACTGAAAGAAGAGAAAAAAGATCATAAATAAAGAGAATTATACACCATAATACTCCTCATTGCACACTCTTCATCTCCAATACCTCTAGAACTTTATTTAGTAAATATCCAGAAGCTGGCATTATTCATTCAGTGTGTTGATTGGTTGTCCATATAACACTCAGACATACAAGATATAAATACAGAGGTAAGCGATTCAGACTGAATAGCATCACAAAATTTTTACCATTGCATAAGCCAATGGAATATTTCAAAGTAATTTAGGGTTCACTTTAATCTTTTTGACAGCATTCATCATATTTTTTAACTAAATAATGGTAACAAAGTCACTGCTTAATCACCATAGAATTGCATTGCATCTTGTTCCAGAGCAAAGATTTATTCCTAACTTTTGGACAAAAATCTGTTGTTGTTTTTCAACACTATCCAAAAGTTTTAAACAGTTCAAGGCATCTCAAGACTGGTGATCAGTATGTCTATGTTTCCTAGAGCTGATTGAAACATATTCAGTGAAATTGGAATTTGCTGAAACATACTATTATATCAAAGTTAAAAATATTTCAGTAAAGTTCATGACTTTTGAAAGCAATCATGCTGGGAGGGGAGAAATGACGTGATAAATTCTCCAGCACTGTAAGTGTTGGGAAACCAGGCATAAGGGGGATTTGAACTGGAATCTTTGGACAGTGTCCCAGCCATCACCTCCCTTCGCAATAATGAAGTAGGAATTTATGTGTCAGTTTGAAAGGTGATGATTCGATACCATTTCAGTGATAGAAAATGCATAGAAAAGCTTTTGTTTTTATGCCCGTGTACAACAGAATACATTCGAGTTTCACAGAAGATTGCCACAAAATAGAACCACTGTTCTTTGGTCAAGTCCTATATTTTAACACATTTGTTTTGCTCATTGGAAAACTGGCATAATAAGTTTAAAAGGTAAAGCAATAAGTCAGTGACTGAGAAAAAGCATGGGGATAAATCTACGTACAAGGGTAATGGTGAGGTTCAGGAGTGATGAAGATTTTTATTTGCAAAGTCTTGGATGTAGGATATTATGCTCCATAGGTACAGTTCCCTGAGTAAGCAACAAACCTGCATTACAAGGGGTTTAGTCCATTTCCACAGAGACTGCTGGTAAATGCATAGCTTTCTACTAATTTAGTTGTTTGTAAATCTTTTGCTGCAGGGTCTGTTCTCTACCAGTGCTATTCATTCTCCCACATAGTGTGATATTTTTGCATGAGAGGCTCTTTTGTTTCTCTCATCTTTGCTTTCTTCCACCTATACAAGCCTTTGCTTTAGAAAACACTATCTATTAGTTTCACCCCAGCACAACAGAATTGAGTTTTACTAGGTCAGTAACTTCTGGTGAGTAAAGGTACAGGACCAACTCATAGGAAAAAAAAAAAACAAATAAACAAACCAAGCTTACCATAGCAAAAGAAATTATGCCAGTTATGTGTACTAGATGGCACAGGTCATCTTCAGTGGTATTTCTAGGGCAACCTCAAATTTCCATCTTCACCCAAAATTCCGAAAAACACAAGGGGAAAGGTTTTCTGTGTTGCTATTATTATCTTTGGTTGCTTTTAGAATTCCACACAGAAATGTCTTTTCTCCCTTGGACAGTGAATAATTTTCATGGCTGCTCTCTGAGGTGACCTCTGGATGAACACACACTCCTGCACTCCCCTTTTCAGTAACAACTGAGTTACGATCATCCTGATCACCTGGCAATGATGTTGCACTTCTTTCAAAACTTTAGTGGGGTCTTATGAGGTTTGAATTTGAAAGTTTTGAAGATTTTTGGAAATAATTTACTTGAAATTTAAGCTGCAAAAAAAAGAAGTGTGGATGCAGTGTACTTCATGCAGGACATATGTGGTGGGAGGAAACTTATTTGCTGTGAACAGCAATATTTAAAAAAAAAAAAAAGAAAGAGAAGAAAAACACCAAAAATAATTAAGGTAGCACAAGAAAATTTTAAAGCTGTCTTTCTCTAGTTCAACTTCTTTTTCAAAGTAGCAAAACACTTGCTACTGCTCAGGATTTCATTCTTTCCGCTATGTGGTTCATGTGGGTAGGAAAACTGAGTGCTTTCAATAAAGCCACTCCTGAATAAATGTGCTTCTACCTCTGGTGAGATGAGTTCAACAAATCAGCAGGGGAAAAACAACTCAAGTCTTCCCCAGTCAACCATTTCTATATGATTTTTACTGAAAAAAATCAGTGAAAATACTGAAAATTCATTCTGGTTTTATTAGAAGTGTTAGTCTTAGAAACAGTACATATAGAGTTTTTAAAATTTGTCTGCTATATAATCAATGCTTTGTTTTTGTTTTGTATGTGCTTTGTGTAGATGCTGGGATCTCTAAGGCAAGAAATCCTCCTCATGCATACCAGGATCCACGCTTGGATGTGATTGGCTTCACCAAGGGAAAATCCTGACCAACCTAGTGGCTTTCTATGATGGAATAACTACATAAGTGGATAAAGGAAAAGCTACAAGATGTCATTTATCTGGACTTCTGTAAAGCCTTTGATATAGTTCACCAGAACATCCTTTTCTCCAAATTGGAGAGTGATGGATTTGATGAGTGGACTGTTAGGTAGTTTAGGAATTGGTTGCATGGTCACATCCAGAGGGTAGCGGCCAACGGCTCAGAGTTCCAATGGGCATCAGTGACAAGTGGTGTCCCTCAAGGGTCTGTAATAGCAGTGTTACTTAATATCTTCATAAATGATATAGACAAAAGGATTGAGTGCACCTTCACCAAATTTGCAGATGACATCAAGCTGAGTGGTGCTGTTGACACACTGGAAGGATGGGATGCCATCAGAGGGATCTGGACAAGCTCAAGGAATGGGCTCATTGGAATCTCATGAGGTTTAACAAGACCAAGTTCAAGGTGCTGTACGTGGGTCTGGGCAACCCCTGGTATCAATACAGGCTGGGAGATGAACGGATCAAGAACAGCCCTGCTGAGAAGGACAGGTGCTGGTGAATGAGAGGCTGGACATCAGGTGGCAATTTGTGCTTGCAGCCTAGAAAGCCACTCGTGTCCTGGGCTGCATCAAAAGCAGCGTGGGCAGCAGGTTAAGGAAGATAATTCTGCCTCTCTACTCTGTCCTGGTAAGACCCCACCTGAAGTACTGCTTTCAGCCCTGGTGTTCCCAGTACAGGAAGGACACTGACCTTTTGGAGCAAGTCTGGAGGAGGCCACCAGTTTGATCAGGGGGATGAAGCACCTCTCCTATGAGGAAAGGCTGAGAAAATTGGGTTTGTTCAGCCTGGAAAAGAGAAGGCTTCAGGATGACCTAATTGCAGCCTTCCAGTACTTACAGAGGACTGATAAAAAAGAGGGAGAGAGACTTTTTATAAGGGTATGTAGTGATAAACCAGGGGGACATGGGTTCAAATTGAAAGACAGTAGGTTTAGATTAGATATTAAGAAAAAATATTTTACTGTGAGGTTTGTGAATCACTGGAATAAGGAAGCTGTGTATGCCCCGTCCCTGGAGGTGCTCAAGGCCAGGTTGGATGGGGCTCTGAGCAATCTGGTCTAGTAGAAGATATCCCTGCCCATGGCAGGGAGGTTGGAACTAGATGATCTCTAAGGTCCCTTCCAACTCAAACCATTCTATAATTCTATGATTTTATTATGTTAAGGGAAAAATGACTCCTAAGGCAACCTGTAGAGTTATATATATATGTAGTACAAGTAAGGTGTAGAATCTCTGTTCAGTTCATCTTTTCATAATTGTGGCAAACTGCCACTAGAGGGAGCAGGTACGGTTCTATACAAACACAGGCAACTGACCTATAGCGTAGAGGATGACCTTTCCCGTCAGGAAACTGACCTATAGTGTAGAGAGTTTCCTTTCAAAGTGAAGTAGTTTACCAGTCTCTTCACTAAAACTTCATGACAAACGTCTGCTGTATACATTTTCCCCCCTTTGCTTTCCTTTGTGGAATAGCTCTTTCATCATCATGGCGAGGCTTCGCGAACGAAGATTTGGGAAGGCTCTATCCACATTT
>NW_016690216.1:4404671-4459235 GCF_001604755.1 Lepidothrix coronata
CAATGCCTTTTTATAAGCTATCTGTGGATGAATTAAGATTGAACGGAGGCAGCGTTGATGGAAGCGTTCTAGGAGACGCAGGTGGTGGCGGTAGATGACCCATGATTCGGAACCATATAAGAGAGTAGACAACACTATGGCTTTGTAAACACTGATCTTGGTGCTTTTCTTCAAGTGTTTATTACGCCATACTCTTTTGTGGAGTTTTCCAAAAGCACTATATGCCTTAGCTAACCTGTTGTCTATCTCTCCATCAATCTTACCATCTGAGGAGATGAGGCTACCGAGGTAATTAAACTGTTGGACTGATTTGAGCTCTGATTGGCTGATATTTGAGATACAATTGGCTATTTCCTATTTTATCTAACATTCTTCCTACAATTAGTATTAATGTCTTTGAAACAGCTTCTGTGTTCTGGTGGAAGTACATGGGGTTCTTATAGCTGAATAATGTTTCCTATGGTGGCAATGAGAGCAGTGAGCTATAGCTCACTGGATAATTAAAGAAAATTTGAGAGAAACAAAGAGAAATATTAATTTCCAGTGTTAGCTGAAATATATATTACACATGGAAGAAAAAAATTATCAATGTTCAGAGCTACAATAGCACTAATGGACTGGATAGAAAATAATGAGAACCTCATTATTTCATTTTACTTCTAGGTTTGTTCTTCTAGGCACCAATAATACAAGTGTTTTAGTGAAGTTTGCCTTCTACACTTTCTCTGAAATAAGGGTATCATTCTACAGCAAAAATCCAGAGTTGATGTCAGCATCTCCAGAAAAAGTTAAAAAGTAAAAGGAGCAAGCTTTAGAAAAACCTATTTGAAAGAATTTAAGGGTATTATCAAAGGAAAATCAGAAATAAGGCTGGTTTCCTCCATGTTTTCACTGTATTTTCACTAAAGCATTTATGTGTTTAATACTAAAGGGTTAAGTGGAGCCCTGACAGAAAAACTGCTAAAGCAATCTCTTGCATATGCAGTATGGCTTATTTCTGCACACAAACCCTTCTCAATGTTGCAGCAAAGGAGGGGACACAAGGGCACACGTGCATTGGTCTAGTTCCAGGAGAGAGCTCATATTATGATTTACTGCAAGACCAAATTTTTACTAGACTGTTAGAATCATCTGTGCACATATTATAGTAACATCTATACTGTCTGTCATACCAATCAAATACTTTACAGATGTCTGTGTATAATTTTTATTAAGAAATTGTGAATAATACTTTTGTTGAGATTACACTGTCATTGAATGACAATATGTAAAATAGGCATGAGAGTGTTACCCCACCTCATGTCAAAGCCTTGATTTAGCAAAGAAGTCAGTGACACTTTCCAGGTACTTAAAATGCAGAAGTTTTTTGTCCAAGGCTAGATGAACAGGAAAATGGTTTGTTTAGTTGAAAAATACTGATGAAAAACCAGCAAAATTAGGTTTTGCTTTCATCACTTCCAGAATTTATGAATCTAAAAATCTAAATTCTTTAACAAAACTGATGTATAAGAAATACGTTGGTTCTAATAAACTCTATGAAAAAATTCAGCTGATTCTAAGTTTCTTTCAGCAACTTCCATGAAGAGGCAGTTAAGGCTCTGTAGTACAGAAAATCCAGAACCCAGGCATGAATTTGCTAGACTTTGCTAACAAGACTGTAGTGATATCAGTGGTAAGTATTTCAGTGCACTACCATGTAAGCAGATGTTACTGAACAGTGTCTAAACATCATCATTGCAGTGGCTTTCGGTCTTGAAGTACTTGTTTCCAATTCCTTGTACAACTTCAAAAAGTCATCCGGACAATTCCCAGCTGCCCAGCTGACTTCATGTAAACTTACTACACAGACTTCATGTAAACTTACTACACACTGTCTTCTTTTTACTGCCATCTTTATGTCCTCTTCATGATCACTTTCTGATTTGGCCTTAAAACTGATCTTACCTCCCAGAAACCTTGTATTACCAACAAGAAAAAGAAAAATAACAAATAATACAAAAGTATTATGTATGATTTCCAGTTGTTTAAATTTTATCTCTTGACTTTAATACATGATGAAACCTTCTAACAGACATGGTTATACCTAGAGCTGCACATAAGTGTATTATGTGTAAACTTCTAAGGGAAGTAGATTCATGACTGGCTTCTTCATTGCCATAGACTTTGTATCTTCCTTTTCATATGTGTAAAATGGGTTAAAAATTGTATGAGTCTAAAGTGGGCAAAACCTTTTTATTCTAATGCATTTGTATTTTATGTTCCTTTTGGACAAGCATAAGGAAGAAAAGAATAGAGACCTCAGCTAAAGGTGGCACTCATTCTCTGCCCTGTGCCAATTCATTCTCATTATAGAAAGCCCCCAGGAGAGGAAATATTATGTACCATGTAGAGGAATATGTAGAGAGGGCACCTTATATAAAGAAATGAGTATCACACTCATCTTTAACTGTTCTCTGGTTGACTATAGAAACTGCCTTCACGACCCTGATGCTGATATGTATTTTCTATGTATGTTATTATCAGCCAGAAGAAAGATAATGCTGAGTACTCTGAGGTACTAGAATTACCGTCTGAGCATTTCACACGGATTTTGTTGCTATTTGTTTTTATTCTGAATTTCCTGTTCAATTTAGTGCTTTGGCATCTTAGTACATTGAACCCTGGGGTGCCTCCAGGCTATATCCTTAGCCCATTCTGCACAAGAAATTAAATGAAATGAAGAAAATGATTGCTCTCAGCCAGCTTGCGCTATCTGGGAAATGGGATTTCCACCACCCTGCTGGTAAGAAAGATGAAAACAAAAGGTTGACCAATATGAAAGCTAAAGCTTGAATATATTTTCACCTCAACTCTTTTTGTGGAACAAAATGTTCTTTTAGAATTTCTTCTACATATTGACTTATCTGAGTAAACAGACCCTAGTTAATAATGCAGAACACATGGTCCTGTTTTGATAAGCACATCCCCAGGGATTTATGCCATTCAGTTTGAACAGAGCTACTAGTCATAGATTTTTGTACCAAAACCTGGGCAGCTCTCATGTTAATTTATGGTCAACAAAGACTTTTTGAATCCTTTGCTAATCATTATTAAAATGAAATGTGAAGTACAGTGATTTTAAGGACTATATGAGGTCTACCCTACCAGATAATATTTAAAGCTGTCATTCAGGTTTGGGGATTGAAATAAGAAAGTCAGAACAATGCTCTGGATCTCGCTTAGGTAAAAGGGCAGAGTGCACTGCGTCCATTTCAATTTCATACTTAGATATGTATCAGGAAGTCTTAACCTGGAGATGGGAGTTGCAATTTCTTTGAAAACAGAAGGAAATGTTAGTTATACACTTCTGGGCCGGTTAAAATGTGGACATAAGGGGTGTGGCTGCCATAAAATAGCCCAGTGATATTTAAAATGCAGTAACATGCAGTAACTAGCAAAATGGGTTGTAGCTAATAAGCCTATTACAAGATTCTTCCTGAAATCATCCAAGATTTCACAGCTGATAGACAATGCACCTGATTCAGTGCCACTGTGTCATTGCAAATCATTGCCTTAGAAATGTGACTAAAGGGCGTTTATTTTTCACACGAACAGGAAAATTCTAGTAGAAAATGTTAGAGGTGAAGCATTTGAAGTCAAAGAAATATTCACATTTCTCTTGCTAGAACTGAAAACTCTTAAAGAAAGCACATTTACTGTATCACAAACCATCAACAAACTACTACATGTTCCAATACAAACTGTGTTTTATTGCTGTGAGCTTTTGTCTAAGTGACACTGAGCACGATAAGAATACAAATCCCTCTAGCTCAACTCCTGGTTATGAGAATAACTCTTTTCTTTCTTTCTGATAAATGGGAAGCAAAAAACATGAGCTGGTGATGAAATGGAATGAATAGTAGAAGGAAAGGTGTCAATTTAAAAATAAAAATAAAAGTGAGACCATGTGGAGAGTGGCAACAGCAATAATTATTTGTATAACAGAGCTTATCTATCTTGCTGTGCAGGAATATGAGGTTTCAGAATCTTTCCTTTAAAAGAGAAAGTCTCTCATAATTCTCACTATAATGGTCACTGCTGAAAAAAAAATATTTTGGTTCATATATTCCTGTTTGGGTTTTTTTCCAAATATTATTTACTATTCTTATTTATTTTCCCTTCCTCATAATGATTAATAATGTTCTTTAAAGAAAAGATCCATGGAAGTCAGTGACTAAATCCTAATACACTTGCTTGAGCTCATCTGGGAAAATAAGTTGCAAATCAACATCAGGAAAAATATCAGAATACTAGTTAATCTTCAGGTTTTTATTTCTTGCAAGCGTTTTGCACAGTCCCTCTCTTTTTTCTCAGCAATAAAATTGAAACAGCTTTGTTTTGTAATTTGGGGGTATGATTAGTTCATCTAAGCTCTGACAGCACAAATGCATTTTCAACCTGCAGATCATTTTCTAGGAGAAAAATTAGAATCTATTCATAATCTGCAGTTTTTACAACTGTACTGATTTGGAAGCAATTTGGGTGTAATATATATATAATATTACTTCTGTTGGCAAAAATAAATAAATTCTTATTATTGTAATATTAGCAGTAACCAAAAAAAGTTTAAAATTATGCTAAGGATATTTCAGTTGAAGAATTCAAAGTTTCACACTAACCCTGTAATTCCTGTTTCACAGCAGTTTTAATAAACAGTTTTTTCCTTATACTGTGCTCT
Source organism: Lepidothrix coronata (assembly GCF_001604755.1). NCBI lineage: Eukaryota > Metazoa > Chordata > Aves > Passeriformes > Pipridae > Lepidothrix > Lepidothrix coronata. The sequence continues at coordinate 4,409,389 of NW_016690216.1, forward strand.
TCTGTACCTACTGTGAGAGACAATAGACATCTGGGACTGAAATGAACACTAAGCTGCAGGTCAGCTTGTATATGCTGATTCTTAGGATTATAACAAGAACTATTGCTGAATTTCAGATTGAAATACCCACTGAGATCTCATAAAGAACTATTTAAAGCCTCCACAATAACTTTGCAACAAAAAGGTCAAATAAGAATTGCAAGCAGAGAAGCTGCTGGAGATCAGCAACGAGATTGAAAGTAAGGAAACTGAAACAAGCCAAAGACAACAAGCGTGTTATCAGCCTCCCATCTACTCTGAGAGATTTGATAACAACTTTGAAGGTCCTCTGGCTAGCATGCAACTTTCCCCCTTAACCTCTATAGGCTGTCTACGTTTAGATGATTCTAGGTTAAAGCAAGTATTCTGCAAAGAAAATATATTTGCTGTTGGTTTTGGTAGTCAAAATTATTATTAATTGATAACTTGTCATATTTCATAGACTCTGCTCACAGAAGCACCTCAAAACCAGGCTAAACACCTACACCTTTAAGGAAGCAAGCAGCCTCCTTACTTCATTCACCTGCCTGCTACTAAGGTGTGATGCACCAAGCCACACATTGCTGTGTTGTCTCTGTGCAGGTGCTGCACTGTCTCTTTGCAGAGAAGCTGCTAATTTCATTCAGTGGTAGCTGAGATGTGACACAGATTCAAAGACGTGCAAGGCCATACAATAAAGACTAAATGGTCTTTGTGAACTCTGTTCAAAGAAAGCAAGAAGTTACTGTGAGGTATTAGAGTGGTATATAACGCCACGGTGCCAAGATGAGGCAGCCCTCCCTTTTTAGAAGCCTGCGATGCAATGGTGCACTCATTCCCTATGAAGATACAAGCTTTCGTTATGAGCAATGCAAGCTTTGCTCTAACTAAGGACTAAGTTTTCAACTAAGATCTGCCAGAGCTAGGAAGACCTGAAATCATACTTACTGAACAAAAGCAAAAAATTAATCCGGACTTCTGAGCTATTATTGCCATATTTCATAGCTCATGCTTACATGCAGACAGTGAATTTAGTTTTAGCTAAAGCCATAGAGTAGAATTGGATTTTCTTTTAGTAATTTTAATTCCCTTAGTGAACTAATTTAATATGTATTTGTGAGGCTTCCTTCTATCCTGTCCAGAATATCTGTATGTGGATGACCATATTGCTCTAACTTAATATGCAAATCACATGGGGCCATATGAGGCCATAGGGAAACAGATAAATCATGATGTTTCTTAAAATAAGCAATATAATAAGCAATTTCATTTTGATTTTATTCAGGATGTAGTGTGGAGTGTTAGCAGTAGCTTTAATAACTCACTGATTAGGGGATCAAATGTTTACTTTGATTTTCCATTAGGAAAACTTGCAAAAGTTTCAAGGGAGGGAAAATTTTTTACAGTGCATGTAAAAGCTTAAACAGTAAAGCCCCTTTCAAAAGCAATTACTGCTGATGCAATTTTACCAGAATCCAGTAGGCTATGCTCATGCTCTGATTTTCCAGCTGAGACACACCTGGTCATCATTCGCTCTCCATGCAAACAGAGGGGCCTCTTCGTTTCACAGATTCAGACAATTCTGTACAGCTTGTTTCCACAATGTGAAATTGTTCCAGAGAACACCTTTAATAACATTTATTTCTAACATAAATTCCCAACATCCAGTTTTCTAGAGACAGTGACTGGAAAATACTGTGTCCTAACTGAGTATTATAATAGACATAATTACTGCTGGGATACTAAAAGCAAGCTGGCTTCCTCACTTCCAATTGTCCAAGAAAGCAAATTCTCCTTGGTTAAGATAGTTAAGTTGTCTGTCAGCTTTATCACCTCAGTGACAGGCTCTCCTCATTTCAGCTGGTGTTTGTTAGAGTAGGTAGGATTTTCAAAGAACAGAAGCCTTCTGAGCCAGCACAGAACATAATTTATACCTCAGTGTCATTTCCTGAATAAATCTTAATCAATTTTACTGTAAGATCATCTGTACATGGGATTGTTCAGGAAAATTAAGATGATTAAGCTAAGGATTTTACTTCTGTATGCACGTGCTTAAACAACGTAAATATCATGGGGATGTATTCAAGTGTGAAGCAACTAGAAGCTGGAGTGGTCTAAGGACAGTCTACCCCCCAGTGCATGCATCTGTGTAGTTTTAATACTCTTTAATTGACTTCACAATGCCAAGCAATTTATGCTAATTTTCCTTATTGTTTCCTTACTTCCCTTACTGTCCTAAATGGTAAGAAGCTCAGACTTATACTCACTAATGGCTCTGTGGAATCTCCTTTGGAACTTTTTATTCTTCTGCAGTAAGCTTTCATTTAAGAGGTATCCTAAAGGAGGAATCAATTCTTACACGCTTCTCTGAAAGAGCATTTGATTGGATTTCTACCTGAAGGTTTTACTGCTTTCAGACATGGGAAAGAATTTCGGTACTTCATGCTTGAAGAGTTTATGGGAAAATATATAGAATAATACAAACATGGCTGGTTTTGTGATGGGATAGTGGGCTGAGGTGGTCTTGCAGCCTTACTTTCAACCACTGCTAATTGTCTTATTCAGCAATGAAAGGAAATAGAGCAAAAGCTGAAGTCTCCTCCAGTCCTTGCAGGACTTCTGCCTTGGAGTAACAATACAAAATACACAAATGATTTTGTAGTGGTGTGATGCAAAATATAAAACTATACCTGCATTTCTATCGCAGAATTGGTAACGCCAGCACTGGTTGCTGCCCTGAAGGTCTCTACACAGACAGGTTTAGCTCTGCATGCCACTGCCCAGCACCTCTGCTTTCTGATTCTCAGAGATAGGACAACATGTGTGATGTCAGAGAATAAGGGATTGAAGATAAGCTGTATTTACCCATCCTTTTCCCTCTCTCCTCTCATCTCTCCCCTCTATAAGAGGTAAGAATAGAGTTTTTGTGTGTGTGAGATTAACGACTGAAGGGCAGAGGGGTTGCAGGGGATTTCATATGCTAACAGATGGAGGAGACAGGAGACCCGGTGTCACCTTGTCTTTGACACTCACCTCCCAAGCAGCTCACAGATCTCCTGTACAATTAGACCACTTGCACAGTAGGGATGAAAAAGTTTAGTGTTACCAAGTTTTGGTATGGGTACTGTGTAGGATTGAAATGGCACTCCCTATCATTTATATCAAAGAAAGGAAATGGGAAGGGTGCACAGTTCCTGATAGATGCAGGTTGAGGGGAATGGGCAGTGAAGGAGGTGAGGTAAGACAAAGCTGAGTCAGCACCAGAGACGAGCCCCATCTGGCACTGGTAAAGATTAAGTCATAAAGAGGTTTGTCCAGATTCAAGGAAAGTGTGAGGGAAAAGAGACTGCCCTTCACACAATGGTCTCCTGTTGGGGCAGCAAAGCTAAGCTCTGCAAAAGGGCAAACCAGCGGTGTATGCTTTCTCACATCATGAGATGACTGCACATAAGTTGCCTTTGAGATTCTGGGGAGCTATTCACTTATTACTCCTTAAAGGATAGAAAGGAGCTCTGCCAGCATGTGCAGCACTGCTTGCCACAAGATTTAGGCTAAGCTAAACTGTGTTTATATCTCAGAGGGGGACAGATCTTTGACATGGGGAGGAATTCCAACCTGTCTCGCTCCAGGGAGTTGAGACACTCCAAAAACATTACATCACCTCTCTGGGTTGCAGACTGCTAGAAGTACTGCATTGTCTTTGTGATGCATCAGGATGCAGATTTATATTTAATGCATAATTTCAGGGGAAGAACAACGCTAAGCAAATAAAGAATGCTGCACAAACTGAAGCGTTCACAGCTGAGCCAGGAGCTGCTTGAAAGGCCCTCAGTATAAACCAGCGACATGGCTCAATCAGTACCTTTCCAGGTAATACTATCTAACCACTGGGTAAAAGGTTTCAATAACAGAGCACTGGCAGAGTATATTGACTGTTTGTCATTGCACCAAGATGTGCACCAAGATGACTTTAGAAAAAGCTGTGCTCATATCAGAACAAGCCACAAAATGCCGAGGAAATCAATAGGTCACTTTACACACCTTTAGAGCCAGCAGTATTATGAGAGTCACACTGAACTGCTGGTTATTAACCCTGCACAATTAAAAACTCACTTGAGTTCAGCACTTTTGGTGCGCCAAGGGAGGTAAACGTAACCCAAGGAAATAAGTTTATAGCAATTTAAGGATTTGTAGTTGTCCTTCTGCTTGTCTGAAGCTGATTCTTCTGAAAGGTAGACAGAGAAAAATCAGCCTCAAAAACTATCATTAGGTTGTTTATCATGAAAGTTGTAAAAAAAATTTACAATATCCTATCCTTATTTAATTATATCATATGTCATAATATTTAGGGATCAGTAAAACCTAAAGGATTCACAGTCAAATAAGGCTACGCTATAGGACATGAGAAAGAAGATGTTGATGACAAAAATCTTAAAAATCTAAACCTCACTGCTGTCTGTCAGTTTTACAGAGGGGAATGAGTTCCACAGTGCTGGACTGGAAAAGCTACAAACTCCCTCACTCCTCATTCCATGTAACATACCTGTACAATTTCTTTTGAGAATCTGTCATACTCAGTAGGCAGAAATGCTAGGGATACATTGTGACATTCAGCTCTGTATAACTTTCTCATTCAGTAGACTTATTTTCTACTCATTGTCAACCAATAAAACAAATTGCAATAAACTACCCCTCTCCGGCTGGAACCTAAGAGGAATTAGAGCTATGACTATGAACAGCTGGAAGAACCAAACTTGGGCCCAAAAAGAGCAAATTGATAGGCATAGGAAAACATTTTGGACAAGTAATCAACACTGTAATAAAATTTTTGCTTGAGGGACAGCTGCTCTCATTTCTTAAGATGGCAGGCAGCCTCAGCATGGTTCTGGACACCATATGACAAAAAACACCATAAAAGTCTTCTTTCATTTATGACCAGCCATGAGATTGGACCTTCTCCTGGTAGAATCTGACCTGGCCACAGTTATTAAAAGGTCTGTGGCTTGGTTTGCAATGAACTGAATTTGAATGCATTGTGCTGAAGTATGCTTGTTGACCCTTCTTATGAAAAATATTACATAATTTTGATCATCATTGTTTTCTTTTTTTTCTGTACCTGTTCCAGTTCTACTATATTTTTCTTCCAATGGGAAGACTAGAATTATACCTGTTATTCAAGATGTGAGCTCCCCACGGATTTGTAAAATGTTTCAATAATGTTCTCTGCTTTATTGTCTATTTCTTCTCTAACAATTTTCAACACTTGATTTTCTTCTTCACAGCTTCTGAGCACTGAACTGATGTTTTCCTAGAAATATCTGTTATAACCACAAGGTCTCTTTCATAAATGGTAACAATCAGTGCAGAGCATATCAAAGGAATTCTTTATTTCAGTGAACTAAAGCTTTTATTCCATATCTTTACATGTTGGGAACAGCTGGACTGGTGATACTCATTTTTAAATTCCATTTTTTAAGTGAAAATATCTTATGTTTTGATTTAGTGGAAACAAACAAGATTTCCATCCACCTTTAAAAAACATTAACAATCTTTCATGGTATAAGTGTAAAATAACGAAAGTATGCAAGATGTGCAAATGCAGTTTCTACTCCATTGAGTGACTGCATTTCAGAACAGTAGACACAAGGACAGTGAATTTCCAAACACCCACCAAAAAAATCTAAGTGTATAGGTTGGATGGGTCATAAGAACTATCCAGCCTTTCCATGTCAGCTTGCTGTTCATTGTAAAGCCTCCATAATAAAAAAAAGAAGTAGAAGAAGAAATAGAATTTTAGTAGATTAATTCTTAACATCTACCAATGACCAGCTCTTTAGAAGTAAAAAACGACCATAACTTGAAGAATCTCTAAACAAAAACTCTGACTTCTGCACCACAAAACTCTCCTGAAGGAAGAGAGGCCATCTCATTAGCTTCTCAAAAGTAGGTTTTGCTCCTACTTTCAGCACTCTATTCAGAGAAAGTGTCATTAATCAGCTTTCCATTAATATGGGTGGCTGTATCTTGGCAGCAACATTCAAATTACTCAGGGCTTACAATTTAGAAATATCCTCACCACTACATTGAATGGTGATTTATCATTACTGCTAGGAGATGTTAATTAGAGCAGAACTACAGGCCTCACAATTTAATCATATTTTAATGTTTTTTTAAGTCCTATGAAAAATATTTCCAAAAAAATATTTGGTGACAGACTGATGTAATTGAATTGATGCCTTGGTTTTTCAAACTTTGAAGGGTTGCCAGTTACAAGCAATGTTTCAAAATCAAATCTCATTTTATAGCACTCTGTACTGTAATTATGGATGAATAATGGAAATCAATACAAAGGCAGGAACAGAAGCTGTAGAAAATTATTCTGGTTAAATCATTCATTAGTATAATCTGCTATGTGGAATGCAAAGATGAGCAACAGCTAAGATTTCTTTTGCCTATATTTTCTTAAAAGAAAACCTTTAATGAAGCTGCACCCAGAAATGTATTTTCATAACTGTGACCTGAGATACTGTATTTCTTTAAGTACATATCAATTTCAAACCCACGTCTGCTCAGCAGGATGAATAAGGCTATCCTAATAAATCATCCATCCTTTCCACTCATGCATGAAATCAGTGTAATATCCATGATAAAAGATAACAGATTATTACACCAATCAAAAAAGAATAGCATATACCTATATTTTTCAGGAAATATGTTCAAGTAGGATTGTCGTCTCCGATTAACTCTTCTGCTTTGTGCTTGATGCTGAAAGTTTTATGGAATAAAATTCAGTTTGAGTAAAAGAAAAGACTGAGCTGTGTTAACATGGCATTTGCTCTGACATCATAGCTAGCATAAAGTGTCATGGTTACCAGGTTGTTTGACTACCAAATTCTGAAAATTAAAAAGGGAATAAAAGGGGAAAAAAACCAAAAATACTAAACTGGTTTAAAAGCATTAGAAAGGAAAGAGAAACACATTTTAAACTATTTTTGCTAATTACACAGTGGTCGCTGCGTCATTTAATGTATTTGCAATCCATGGCGCTGCGCTGACACCTAGTGGTATTCGTTGGGCTGCAGTGGGACCCTTGGGTGGACCGCCACGTGCTGGTTGTGTCCCCAAGAAACCAGCATCATCTTCATCTCTAAGAAATCTGCTTCAAAAGCTGCATGAAACACTCTTGGAATGGATGTGTTCACCACCTTCAGCCACACAGTTGTCTGGCTTCATGCAGAATATGAGGATGCATTTTCATATTGAGGAAAACTCAACTGGAAGAGAAAATGGGAAAGCTCACATGGAGCAGTGCAGCAATGAAGAAGGGACTACAAGCCAGTAAGGAAGCCCATCAATAGAACACAAAATGTTCTCATACAGCTGGTCAATTATTCATGCACACAGAGCAAATAGCCTGAGCTTATCACTGTACAACAAAACCCAGCCTCTCTCTGCTGTCACTATACCACCATCCAAAGTTGTGTCTAAAGAAATTGAGGGAAAACTGTTGACCCAACTGACATATATCTCATTTAGCCTGAAATCTCCCTCAGACACTTCACTGTGGCTGATGCAAATAAATTACAACTCTTCAGTTTTACCAGGCTGTTGTACATTTATACAGTGAAATGTATCCACAGGTGTAAATCTGGAGCTTTTAGTGACAGGTGCATTACATTCAGCATTTCACTATATTGAAAATTTAATAGTGCCAGTCTTTACTAAGTTTCAAATATTGAAAAGATTATTGTAAATTCTCTAACCTGTTTTCTTCTTTTCATTAAGCCTTGTCTAGAGAATCAATTACTTGGCGTTTTCTGACATGACTTACTGGTTGAATAGCATTTGGTGAAATTGATTAAGTATGGATTATGGATGAAATCATAAATTCACCCAGTGAATTTGAAGGGTATTTTGCCTTTGAGTGAAAGAGGATCCAACCTGAGCTTTAATTTAGTTACCTGACAGAAGTAATTTAATGATGTTTTTTCAAATATTGTTCAATAAAAATACAGAGGGCTGATTCTGTTTTCATTAATTATTACATATTCATTGAATCCCATGGAAGTACTGCATTACATATGCTGGTACAGGTGAGATCAGAAACAACTCTCCTTGATAAGAGCAACCAGAAGACAGACGATCTGTTTAGAAAATTAGGTTTGGAGAAAGTTGTTTAAATATCATTATTGTTTGTAGACCTACATCTTTATACAATGAACTCCACAATTACAGTAACATTCCCTATATGTTATTCAGAAAACTATATAAGCTCATCATGTAGCTCCTGTTCAGACAGGACATTATTAAGCAGACCTCCCTGGCAGCATACGTGAAGGTTGTTAAGCCTGTGCTACTATTAGGGATGCTGAGGGAGAAAAAGGGATTTATAGGAGCATTGTACCTCTGAATCAAATCTGTGTGGATATATGTCATCTCTTGTGAGGGCTTCTGAATACATTCAGTAATTTCAGTCATTTTTTTAAAAGGACTGAATTGCCAAAACCATTAATTTCAAATCAGTCTTCCGAAAATTAGAAGATTTTAGAGCTTCCTCCTGCCTCTACCCAAGGGAGATACTGGCATACTTCTGGCCTGCTGGAGCCTGCCTGGGAAATTACCTGGGCTGGCACCATGCAGGTTGGCCAGCAAAATGTTGCCATGATGCAATCAGGTATGTGAGGAGAGATGCAGTCAGAGCAGAGAGTCTGAGGAACCTGTGAGAGTAGAGGTGAAGCAGGTTGGAGTTGGCTGCAGGAAAAGTTCAAAGGCCCAGGGGAAAAGATCTGTAATGCTTTTTGGTTGTCCCTACAGGTTTTATAAGGCCTGTTCATTTTTGGAGAAATTCTTTCTGTTTGTAACTTCAATCTTTTGCACCACAAAAAAAAAAAAAAAAAAAAGAGTTTGGTCCACATTGTAAGGTTTGCATGTTAAGAAATGCAAGTCATGTAATTGTCAGGGCCTAGCACAGTCAACTTCCCATGGTTTAATGAAGAAGAAATGACTACTGGATAGACTTGGGGTAGATATCTTGCTCTCACTCTAACTGGAAAATACCCATAGATTTAAATGTCTTAGGATCCCGACTTTCATAGAAAAGCTTCAGATGCTGAAATATTTATTACACTATATTAAGTTCAGTGCTCAAATAGTTTATGTAAAACAATAGGTGTTTTACTGAGAAATGGATCATATCAGTATCCACTGAGAAAAGGATCTCTGTAATATGATAGTCTTTTAGGGTTGATCAAATGTACTACATCCTTGATGGCTTAAGGTAATGGGAGTACAGTACTTATAGAAATACTTTTAAAATATGCAATGCCACAAAAAGCTTGGGGGTGGTTCATTCTTTTAAAATAAAGAAAAATTTTCTAGCAGTAAATATGTTAAAAAATTATTTCTAACTATTGGAAGGATATAAAAGAAATAACAGGGAGAATGTGGTTTTGGGCTAACAAACAAGCCACATCTTATAAGAAATAATAAGGTATAAAGTGAAAGATTTTGATGTTAAATAAAAGCCCTTCCTAAGCTCTCTTCTATTCTACTTTGTGCTTGGGACAGATTCAATAAAGATGTGGTAGGAAAAAAAAAAGTGAAGAAAACATTTTTCTTTTGGTTTGTCAATGCTGAAAATGTTCACACCTATATTTTTAGCAGTTTGAACAATTTTAATAGCATCTAACTGTGAATGAATTTACAGATTTCTAGAACATATTTTTAATAACTAAATGACCTGTTTGAATAATTCTCGGTTTTACAACTGCTGCTCTCCTCTTCCTTTTTTTTTGTCCTCCAGGTAAATTTAGCGTTGTTAATAAAAAAATTACAGCTGTCACTTAAACAGAGAAGGGACAATTAAAAATAACTATGTTTTTCTTTGATGATTTCTCTTTTGTTAGTGGTGTCTTCAGAAGTGCATGAGGTGACTCACCTTCTCCCACCTTCTTTTGACTAACCTTTGCAATATCTTTTAAAACACCAAAGAAGCAAATGTATTGCTTTGTTCATGTACAATACCAACTTAACACTCGCTGAGATCAGTTGAAAAACTCAGCATTGTATCTACTGAGACAGACCAGCTCACAGATTTTTCTGAGATGTGCAGAGGTGTACAGAGATGATACAAAGATAGATCAAGGTCATTTCTGGAATAATAACTTTATATACTGTCCTGGGATATTTTACTACTGAAAGTACTTTTAGATTACATGTAAAATAGCAGTCCTGAAGGCCCTAATATCACTCCAAACACCCTAATACTTTTTTCCTAGCTAAACTAATTTTGTAAATCCATTATTATGCTCTACTAATATACCTCCTAGTGCAGACTGGGGGAAAATTGCTATAATTTGTTCAGACAAGCAGGCCGAAGGCCAGATCTGGAAGTTGTTCTTCTGCAGACAGGGTACAGCCCAGACTGTTCTGATTTCAACTGAATATACTGGGGGTCAGCTACTGTTGCTCTAAGGTTTTGCTTTTGATGGGTTTTTTTGAAGGGGATGTTTGTGAATTTTTTGCATATCAACTTTCCTTTTTGTCCCTTTTTTAACCACTGACTTGGATCTTTGGCTGAAGGTATTGGAGTGAATACACAGACTAGCAATGATACTCATTATTCTGTTAAAATCAAGATTTCTGATGGTACGGAGATTCCTCATTTTCAATCCATTTTCTCTATGCTATCTGATAAATTCTGTGAATATCTGTCTCAAACTGTCATTAACCGGTGCTCAGTTGGACTCCTGCTGTGTTCTGTGTATTTTTCTCCCAGCAAAACACTCTGGCCATTGTGCAAGGGGCACTGCCATCCAAATATGTCATATCTCTGCAGACAGTCCATGCCAAAATGATTTTAAGTTATACTTCAACTGAAGAATAAAAAGTCTGGATTTTTTTTCAGCAATCTGGTTCCTACAACTGAAAACCACTATCTAAAGCACCATTTTTAATTTTTATTTTTTTTTTTTTTGTGACAACAAGCTGCGGAAACAGTCCATCATATGTTTCTACAAATATCTGAATCTTCAAGTTATTCTGCTTTGACTCTTCTTCTAACCTTATGGTGCTCACTTTTCAGCAGTACCCTAGGATGTGGGTTTGCTGGTAGGAATGCTAACCAAAACAGGTAATTTACAATACACAGTCACAGGTACTGACGAGTCTGATATATGGAGAGTACTAAAAAACATCTGATGTGCTGATTTTCAATAGTAATTGGCTCACATGGTACAAATCAAATGCAGACAAGTACTTTCCTTCCACCGAGGTTCCTAATTGATATTCAGAAATGTTTAGTATATCTATTAATTCTTGCTCCCAGTATTAAGTACAGAGAACATTTGAAATCTTGATCACGTTTTTATATATATATCAATGAAAATCATCTGTTTAAGAGTAAGTCAGTTATTTACATTCCTGAATAGTTATTTAGGTTCCTGAGTTCTTTTAAATGTGACACTTTGCAGCCTATGTACTTAATCAGGATGTATCTGGAGAACTCCAAAGAACTATTCAGGAATTAAGAGTAAAGACTATTCAGAATATTTGAGCGAATGTTCTCTGAGGGACAAAAAAAAGTTTAAAAAGTCAAATAAAATTCTAGATAAAATTATTGAGCTGGGTCTATGAAAAAGTTAATAGCACATTTGACAATGCAGTTCTTAGCCAGTGATATAATGCTGGGTTTTTGTGCCAGGCCTTTTATACTGATATTTATATTAAATGGACACAAATATTTGTGGTTCTGTGGCTCTAGCAACATTTTTCTCCAGTCTCTTCAAGTTCACGCTGTCTCAGACACATGACTCAGAACTTCTGGCATGTAGAAATCTGCCCAAGTGCCTTCCAGGAGCTTTGGTCCCCTTCCATAGAGTGACTCCACAGGAATGGGTGTTCCTCTCCTCCGTCCTTAACCACATTTGAAGACATCTTTACATAACTTCATTCAAAACCTGAAAAAGAAGCTCAGATTGTTCCTGGGCTTCCTGTAGGAGCAAGTTTGCCCTTTTCATCTCTATATTTAACTTAAATATTTGTGCAGCAAAAAATAAATCCTGAGTATTTTTACTCTGTTTTCTGGAAATTTAGAATATTAGGTTTACATTTTCCTTGATTTTCTTTTCTTTTTCTTATGACTTGAGGTAGCTGGGACTATTTCATCTGGCTATGCTGCTTGGTTGGAAACAACCAGTTGGTGGCTGGTCTCAAGTGGTGTTCCCCAGGGCTCAGTACTGGGGCCAGTCCTGTTTAATATCTTTATGAATGATCCGGACAAGGGGATCAAGGGCACACTCAGTCAGTTTGCAGATAACACTAGGTTGGGTGGGTATGTTGATCTGCTGGTGGGCAGGAAGGCTCTAAAGAGGGATCTGGACCGGTTGGGTCCATGGGCTGAGGCCATTTGTATGAGATCCAATAAGGCCAAGTGCCTGGTCCTGCACTTAAATCACAACAACTCCATGTACTGCCACAGACCGGGGATCAGTGGCTAGGAAGCTGCCCATTAGAGAAAGACCTGGGTGTGCTGGTCAACAGCTGGTTGAACATGAGCCAGCAGCGCGCCCAGGTGGCCAAGAAGGCCAGTGGCATCCTGGCCTGGATCAGCAATAGTGTGGCCAGCAGGATCAGGGCAGTGATCATCCCTTGTACTTGGCATAGATGAGGCCACCCCTCAAATTCTGTGTTCAGTTTTAGGCCCCTCACTACAAGAAAGACATGGCACTGGAGCATGTCCAGAGGTCAACGGAGCTGGCGAGAGATCTGGAGCACAAGCCTTATGACGAGCAGTTGAGGGAGCTGAGGTTGTTCAGTTTGAAGGAAAAGGGGCTCAGGGAAGGTCAGGGAAGGTCTAGATTTGACATTAGGGAAAATTTCTTCATGGAAATGGTTGTCAAGCATTGGAACAGGATGCCCAGGGAAGCGGTGGAGTCATCGTCCCTGCAGGTATTTAAAAGATGTGCAGATGTGGCACTTAGGGACATGGTTTAGAGTGGATTTAGTAGTGCTGGTTTAATGGTTGGACTTGATGATTTGGAGGTCTTTTCCAACCTAAACATTTCCATGACTGTATGATTCTAAAATATTTTCAGAAAAATGTGAAAACCCGTTGTTGTAACAAGATTCAAGAAAAAATAAAATTGGGTTGTTTTGGGTTTTTTTCATTCCCTGAAAGAAACCCCCAGTTCCAATTTTACTGAAATGATGTCTTCAGCGTAGTTTTTTAATATTTTAGAGAGAATATATTTCACCAAAATGCTTTCCTTTTTCATTCTAACCCAGAACAAAATTTGAAAACTGGAAGATTATGTAGAAAACTGAAAATACAGTTTTGTTCTAACTCAGGAAGAGACAAAATGCAAGAAGACTCATCACATGCGGTTTTAATGCCTTTTCTTTTTTAGTGTTGTTTTTTTTTTACTTATTATTATGCTTGATTAATCATCTAATATAATAAGTAAAACTTCTCTATAAAACCAAAAATAATTTCTCTTATTTTCTGCATGGGAAAATCAAGTAGGAAAAACTGAATAAAGAATTTGCATAAAGGAGCTCACTAGTGCTGCTTGCTTCATATTTGGGATGCTCTGTGTTCTCTTAAGATCTGTAGTTCTGAGGCCTTTTCAAAAGGCTGACCTGAATTACTAACTCCAACTTTAACAGCAAGGGAGAAATAGTGGATCTTTTGAAGTTAATAGTCAAACTTTCAAGGTTTTCAAGGGAGCTAGTTTTTCATCACAAATCTATCTAATGTCATAAAATCTAGATCATCTAATCCCTAGTCCTGGAATTTAAGCACTGGACTTCCTTTTTACACTTACCACTGAATAGTTTAGAATTGTAAAGAGAATATATTTTCCCCTATTGATGTAACATCTCAGGAATTGGCAAATCTAGGTGGTCCTACCACCCCTAAGAGAACTGAAATTTTTTAATGGAAATTGGAACATAGATGAATGAGCTAACAGCAGGGTTCAATTTTAATGACAGCAACAAGGAATTCTGTAATTAAGCACATTAAGGCAGAACAACCTCTTTGAATTTCAGAATATCTCTAGTTCATGCTCTAACATCCGTTTTTCTTACACTGCTTTAATCTGCATCCTCCCTTCAGGCATCTTACACTAAGGGCTTGACAGACTTCTAGCTGACAGTAGCTGGCATCCTTTTAATTGACAAGGGAGACCACTGTTGAAAGAGATAGGGAAGAGTATTCTCTCTTCCCTCAGGGTCTAAATGCTCTGCTTTTGCAGAACTCCTGCAGGACCTGCTAGCTACAAATTCAACCTGAAAACACAGGTTTTGCAGAATCCAAGAATAGCCCACCTGAGCTTCTCACATGCTCTAGACTCTTTTACTCTGGATTTAGCCAAGCGTCCCAAGGGGAAGAGGTTTGGTATTTTATTCATCATGGGTCTGTTATTTTAGCAGAAAGTGAAATAATTCCATTTTCACGAAACAATTAAGCATATATTTATGCCCCACTGAAAGCACTTGCAAATGAGGGTTTATCTAAAACTTCTTGTGTATATAGTTATGAGATGTAAGAACATATCCATATTTTTAATTGCATCAGGCCCATTGAATGCACCCTTGATAAACATAAACATGATACAGAAAAGTGTTTGTATTGCTCATAAGCAATAAGAAAAGATTTTATGCCCTATTATACCAAATGTATTCACAAATTTGTTATGCAGTTGTGTTGCCTTTCTTTGACTAACTTCTACCATATGCATAAAAACTATTTAGACTGTACATCTCTGGGTTAGGAACTTTACCTTTCTGTTAGTATTTAATTTATCTGGTGCCATGTAAGTAAGAGCAGTGTTTTTAATCACTTGTTCTGCCATTTTTATGATCTCAGTTATTTCACTCTGTTGTCTATGATTTATCATTCTTGATTGTATTTAGCTTGTTGAATAGCCATTACCTGGTGATCTGCTCAGATTAATGGTATGGACGCTTTCCAAAGCAGACTGTTTGATGTCTGTTGTCAATGTGCTACATTTTTTGTGATCTGTTTTCATAACCAATATTCATGGTTAGGTGCTGCTTACTGAAACATCACATATGGAGTTCAAGAAAGACTGAACTCCAACTTGTCAGGACTATTGTAATGATGGCAAAATGATTATGATTAAAGCTAAAATAATATTTCCACTCCTGCAGCCAGTGTTCCTGATTTTATTATTTGAGCCTTCCAAAGAATGAAAATGGATTATCCAGATGATTTTTTTCCCTTTCTTTTTCCCTAACAAAAATCCCCAACAAACCCAATGCTCTAGTTCCATTCGTCTATTCTTTCTTTGCTTCTAAAACAAACCAGCTTCTGTGGATAAAATTCTAGACAAACTAATGTGGTCAAAAATGCAAACTGATAAAGACGTAAGACATACATTGAGCCTTGTTATTAACAGACTTTTGAAAATAGAGCCTTGCTGAGGTTTCTGAAGCTATTAATGGCACTGATATTTCTCATTACTGGCTCAGTTCTGTATCCTATTTGCTAATCATTTTAAATTCCAATACCTCCCTCAATTCAGTGTGGGCATTGAGCTCATTACAGATTAAAAATGTAAACCAGAGAAACTTTTGGAACAGCAGTAATTATTACTACTTACAATCATTGTACTTCCTTGTTACTTCTTCGCTGTACCTGTTGGTTTTGTTTGCTGAAAATAAAAAAGCAGACCATGTGTTGAAAAAACTTCACATTTTTCATCAGACAGATATGCTCTAGGATACTGTATTCCATTAGGAATTGGAAGCCTTAGGCTTAATACTGGAGAAAAATACACAGAGTGTAGTGACAAAAACGAAATGAATGTTACAAATCACTTTCAAGATGAGATGCACCTACCAAAGAAGAACCTCCTCGAAGGGAGGTGGTCTCCTCTAGCAGCTTATTCCAGGGATCTTAACCTGGACCCTGCAGTGTCCAGCACTCACCTGACACACTGTCCCCAGCAGAGGACTCCCCAGCACCAACAGACGCTCGGCACTGCATCCCCCCCAACTACCTGCCGCCAGGACAATATTTGTTTCCTCAACCTGCAGGAAGCTGAATACATAGATAAACCACACTATTTTGCACACCTCTGTTTTGAAGAGCTGTCCAGGATAAGTAATGTCGGCTGGTGTTGTGAGAGTCTCTAATTATTTTTTTGCTCAGAAACCACATGCAAACTAGTTGGCCCTTGCTGTCTCTTGTCATCTGATGTTACAAAGCAATCTACACTGTCTGTGAGCTTCAGAACACATACTGACAAAAGAAGTAGTTTCCCTGGTAACAAGGACCATATGAAAGCTCTCAGAACATATCCTCCCCAGGAGTTAATTTGTTTCAGATGGGAAAGGTGATTACTTATAAGAAAAAAGGGAAAACAGCTGAGCTATTTAAAGATGAAATAGTAAAGAGTAAGCAGTGTTATTTGTTCCACTTACACTGTTTTCATTCATATGCACATGATATAAATGTTTATATATATAGAAATATATACATTTTGGTATGAACTATCATTGCATAAGTGCTAATACAAGTGCATAATAGACTTGTCAGTAAAGAATTTCTCTGAGGTCTTCATTATAGCACAAAAAGTGAAAAATCATTTATCAAATGCAAATTTGAATATTTCACAAAGATATCAAGGATACAGAAAGATGAAAACACTACAGGACACATGAATACAGGCCTAGCCAAAAGATTAGGATATGCAATACAATGGGATTGTCAAAAGTAAAGAAATAAAAAGCAGAATAAATAGTGGCAGCAGTCTCAATAACATTCAAAAAGAAAGCTGTGCATGTCAGTATAATGCTCACATGCAGATAACTCCTTCAGGAAAAGTAAACTCTTTTTCCTCTAGCATAACCAGAAGTATTATTGATCTAATGGTCTTCCAAATGTGCAGAGTGGGTTACTAAAGATTTATGTCTCACTAGGCTTTTCAAACAAATGCTGTGTGACTGTGATTGAAAGGGAAAATTGCTTGTGCATTTGTGAGCTGGAGGGCAAATGGTGTCCACAACTGGGCATGGCAGAGGCAAGGAATGTTGCACAAGTCATGTTGTTAAATGTGATAAGTACAATGAACACTTAGGATGAGCACTGGTTCAAGAGTAGGTATTTTTTCAACTGCTTATTCATTATATCCAGAGATCCTTTGTTGTAACATTTCAGTGAATAAGGATTCCTCTATGCTTTATAAAGACCCATCTCTTCGAATAAAAAAGTAAAATGAAAGGCCAAGACATTGCTGGAAAGTGAAGCAGCAAATAATTCAAATATCTTTAAGCTGAGAACTGTGACTACCCAGATGAGATTATTGAAACCAAATAAAACCAAAGGGTTTTATTTGTTGGAACTTCAGAGTTTTTCATCAGCTTGGGTTTTTATGTAGGATTTGTTTTTTTTGGTTGTTGTAGTTGTTGTTTGGGGGATTTTTTGATTCGCTTGTTTGTGGGTTTTAGGGGGTTTTTTTGTTTCCTGGTTGGTTGATTTTTTTTTTTGTTTAGTTTTTACAGACCTGTGGGGAAAAGCAGTGCAAAAATTACAGATTTGTCTTGTCCTTCACAGAACGCTAAAACTGTTAAAGTTGAAGTAGGTGAAATTATAACGGTCTTGATCTCTTGCTTGTCAGAATTGTGATTATTTATCTGCTTTTTTCCAAGAGACTACTGCAGTGATTCTTTCATAAAGTTAAATATTTTACTTTTTCTTGTTAGTTCTCGACAGCATTAGTTCATTCAAGTTTTCATAGATAGTGTAATTTTTTTTTCTTTTCAGCTAATGAAGGTATGAAAATTAATACCTGTCTAAGAAAGTTACAAATAAGCAGTTAATAATAATGGACATATTTCAAACCATTTTATTTGGTTAAAAAAACCTAACATGACAGTGTCTCTTTAACATCTCTGTTCCCAAAAGAGAAGACATGAGTTAGCTGTTCCTACAGTTTAGCTATATATTTAAAATTTATATAAAGGAATTCCTATAAATTGTACTTTCTGCTGTGTGCCACACCTCAAATTATCTGGAAACCTGAGCTGAGCTCTGGCAGGAGTCTGTGGTTTTCATGCTGTAGAGTTCTGCTTTCGCACAATATATGTATTCCAGAATTTCCTCTTGCTCTCAAAGTGTTTCTGGTTACAAATCAAGATAGTCCTTTTGGTTTTAAAAGATGTGACTCAGAGTAAAACTTTGAGGAATGTCTAGAATGTCTTCTCTCTCATTTTTAAAAGTGATTTAGGCACACTACCCAGAGACAGATTGGGTCACCAAAAGATTTCCAAAGTGTCTGAGAAGCTAAATATACTTGCTGCATGTACCCATACTCGAGATGAACTGTTCTATAATCTAACTCTCCTAGATCTCAAAGTGAGTGATGAGATGTTGTAGTATAGGAATGGTATTTCCCAATTCAGTGTTTCCACTGAAACACTCCAAACCATGTGCCACTCGCTCACTCCTCCCTCACCCTCCTCTTCCCCTCTGCAGCAGGATGAAGAGGAGAATTGGCTGCACAGAAAGGTAAAGATCACAGGTTGAGATAAGAACAATTTACTGGAAACAGCAATTAAATAAGAAATGAACTGCAACAGCAACAATATTAATAACAGGGTGTAGGAGAGAGGCAAATTATTCACTCTCAAGTGTTCACCACACAGAGCTCAACAATACCCAACTACTCATCACAAAACACAAACAGAAGGGACCCCTTTCCCCATTCCCTCCATCCCCTGCCCATGATGTGAGATGGTATAGAATACTTCCCGGTCCTAGCTATGCCCCTCCTGGCTACTGCAGAAATTAACCCTGTCCTGGCAGAACCAGAACTTGAGATTTCTTAAACCTTTCCATCAGCTTTTCTGTCAGACTCTTTCTATCTGCTCATACACTGGTGATGTATCAACGACCTGTGACTGGATTTGTTTTCATATGAACCACTGTAGATCCTTTAAAAGTTTAAAACATTTCTTTCTTTTTTCCCCTTTTCTTTACAGCACAACCCCTCTAATACTACATAGTACAAGTATTTAGAAAGTGTATTGGCTAATGTACATGAAACAAGAAACCTGATTTCTGTCCCCTTCTCAGAGTCTTTCTTACTACTAAAAGTCCTTGAATTCTCTCAGGTTTTTCCTAGGGAAGATAACGTCTCCCACATGTTTATCTTCCCACTTTAGAGTCTTTGCCACTACTAAGAGTCTGTGGACTGAGGAGCCCAGACTCCTTCAAGGAAGATAAAATCATATTGTCATTTTACTGCTCTGCTTTCTTTTTCTGAAGGGCTGCCCCCTTATAGAAATGAACTCTCTCTCCTAAAATAATTTGTGACACATTTTTCATTTCTGTTCTTTGCCTGGTAATTTCCATTCCATAGCTGCCTTCTCTCTCTCACCCATTACTTTTGGAAAAGAGTCATTAAAAGTCAAGGATACAATTAGTAGCAACCTCATTGCCCTGCCAGTTACCTTCCTTTCATCTTTGAGCTTTTATTTTTGCTGTAAAGTGGAGGTTCTAAAATATAGATGACAACATCATAAAGGAAGATGACAAATAAAAAAAGTAAAAATTAAAAATAAGTGACTGCCACTATTAGCATGGAAATATCTTTTGCTCTCACACTAAATATTAATTATTCTTGTTGCTTTTGAGGATTTTTTCTGTCCTAAATAGATGTCTTTGGGGATTTTCATATAGTACAAAGAGAACTGAGACATACTATTGAATTAAAAAATTAATTCATACTCTGATATGAAGTAATGAAACCTCATTGTAAAGAAAATCCTCTATGTTAACATCTAAGCATAGCTTTTCTTTTCTCCAAAATCGATTCAAGATGCATTTTATCCAATTTTTCCATGGGGCAGAACAAGAATATATGCCATTAGAATAGCTGTTGATACCATAAAGCCATCAAATAAAGAACATAATTTCAAACTAAACAGTGGAATCCTGTCACAAACTAAACACTCCATCTGGTGCCATTTAACTGAAATAACTTCTTCAAGGCACCACTCCCATGAAACATACAAACTTCAAACAACATTATTTTACTACAAATGTGGGCTATAAAACTCGATAGAAAAAAAGGAAACCATAAAGTCCTCAAGTTCCCTCTGAGCCTGAGCTAGAATCCAGATCTTCCTGAATTAAGTCACTTTCAACATGTTGCAACAGAGTGAGAGTCCCAGTAGATTTAGGTTTTATTTTCATAATTCATTCTCAGCTTGGCTGGGAACAAAGTAGCCACCTCCACATTTTTGGCAAGAAAACTTTCTTTACTGGAATAAAGGTTCACCTCTTCAATAGAGTGTTTGGCAAGAGACCAGGAAAAAAATAATATCTGATTTCCCTTACACTTGACTTCCTTTTTTTTTTTTTATTTTCAGGCTTTAGAAAGAACTCTCTCTTCCTCCTTTCAAATCCTCCAGTCCAGCTATAATTGCTTTGTTAGCCCTTTTTTGATCCACTCACATACCAAGTATTTTATATCTGCTTTACAAATATTGTATTTTTAATGACACCAAAACCTGTAAGGTTTGGAAGTAATTTTTTTTGCCTCAACTTCCCAGTTTACTAGAACCATAAATTCTTTTACTCCCAGGAAGATTATTACGCCAACATCATAAACCTGCATTTTATTTTTCAGCATAACAATGAGTTTTCTTTTCTTTTACAAGACTATAAAAATTCATCAAAAGCCTCTGCTCAGTATATAACTCTTGTCCCTGCAATGTCTCTTCCTTGAGTATTTTTCTATTCTAATTATGTATCAATGCTGTAGACCTTCTCTTCCCACTAACCAAATTTAACCTCACCACAGCCAGCATGATACTCCTTCCATAGTAGACTCCCACATATTTATTAGTATTATAAAGAAATGGGAAGGGATTGCTACAATAATTCAGCCTTCATAAACTAAACATGACTGCTGTTTCTGCACTAACCTGAAAGAAAGCACGAGAGATTTTTGGTGCTAGTTCATAACTGTAAAAATTATTCTGTGCAAATGCATTTTTACACCAGTCTGAGCAAAAATGAGAAATGCCTAACTACTCAGATAGCAAAACTCACAGCTTAAGAACATGGGATCTCTGTAGACTTCTACAGAACACCACAAACATACTGCCACCTACAACGAATTTCCCCTGACACAGATCATCTGCCTCATTTCCCTTTGAAATAGAAACTGCACAAAAAAACTAATGGAAATTCTCTGGCTTAGGAGACTAAACTAGAGAATTAATGGTCTATTTGGAGCTTGAAAGAAGCCATGTTTTACCTGAAAGTCGTGAAAGAGAGTGGACTTGAAGAGGAAGAATTTATGTCCTGTGCTGGAAAACTACATGCTTTGAACCCAAATGAGAACAAATAGCTACAGCTTTCACAGTGGTCTGTTATCCATGACATTAAAGTTAGGGATGATTAACAAAAGTGCATCTATTGAATATGGTACAGACCAGTGTAAAAATTTAAGCAAATCCAACAACAGCAACAAATAAAAAAAAAAACAACTTTTGAGAAAGTTGCAACAAACCGAACAGAGAGTTTTACATTACATTACTGTTCTCAACTTTATCCCACACAACCTATAATAGAGAAGAGTAAATTTGTTATTAGACAACTCCATGGTGCTACAGGGGAATTACATATAATAAAAAACTAATAGAAATTTTAATAGTGGTGACGTACCAAGGCCAATTTTAAAATGCTTATAACTATATTTTAAATTCCATAGTACTTGTAGGGATATATCTAAGGTTTTAACAGAACGAGATGCTGAGGGAAGCTCTCAAGGGTTCCTGGAAGCAACTTGTTAAAATTCTGTCACCAAATTGAAGGGAAATTGAGATTAATTTTAAAGCCTCTAATGCAATTCCTACTTTCTCCGGGTAGAAAAAACCATCCCCACTAGAAATGATTGGACCCCAGTAGTCATGAAAACAACTAACAAAGAGTAATTTATTTTGCTTTTGGAATGCACAGCACTAGTCCCAATTACATTATCAAAAATGTCTTGGGGATAATATAACCAAGGCACCTACAAGGTCTTTATGTACACCCTTGTTCAATTACACGAGCTGAAGCTTATGCAGTTGTGTCACTAGAATGCATATGCTTTTATTTCCTTGGTTGAAGGAAGACTTGTGGGGTTTGTTTGTTTATTTTAAAGCATAAACATATCAATAGATTTTCTGATATGGCTTTCTTCTTGAAGCATGATGATGTAACTTTAACAGAAGCTATATGAGAAAATGTATGTTGGTGCCTGATAGATGCAGAATGAAAAAAATTAATGCATTACAGCATTATCTCCTGGATGCATCTGAATATGCATTGTTTTGCAGATGATCTTAAAGACTTTGTGATTGACTTGGAAACAACTTTGTGCTTTCACTCCATTTTACTCTGTACACTATTGTGCCTTTTACCTGTATGGAGCTCTCGTGTGAAAATTTAGACTCTGTGCCTGTAAAGACAGGCACTTAAGCAGTTGAATAGTCCCCACTGCTTTCGGGGGGGACCACTCATATATCTGAAGTGAAGCACTCACATCTGCATTTGCAAGAAAGCCATTTAATGAAAGTACCATGGCCAGTGTGGATTAGCATTATAAATTAATTTCTGTTCCAGAGAAGAGGCTGCATCCTACCTCTTCCATAGCAGTGGTATGTTTGCTTGTTCTTTTTTTCTCAGCAGACATATAATCCTAGCTATTGACAGACCTCATACACCATTCTAAACCTTAGAAATCACTGTGGCTTTTGCAGGTTCTGTCAATATGAATACAATAGTGGAGGATTCATATTTTTCCAACACAATTTTTCAGTATCTTTTGCTTTGAGCTAAGGCAAAGTGTGAACATTGAAAAAAAAAATTAAAGCATAAGCAAGAAACAATAGTTTAGAAGAATACACTACTAAGCCAAGATCAATAAAATACCTTTCATAGATGATATTCTAATAAGAAACCCATAGATTTTAAACATTTACTCTTAGTATAAGACTTTAAAAGTGTACCCTGAAGTTAGTCATTACCCAGTCTTTATATTTTTAAGTTCCCCTGCATATTGTGAGAAATTTAAAAGGCCAGTATATCAGAGGAAAATAAATATTCATCTTGAAACTGTAGAAATCTATGTGCCCTTAGCCACTGAAACTGTTTTTGTAAAATTAGGCAGCCAAACCCCAAACTGTTTATTCACCTATGACATTCTAAAAGTATTTCCTAATGTAGTATTAGTATGCCTTTTTTACAGGCAAAGGACACAATATATTATTTACAACAGAAGCAAGACAATCTGTTTGAGTAAATACTTTAACATTAAGCTGTGTTTTTTCTCTGTAAGAAATATACAGATGTGTTTCACATAGAATTTCAGTGGTGGCTTATTCCAATACTCACGCATTGTGATGGAATTCTGTAATGTGATTTGAGTATTTTTCATGAAGATGTAGTAAATATTCAGATTTTTCAGCGGTTATCCAGGAATTGTTGAATCCAGGAATTGTTGAGGAAGAAGAGAACCGCTTACCAAGCACATCTTGCACTGCCATCCTGTAACGCAAGAAAAGCAGCCTTTCGTCTCGCATGCAGCAAGCTCCAACAGAAACTCCGTGACATCCAGAACAAGTGGTAGATCAATCTAGCTGAAAAAACTCAATTATGCGCAGATACAGGTGATCACAGAGGATTCTATGAGGCCTTGAAAACAGCATATGGGCCTACATACCAGGTACAAAGCCCTCTACTCAGTGCTAATGGTCAAATGCTTCTGACAGATAAAATCTCCATTCTGAATCGATGGTCTGAACACTTTCAGACTCTTTTCAGTACCAACCGTGTAGTCCAAGACTCAGCAATTCAGTACATCACACAACAACTGGTGAAGTAGGAACTAGATATTGTCCCCACTTTAGGAGAAACCCTTAAGGCCATATAGCAGGTGAAAACTGGCAAGGTAACTGGGGTTGACAGAATTTCACCTGAAGTCTGGAAACATGGGGGCCTTGCACTCCATGCTAAATTTCACAAGTTTGTGGTGCGCTGCTGGGAACCAGATGAACTACCATCAGACCTTCGAGATGCAGTAATCATTACCTTGTATAAGAAGAAAGGAGTTAAATCAGACTGCTCAAATTACCGTAGTATTACTCTGCTCTCCATTGCTGGCAAAATCCTGGCAAGAATAGTTTTGAGCAGACTAATACCTGCCACAGCAGAAGGAATTCCACCTGAAAGCCAATGTGGTTTCAGAGCCAACAGGAGTACCACAGACATAGTGTTTGTTCTCAGACAACAGCAAGAGAAGTGTAGGGAACAGAACAAAGGTCTCTATGTAACCTTTGTCGACCCTACCAAGGCTTTTGATACTGTGAGCAGAAAAGGTCTATGGCAGATTTTGGAACGCTTAGATTGTCCCCCCAGGTTCCTTAAAATGATCATCTCACTCCATGAGGATCAGCACGGCCAAGTCACATATGGCAATGGACTTTCTGAGCCCTTTTTAATAACCAAAGGTGTGAAACAAGGCTGCATTCTTGCACCCTTTTCACAATCTCTTTCAGTATGATGCTCCAAAGGGCCACAGCAGACCTCGATGATCAGGAGGGTATCTACATTTGATATCATACTGATGGAAGCCTTTTCAACATAAGCCGACTGAAGGCCCACACTAAGACTTTAAACCATCTTGCCCGGGAGCTGCTTTATGCTGATGACGCCGCCCTTGTTGCCCACACAGAAGCAGCTCTGCAGTGTTTAACATTCTGCTTTGCAGATGCTGCTGAGCTCTTTGGTCTGGAAGTCAGCTTAAAGAAGACAGAAGTTCTCTATCAACCTGCACCTCAGGAAGTCTTCCGTCATCCCCATATCACCATTGGTGAATCAGAGCTCAAATCAGTCCAGCAGTTTAATCCAACCTCATCTCCTCAGATGGTAAGATCGACGGAGAGATAGACAACAGGTTAGCAAAGGCATACAGTGCTTTTGGAAAACTCCATAAAAGAGTATGGCGTAATAAACACTTGAAGAAAAGCACAAAGATCAGTGTTTACAAAGCCATAGTGCTGTCTACTCTGTTATACGGATCCAAATCATGGGTCATCTACTGCCGCTATCTGCGTCTCCTAGAACGCTTCCATCAACGCTGCCTCCGCACAATCCTAAACATCCACTGGTCAGATTACGTGACTAATATGTCTGTTCTAGAACAAGTACCAGTCACAAGCATTGAGGTCATGTTGCTGAGAACACAGCTGCGATGGGCAGGGCACGTCTCAAGGATGAAGGACCACTGCCTCCCTAACATCCTGCTTTATGGTGAACTTTCCATTGGCTGCCACAAGAGAGGAGCCCCGAAGAGAAGATACAAGGACTCCCTGAAACAACATCTCAGCCTTGGCCATATTGATAACCACAACTGGTCTACTCTGGCCTCCAGTTGGGAAGTCTGAAGACACACTATCTTTAACGCTGATGCTTCTTTTGAGAAAGAAGGATCACTCTTGAGGAGAAAAAACAAGGCAGAAAGAATTGTGCCTTGCAGAATATACCACCTAAGGAGTCTTTCTGCTGTGCCTTTTGCAACTGGACATGCCTATCCCGTATTGGCCTTTTTAGCCACCAGCGCGCTTGTGACAAACGTGGGTAGAGCCCTTCCCAAATCTTCGTTCGCGAAGCCCACCCATGATGAGTAAATATTCGGATTTTTCAGCTGTACCCACCGTGAATATCAATAACAATCTGGCTTTTGGCTTTAATAGCAGCAAATCAATGACATGTTACAGCTTATACAAATGAACATACAGTAGCTGAGAAAACAGGAGCTTAGTCTGAATACTCTGTCAGTCTGAATGCTGTCTCCTTACCTGTCTACATTAAAATACTTTTTAAGTACATGACTGCCTGGAAGTCAGCTTAAAGAAGACAGAGGTCCTCCATCAACCTGCACCTCAGGAAGTCCCCCGTCATCCCCACATCACCATTGGCCAATCAGAGTTCAAATCAGTCCAAAAGTTTAATTACCTTGGTAGCCTCATCTCCTCTGATGGTAAGATTGACGGAGAGATAGACAACAGGTTAGCAAAGGCATATAGTGCTTTTGGAAAACTCCACAAAAGAGTATGGCGTAATAAACACTTGAAGAAAAGCACCAAGATCAGTGTTTACAAAGCCATAGTGTTGTCCACTCTCTTATATGGTTCCGAATCATGGGTCATCTACTGCCACCACCTACGTCTCCTAGAACACTTCCATCAACGCTGCCTCCGTACAATCCTAAACATCCACTGGTCAAATTATGTGACCAATACATCTGTTCTAGAGCAAGCAGCTGTCACAAGTATTGAGGCCATGTTGCTGAGAACGGAGCTGCGATGGGCAGGGCATGCAGGGCACGTAGGGCACGTCTCAAGGATGAAGGACCACCGCCTCCCTAAGATCCTGCTCTATGGTGAACTTGCCGCTGGCTGCCGCATGAGAGGAGCCCCGAAGAAAAGATACAAGGACTCCCTGAAACAACATCTCAGCCTTGGCCATATTGATCAACATAACTGGTCTACTCTGGCCTCAAATCGGGAGGCCTGGAGACACACCATCTATAACGCAGCTGTCTCCTTCGAGAATGCACGCAGGATCACTCTGGAGGAAAAAAGGTAACGTAGAAAGAACCGTGTATTGCAGAATACACCATCTAAGGAGTCTTTCTGTTGTGCCTTTTGCAATCGGATATGTCTGTCACGTATTGGCCTCATAAGCCACCAGCGTGCCTGTAGCAAATGTGGATAGAGCCTTCCCAAATCTTCGTTCACGAAGCCTAGCCATGATATGACTGCATAGTACTGTTTTTATTAGCTAACTAATAAGACAACAGACAATACATTTTTTGAGAACTGTTACCTTTAGGTTGAGTAAAAGCATGAACGATTTCAGTTCAAAAGGCAAATTAATGAAAACAATAGAATACTTCTATCAGGGTTATATCTTTGTCTCATCACAATTAGAGACTGAGCACATTTAACTGATCGTATTGTGGTACTAGCACTGCCTGATACATATATAATATATGAGTAATGTAAAATTATTTCATTTTTCCAATTAAATTGAACAACTGTATATAAAACAGGAGTTTCCAAAGCCTGAATCTAAGTTTATGTCCATTAAAATCAGTAAGATCTGTGCAATAGTTAGATTTAACTTGAAAAATATTATACACTTTTGACTATCCCACCTTTAATTCTGCAAATATTTTAATTGCACAGCTGGTGCATTGTATTTCAATCAATCTACATTTTGTTAAACACTCTAGCCATGCTCCAAAGCATTGGCAAAATTAATGTGTAGGAGGGAATGAACTTTTTGTTCAATTATACAACTGATAACACTGTGCCATACATTGCCACAATACATCTCTGTTTCTCTGGGTTTAAAGAAAGTTAAACTATGTTAAAATAGAGTTCAGATGTTCACCATATGTAAAAAAAACCTTCAAAGTAAATGATGTAGGGCAATGGTCAGTCCTAAAGAGAGCACAATCTGTAAACATCACTTGGACAGACCAAGTTTTAATTTTACAGATTAAAGAAGCTGTGACAACAGAAACACAAAACTGGGTTTTGTGCCAGTTCTCCATAGGCTTCAAAATCATCATATGAAACACGATACTCTTGAAACCATTTTTCTGACTTTCAGAGGGATCTTTGTCATTAATTTCATAATGCAAGTCATAAATAGAGCTGATGCACATGATCTGTAATGTGCAATTCCACCTTTCACCAACATCTTTGTATATCTTCACTTTTTTTTCCAAAACAGGGAAAACCCTCAATCCTTTAAAGAAAATTTCACATATGCAAACAGTCAAATGTCAGACCTATACAGATGGTTTTAACAGTAGTTAATAAACATTATTATATATTTGGTACAAGCTACAGATAAGTGCAGCATTTTAATGAGCATTACTGACCAGTGGTATTAGCTGGCATCTATGATCACATCAAGAAACGTGGTTTATGGCATGAGATGTATGGCATAAGCATGCTGTTTCCAGACACAAAAGTAAACTATTGGTGAAACAGTGCCTCAGAGCTAATAAATGACAATTAGCAACCTCAAATCTTAATCAGAAAAAGGAAAATCAACTAATCAGAGGGAGATCCTACTGCTATCCCAGCATCCTGCACTTTCAAACTCTTTGAAAGTATATGGGCATATCAAATACATGCATACATGCATTTATACATCTATGGAAAATATGGAAAGCCAGGGTGTGACATTCCTAAAGAAATACACCAAAGCTGTTATAAGTCCTTTGATGTTGCTTGGCCGGGAAAACATGCCTGTTTCATCGTATTATAACTGAGATAATTTCTTTAGTCTGAGAATTTATGGCTGTCCTGCAGTTGAAGTTGTCCAAGAACTAGAGAGTAGCCTCTAAACTGGGGTTGCAAATCCTGTGTATGGATGGAACTGCAGAATTTTAGAACTAATCTCACTCTTCATTACATTTAAAATTTATATCTTCATTCAATTGACATGTATTCTTATAATTAGTCCTTTGACAAATCACAGCCCTGACAAAAGAATTGAGAAACAAAAGGTGAGCTACTTTGGACTTGAAATTTGGCAAAATACTGTTAAGATCACCCTTAGGAAGATGTGAGGTGATGTTACTCCATGCAGCCCCAAGCGACCACTGAGAGATGTGTTATTTTCACTTTAGGCTATCTCCTTTTTTTCTGCAGACGGAATTGTAAAGATGAAAACAGTATAGTTTAAGGACAAAGGTTCAACTTGAACATCCAGTTTCCCTGTGGGTTTCAGTGAAATAGCTTTTGTGATCTTGTGTCTAAAAATGAATTGAATGTAACACAGCAGGCAGTGGGTAACACAATACTGACATTCAAAAACAATTAAAGTGGCCCCAGCTTTATTAATAACTAGGGAATATTCTGTTTTCTAAAACAGATGCTTTAGTTATACCAGAGAAATTTAATACAAAGCAGTTGTTATCGAATCAAGGCATATAGTTCATAATAGTGCAAATTATTGACCATTTTCTTGATTTAATTTGCTTTATTTGATCATTCACCCATAGCCTTTCAGAGGCTATATTAATTATTTAAGCCTAAAATACGTGATAATAGCTAATTACTCAATAATACAAGTCACAGAAACAGATCTTTTGATGGGAAGAGTACATTTTATCCCACGTACCAAAGTGAGAAATGAATTTAAACTAGATAAAGCCAGAACTCTTTAAGGTATTTGGAGGCACACGATTTCACAGACCAGGGAAACTTTATGTAATGGAAATTCAGTAGAAGAAATAAACAAAATAAGAAAAAATTGCTTCTCATTTTCTTACATATTGCTTAAGCAAGATTGTGGTTGGAAGTTGGAATTCCTGTCATGTTTCCCCAGATACATTCTGCAAATATATTCTTACTTCAATAAAAGAACATTTCACCCACTAACATAGCCACAATTACATTCTATCCTGCTGTCATGCTTCTTTAGATAAGTTAGTATTTTCAAGAGACAATCAAAATATTTTGATAAGTTTTCTAGCACTTAATTTAAAACATAGCTCAGTCTATGCAGATCTTTTACTTGCACTAGATCTGTGTCACTCTCCTCAATAATTCTCTTTCTTGGCTTTTTTGTCTTTCACGTCAAGCAGAAACTTCTGTCCTTGGCCTTCAACTGGTCCTTCTTTGTTATCCCATTGTGGCCTGTCTCAGCTTCTGGGCTATTTTATCATAGCTTCCGTGTACCTGATTGTCCTGGAATCAACCCCATGTACTATTTATATTAAATAAAATAACTTTTTAAAATTAAATTTTTCTGTCCACTAATGCTAATTAATTTCAACAATGACATTGTCTGCTCAAATGGAAACACAGCAACATTTTGGGGTGGATCTGTCTGATCTACGTATTTAGACTGTAAAATCCTCATGGCAGGAGCTATGTCTCCATCTCTTCCTGATTCTGTGAAGCAGCACAATGTTGGCACCTAGCAAATTTGTAATAAGAATAATAAGCTGTGTTTTGCCAGGCATGATCTAATAGTGTCCTTTCTAGGTTATGTGGCAAGTATCAGAGACAAAAGGTACTTTTTTCCTAAGTGAGGATGGTTTCTAAGAAATATTCACATTTTAAATGGTAAAAAAATGTCATCCTTTTTTTTTTTTTTATTTAACCAAACTTCTTTTTCAGACTAAAGCTGTTTAAACAATACAGCTGACCTGATTCTCACCTCAGATAACTGGCAAATCCAGGACTTCAAAGTTTTCCAGAAAATTCTCACAAGGATTGCCATTCACATTTATAGGTAAATTAGACCATTAAAAAGGACACAAATGAGCTCTAAACATAGGAAATTCAGAACTTAAAGTTAAAATAGTGATAATTAAACCATTATAATAATAGTAAAATTATTCCTCCTTGATTATCTGGCTTTGCACCCTTTGACTGCCTTGGACTGTTCAAGATAATAAAGTTGAGTACATCCATACGTATTTGGAAAACTCAGGCCTAATTTTATGTTCTGTTTTACAGCAAAGGCTTCATTTTTTTCAGTGTTGAGACATCTTTTTCCCTCCCAGAAGCCAAACTCTCTATGTGTAAATAAATGTTAAAAAGTATTAATTATTTTCCCTAATTCAGTATTAATATGTGATATAATCCAAACCTTTAAAAGTCTGTCCTGAAAAATATTCCACATATCAATGCTGGAGGCACACAATACCTGAGGAAAGGCTGCTCATCAAGTGTTCTTGCTTTACTTTTGACAGTGATGCTTTGCTGGTTCCCTCTGCCCCTCCACGGCACTTGGAAATCTGCCACACAGCAAAGCTCACCCTGCCCTGCCCGCCAGAGAATCCACACCATGGGGTGTGTGCTGGGAGAATCTGTATGTGTATGAGAACACTTGATAGAAGAGGTTATATGACCGATAGCAAAAGCAGGTTAAAAATGAAATGCTACTTTGTTTGGCCAAGCATTTTGTCAGCCTTCATATCAATTGCACCACCTTTTGTACTATTTGTAGGGAGCTAATGACAACTGCCATTGATACATTTGTACACAACTGCACGTAAATTAGTATTAGGTAAATATTTTAAGAATAAAGACATGGGGACTGTCATGACAAATAACAGTTTCACTCTTGCCTTTTAAAAATTGCTAGGTCAGTGAAACAGCATGTTAAAAATCCCTTTCTAAATATTTTATGTTATTGCTTCAGAAGATCATAATAATCATAAAAAGCCTAGAGCTACCAACCACCATTATCATCTCAGCATTGCAGCAAGTTTCACAACAACGGATTTAATAAAACCAAGTCTGTCAGAAGTATTTTTAAGGAAAGCATTGGCCAGGCATGTGTTTTCAGGTAACACTTCCCATCCACATACAAACTGTTCCTTCATCATGAAAGGTTTTTTTATGCAGCTAGCTATTTGTATACATTTTAGCTTTCATACATATGTATGTATGTGTATATATTACAAATTTTAAACATAACCTGAGACACATTTCTTCCTATCGAGGAAGGCACATATTTTATATCAGAAGCAGTGAAGTATTCAATAAAACATTTGAATAAGTGAGCCTTGGCTCACTCACAAATATGTGAAGGATGAGCCTGATCTTGGAACTTTTGCAAAGCTTACTGAAGGCAATAAAAAAAATCTTCCATTCATTTTTCAGTGTGCTTTTTGCAAGGCTTTTCACCATTCAAGCATGTTGTCTTTAGACCTATAATGAATTAATTATGGTGCTTTGGATTTTGCTCTGAATTAGTCAATGAGAAGGGAAGAAGTCAGAAGAGAAAATTATTCAGAATGGTTAACTGAACACTGATGTGATTTTTTTTTTAATATTTATCTCCAGAACTGTATACCCCTACTTATAAACTCTCCCAATAAATTCCAATGTCAGGATCTGATTATGAATAATAAGTTCATCCAATGGATTTTGGATTGAGCCCAGAAGTCAAATCAATAGTTGAAGCAGTCATAAACATGCAACGGATCTTTTTTTTAGTTACCAGTGATCTCGCACATCAACTGAAATTATGATTAATGACAATTTCTTATACTAATATGTTGAATACCTGTCTATAAAGCACCCACATTACAATGGCTTACTTGAACACTTACCTGGACTTTTAACTGTTTCAGAGATAATGGGGTTGCACATAAGCTAGTGACCAACTATCTTCTGGTTGAATTCTTCAAGGGCAAAAGGAGCAAAAGGAGCCAGTGTTACAACTGGAAAGAACAGCAAGTGTCCGTGGTCAGTGTTTATAAAGAAAATAAGCAAGCACGCAAAACTGTAGGGCACTGCTCCCTGCTGCTCCTGGCCCTGGTCACTTGGGTTCTTCCACAGAAGTCCCTGCAGATCCCTTTATGCTGGACAGAAAAATAAATTATGCTGAAATTCCTAAGAATGTCCTTTGTGAAAGTCGTGTTGGCTGGTTTCTCTGGTTCACCAAACCACCAATTAGCCTCTGACAACCAAATCAAGAACCCAAAAGGGGGGCGAGGGGTAAAATTATTTGGGCTGTCGTGCACAGACTGAACCAATCAGCCTCCTGTCCTGTCCTCAAAGTGTATAAACATCTTTAAAACTGAAGTTGTACTATCCTGTGCCTGAACACTTTGAAAGGGGGGCAGGGTTTACACAGAGAAAAAGAGTGAGCTTCCAAATGGAAATATTTCACTTTTGCAAGCATTATTAATTTCAATGGGAATCTTACATAAGTGGAGCTAGATCAGGCCTCGAATTAGGCAAATGATATAATAAGAAATGGCAGCAGAAAATGAATGTAGACAACAGAAAGAAAAGCCTACAGAAAAAAATGAGTGGAGAAAGCTATATTAGAAGAGCACAATTTGAGAAGCATAAATTTTTTAAAAATTTATATTCATTAAGAACAGATTGAAAATGGACAAAAGACTGTTAAATGGAAGTTCTTGTAAGAGATCTGATGTCGTAAGAGGTTGAGTGACTCCCAAAAGGAAAATGACCTCTCATTAGTAGGAGGCAACACAAGCAGAGGGAAAAAAATGAAAGGGCTAAGGGCTAGACAACAGAACACGAATCAAAAAAAAAAAAAAAAAGAAAAAAAAAAGGGAGTAACAGAAAGGAGGGATGAAAGCAAGACCGTGATGACTTGAACTCTGGGTATGACAGGGAGCTGCTAGGCTGCCTCCCAAGGGGAGAAGCTGGGCATCTATTGCAGTGAAAATGAATTATAGGAAAGTGGTTTGCATAAAAGGAAGAGACAAATACATAGATGAAGATAAAAAGGAAATTTTAGGGATACTTTATTTAGAAATTTAATGATTCAAAATGTAGCTCAAAATTTTGCACACAATATGCATTTTTTTTCTCAGATGTTTCTACATAAACTAAGTTTATCACAAAACTAGTTTCTGTCAAAATATTTTTCTCAATGTTGCTTAAGTAGAGACTTTTTTCATACTTTAAAATATAAAAATAAAAATGAAGGTTGTCTAAGCAAGAGGAATTTCAGGAACTACAAGATATCTCAAAAAATGAAAGATTTTATGAAGACAAAAGTTTATAAAATAATAAATCCAGAAAACAGCAACTATTTTGTAACTTTAAAAATAAATGAAAATTTCTCTAATTACAATGAATTGTTTTTCTAAAGAAAGCCTTCCTTTAAAAAATAATCAAATCAAAAAAACTAGTCTCTCCTTTGTGTCTTTATAAATGTAAGGTAAATATGAGTTCCTTATATTGCTAGCTTTAAGAATACTACATCACCTAACAATTCACCTTATTAATTTGAAATTAATTTTATAATTCAGGAAAGTCAAGTGTTTGTCTACAATTTTAAAAATAGGAATGTACTTCATCATGGTTGGAATGTAATTTATGAGCACTGAATCAAGAAGTTATCACTGTCACGGACTTTCCCCTTCTGTGAAGTAGGGCTAGGTTATTTTGGTGTTCTTTCTCCAGCTCTGCTACTCAAATTGCAAGTTCCTTGATGAAGGGAGTCTATCTTGCTATTTTTCTGTGGAGTGCCAGGCAGAATGAGAATTTAGCCTCACCTGGATCTTCTAAAATAAAAATTATTGAAAAGAAAACCACGAAGATTATGTTCAAAGCTGTCCACAAATACCATATTCAAAAGAGCTGTGAATGGCAAATATTAACTCAGTATATTCCAGATAAATCATAATAAATCCATTGTCCTGTGTAACATTAGGATCAAAAAAACCCACAATCCCATAGTAAGACATAAGGATCTATTTTTTCTTCATTGTCATAGTCTGGAATCATTCCTAATCTTAAATCGTAAATTTACTGTTGTTATATTTTTAGATGTTAGCCACCTCAGCATATTTGTAACATAATTATGAGTCGTGATATTGGTATTTTAACATGCAGTATATGTGTATAATTGCAATCTATACCTCAGAGCTCATTTTTCAGCTACTAAATTGAACTACGAACTTCTCTGGTATTGTTTATGGAAAATTCCATATGTTTTTAGGACTTTTGACCTAGATTACTTCAGATTTTCCAAACAAGAATTTCCCAGGCTTTACCAAGAGACTTGTTAGGGGAAAAAAAACACAGGAAACAAATAAACAAAAAAAAATTCACTTTGGGTTTTGTTTGTTTGTTTGGGGTTTTTTGTTTCTTTTTCTGAAGTTAAATACCTCACAATACAGAGAAAAAAAATTTCTGACAAAATATTGCTACTGTACCAGACAGTCATCTGTAAGGTGATAGGTGTCAGTATCCTTTTGTTCTAAAAGTAACATATGAACTCAAATAAACAACAACTTATGATGAGGAAGTTATTGATAAATAAGCTGAGCTATATGAATAATTTTATATAGACATGGCAGTAAAGAAGTGCAATGACAAAGAAGACCTAATAGTTTATAGAACTTGTTTTCTTCATCTTGCTGCAATCTTCAAAATTATTTTTCTGTGAAGGACAAATACAAAGATAAAACAGGGTCATAATATAAGAAATGCATATTAATTTATAATGTACTGCTTAATGGTTTCAGTTGATGGTAACAGCAGGACTTAGAGCCTTGTGAATTATCAAAAGGGGTTGGCTTTTCTGTTGAATATGTGCATGAATAAGCAGTGGTACAAAGCTGAAGAAAAATCTGGAAGTGTCTGATCTCAGGTTACTAGAGTTCTTTTCTTTAAAGTCTTACTTGACCTTATGACGGCATGTCAGCAAATTAAATTTAGCTAATGCTGTTCCCAAGAGCTCTAATTATGGCTCATATGTATATTCTGCAATTCATTAAAAAAAATGCATTATAACAGCCTTACTGTATACTAATTTGCATGCACATCAAAATAGAATCTGTACGACCGGAATCTGCAGAATGGCTTTAATTCTTCTGAAGCATTTAGATGTTTCATAAATACTCGTAACTATTATTCTTTGTTGAAATGCATTTCTTGAACTGTCTCAGCAAGGATAATTTACATTTGTTTTTGGAAGTGGCCAGCACAGATAACTGGTCTGCTCAAGAACATCTACTAACATGAAATATAATTCTTTAAAGAAAATATCTGAACCAACTGCCCTGGGTGTAACATCTATGGAGGACAACGAGAATACAGTAATGAGAATGGCTTATGCTTGCTATTCCTCATTCACACTGAAAACTTGTCATAAAAATGGATTACCTGCAGTTCTGTACTATTTGCAATTCTTACTGTGGTAATAAGCCATTAGAAGTTTAATGTTTAATATATCCGGTGAAATACAAATAACATATATTGATGTGAAGATACCAAAATATTTGCTACCTCAACTTGTTACCTTTTACTGTGTTTATATTCTAGGCTGACAAATCAACATCACTTGTGATGCTGTCTACTGTTTCAGGTTTCTGGGAATAACATTACATGCTTGCAAGGACCACAGACATCTTCCTGGACAAATGAAAAAGCCCTATTGAAGGTGATAGGTCAACCATCTTGATTTGTTGACAATCTCCAGACCTTGGGTTACCTAGCTGATGCTGGTGGTGTGTTGTTGTATTAGTGGCCTAGCTGCACTTCTCTTTTATTAACTCCAGAGGAAAACCTGAAGCTGCTGAGTGTTTCTTGTAATGTGATGTCAGTTCCTGGCTTCCAGTGACCACAAGGAGACCCTCAGCAACTTGTCAAGACAACTTTGTATTTGGCTCATTTACTAATGGGAGTTCAGTATTCAAGATTGAACTCAATCAAATCAGGAATTTGAGGATACAAAACAAAAACATTCAAAAGAGATGCTACATATTACATCTCAGCTGCATATTACATCTTAACTTACATGGCATTAGAGTTGACTGGCCATACCTTAAGCAGATACTCCAAAGCTGATGGAAAGGACCAAATAAATGAGTTGGAAAGCCACCTCTCTCTTTCTCTCTTTCTCTCTCTCTCTCTCTCTCTCTCTCAGTGTACCTTACCAAGGTTTGCAAGTTAGGGTGCTATGGCTTCTCTCGCCATTAGTGCATTGCCTAAGAATGCTCCAGTAAAGACAGTTCTCTTTATGGACTGACACTGCATTTACTTGAAAGACGTTGAATTAACATTAGTAGGAGTAGGACAGCCTATAGCCATCAACACCTACATTTTGTGTGTGTTCAAAATGAGTTTTCTGAGCTCCTCAGTTCAAGCGTAACTTGCTTGAATAACTTTAAAAGAAAAAAAAAAGTAAGATAAGACATAAGAGTAAGGCCAAAAGGAGTCAGACCAAAAGGAGCTTTTCTGCGGCAGTTAAACAAAAGCATTGTAAATTTATGCTAACATTAGAAAATGTGCCACAACATTATCCGATAGAACCATTGCCCTAATGTAGGAGTGTGTGTAATCCTTCTAAAAATGTCATTAGAAGAGAATTTGTCACTCCAAACTGCAGTTACATTTACAGTAGAATATTTGTCTAGGCTGTTTGCTGAAATACGTCTGATTCCTCAGTAAAGAGAGAAAAGGCAAGGAGCTCTAGCCTATATTTACCATGGCACACACTCAAGATAAGCCTTAAAATTACTTTTTGGTGTCCAAACAGTGTGGTTTCCCCATCAAAAGGTTATTTGTTATAAAAGAGCTTTATTTGGCAAAACACTGAGAACATTCACTTTTTAATTAGAGCAGCAAACTTCTGATGCCAGAGTTATGGCATTTTATAATGCTTCTTTTCCTGATTATAAAAGAAACAAGTGCAGCAGAACCTATTTCATCCCCTGGGAATTCCCTGTAAGTCAGTTACACTATGAAAAAATAAACTAGAAATTGTAACACTTTCCTAACATCATGAGGAATCTTTTAAAATGTGTGGAGTTTAGCTCCTGATGCTTTTTCTTTGTTTAATCTCATAGTAATTTTAAACAGAAATTTTAAAAATGCGTTTCATTAATTTCTTCTCCTTATATATTCATATCCTCATTTTTAACTCCGTTTTTATTTTTATTTGGATTGTATTTGCATTTAATGTTATTAGTTAAGTGCAAGTGGGTCAAATGTCAGTGTAGTGTCTTTTTTTATTTCTCCTTGAAGGAATGGGACCTTTGATTTTACTGGATATTTTAATAATTCTTGCTGCTCCCAACAGGATATTCTGCTGAGTGATTGCAAGGTAAAACTAATTCAGATCTCTTCAAAATAATACATTAACAAATGACATAGTTGACATTTTAAAAAACCTACAAGATTAAACTAGATTTATTGTTTCTCAAAAAAAATGAGGTGTGACTACCTTCAGTTTTTAGGCACAACCAATTACAATCTACTTGTCATTTCATGTGATAAAACCCAGTAAGCCCGTTAACTAAAACAGCCACAGAGCATCTACAGCACTTTTGAATGAGTGCAAGGTCAAAACAGTCTTTATGGATCAGTATTTTGGTGCGAAGGTCGAGGGACTCATTACCTGCCCCAGAGTCCTCTGTAGCTCGAGTTTGCTCTCTCAGAGTGGGATTAGATGCGATGGTTGCTGTCCAGACTGTGTTTATTTTTACATATCGAGGGTAATGGAAGTTCTGCTTTAAACATCACTATGCCTGATAGTGTTAACATTTTGCAAGCCATGTAGGCGAGGTTCCTTTGTAATGTTTCAATGTTTGATTGTCTCATCTATCTAAAAACTGCCATAGATCACTGCAGGCTGGGCTGCTAGGGAAGACTTGTTTGCCTGGAAGCAGTATGGCTAAGAGCTAGAGGGCCTTCATATTGAGGCTAGAGAATTTCTTCTGGAAAAAATATGGTTAAACTACTGAAAGTCTGTTTTGTTTTGCAGTATGAAAAAAAAAGCCACTGAAGTTGCTTGAAATTAATTTTGGGTAACATGAAAGAAATTTAAAGACAAAATCGTATGAAAAACCTTTCGTAATAATGTTCTAGAATGACTGAAGTAGAAATAAATTTAAAGGAGGTCTTTAAAGTAATAAGATGGATTGACTGTTTCCCATGGAATCATCCATCATGCCTAAGCAGTTTGGATTATCAAACTGAGAATGAGTTTTGGAAGATACATGAAAACATCTATTTGAGAAGAGATAATAAAATTAATCAAGGTAGTTTGCAAAGGAATAAACCCAAAACAATAATGTAAGGGGAAAATAAATCTAAGTATTCTTCAGCTGATGAGGGTTTTAAGATTCTGTGATCAAGAAAGATGTGTAATTGAGTTCTTCATCAAACCTTAAAAATGGAAATATAATATTCGTATACCACTTTTTAGGTCTTCATTGGAGTAACATCTTGAATAGTATGGTCACTGTGAACAGGTTCCAGAAGTACTAGAAAAACTAGAAAGGAAATATAATCAGAATGATCGACCAGCTTAATAGAAACTATGTAAACCAGGCATCTTCAGCTGGGAAAAGACAGTTGAGGGTGTGATAGAGGTCCATAAAAATGAATGATGACTAAATCTTTTACAGACAAAGTAGAAGTAGCATGCAAACAAATTATTTTAAGAACAAAAGGAAATGCATGCATAAAGAAAATAATTTAACTATGGAACTAAATACCATAAATGCTAAGGAGTTGAAAATTATAAAAGGCTTCAAAAAAAGGACCAGACCACTTTCACAAAGGATAGGTCCATTAGTAACTAATAAGTGTGATGGCCTATGCCCACTCCCTGTGACAGTTAGTGATATGACAGACAGCAAAGCAAATGTTACAACAAAAAATGCAGAGATCATCCCCTGCAGTATGTTTCCCACTCCCTTTCTTCAAATCGGTTCTTATGAGCATTATGACATTTTCAGAAATGCTCTAAACAGCCATGACTTTCTGTAAAGTCTCTTTCTTCTCCACAGCAGGACTTGCAGTCTACACCTGAGACATTTAGCCTGTTCCCTCCTGGTGAGCTGACACGCTATCATATTATTCTTGTTCAGTTCTAACTCCTGGTCAGAGAAAATATTTTGTTTGCCCTGTGAGAGAGCTTTTTTGCCATTTAATTTGCTTTGACAACAACAGCATGGTTAGGGGAAGAATGACCTAGGAGAAAAGAATCTTACCTTCAGCTGGACAGAATACCATCCTTTCAACAAGGAGATCAACAGAATGATGGAGCAAGGCCCTTTGCTGCAATGCATGACTGGAGCGTGACAGACAATTGGGCACAAGCTGAACCAAGACAGCCACAGACAGGGTAGAAGGAAAAAAATTATCACCCTGTGGGCAGTCAAGATATGAAGCAGGTTGCCCCATGAGGTTGTGCAGTCTCCATCTCTGGGGGATTTTAAGGCTCAAATGGTTAAAACCCTAATCTGATGTCACAACTGACCCCACTCTGAGCAAGACTGAACTAGACATCTCCTGAGGTTCCTTCCAGCCTGAATCTTCTAGGATCCTATGTTTGGTACTATCATTAATTTGATCCACACATATATAATCCATAACAATTAATGTAATCAAGATGGGAAACACACAAGATTGAAAACCAGCACACAGTTTGAGTACTCAGTTTGTTGCTTGTTGGGCATACTTCAGAATAAGTAGGTGGCCCAGGAAAGTGTTCAACTGTAGATGGTTTCGAAGATGTAAAGGATGAAAAGAGTAAATAATTGGGGAGGAAATGGCAAAACTAGTAGGGCAAGAGATAGTGTGATGCTAGTGCAGTCCTTTTCCTCCAGTGTTCCTCCTACTCTGAAGGATGGTTTCACTATGGCTCAGTTATGGATGTTTTAGCCTGTGAATGACTGATGAGGAAGTTCTGAAACTCTGGAGATCTCAAAGGAAGAATGCATGTATCTGAAGATACAGGGGAAAATTAGGTAGAGTTTGTTTATTATGGTATAAATAGTCTTCAATTTGGCATAATTAATAATTTATAAATAAAAATTCAGTAAAAATAATGAAGTCAGTTTCCCTTTACTTCTAAAGGTCATAGCAGAAAGGTCTTTGGGAGGGTATTTCAAGAAGGAAGTGTTATGAAAAACTTATTTCCTAGAAAACATCATGGAGGGATTGATAGGATAAGGCAGGTTTATGATGTAGGGTCTTTTCAGTCCATGTGTCAGTAGGCCATGAGCTTCTCAGTCTTGGTCATAGAATCTTCCATGATACAAAAATTTTCTATGCTGTTTTTTAGATCTCTTCGGGAATGTAAAGGGATTTTGCATCAAAATATTCTCAGTAGGTAAGACAGTGGAAATTGTCAGTCAAAACAGCTTTCATGTTCTATGAAGATCCTGTTAGGAAACTGGGAACTCAGCATTGTCTGCGACAGACAGCTCATATGCGAATGTAAAAGAGCTACTTTGACATAGCAGACTCCTTGCAAGCAGTGGAACAAGGTCTATATCAGTGTTTTCTGTTTCAGAGAGGATACAACATCGTGTTCTGTGTACCCATGACTGAGGATAGTGGTGCTCATGTTTCCTAGTACAATCTCTTTTTCTTAAATAGAATTATTTGCTCCAAAAGCACCATACTATGGATATTTTATAAGGGCCCTGAACAAAGTATGTTCAAGCACTCTAGTGCATGCTATTGCAGGAGATGGACACTTTAAAAGCTCTCATTCCCACCCCCTTTGTCTCCCACTACTTTTTCCCACACGATGTCTCAGTGTGGCATATCAGTTATGCCCACAGAATTGTTCATGAGGCTGCTGTGTGAAGTGGGTCAAGAAAATTATTTAGATTAAAAATCGTGCTACAAAACCTGTCTGACAGGACGGAGATGGAATTTTATTGCAAATGTTTGAATAACTGGCAAACTCTATACCAATTCCTTTCCAGCACTGCTTTGTTCCTTATTTTGTATCTACAAACTTCCTACTAGAAATGTCTAGGTATGAGCTTACATTGATATATGGTTACAGTCTGCTGGACCTTAGTTTGCCACAGACATTACTAAAAAAGTTGATTATTTTTATCTTGAGAAAAGCTGGAATTTCTAGCTTTTAAATGCCTATAGCTGACAAATTCATGACCTCTAAAATACATCAAGATAAACTTCTATATTTTTTAAGCTGAATACTACAAACAGCAACAGACCATAAAATAAACTGACTAATTTTAAGGTTAAATATTAAACCAGGAAATATAATCTGGATGTAGAGATTTTCCATACTGACATGATAAAATATAACTCCCCACAGAAAAGAAAAAAAGGTCTTTTTTATTGTATATGGTATTTTACAGTCTTTGGATGTATAAAAGATGACAGCATATTGTCATTCAGTGTTTATAGTAACTAGCTGGCAATATGCAATTAAAACCAAATAGCAGTCTGGCCAGCTCTGCCAGGATACTTCTCTGGGACAACAGTGCACACTACGGTGTATAGATTCAGATGGCTCTCGGACAGTGAAGCCAGAAAATCTTATTTACTTCTGAGATTTTAATGCACACAGTTAATAATCAATAAAGCAGACAGTATAGTAAGGTCTCAGAGCTAGTTTGAGAGTTAATCTGATAAAGTCTGAGTATTTAACTGGAAAACCAAGTCAAATTATACCTCAAACATTTCAGAATATCAAGTACATTAATTTATATGAGAGTTTAGACACACATTAAAGCAAAAAGAAGCTTCCTAACCTCTTTACTAATACAATAGTTATGGCTGGATCCTCTCAGGTTGTATAATCACATGAATAAGGGTTTGCCACACTGGTTTGTTCAAATCTGTTACCATCAGTTCAGGCAACACTGAGGCACATGATTTTTCTTATTTAAGTAAACTAGATTTCCTCAGAATCGTTTACCATTTAATATCATCTTTTTACAGCAAAGTCCCACATACAAACACAGAAGGCAGTGAGGTAGTATATATATTGTCCTGTATCAGCTTGCACTAGAACAATATAAAACAAACTGGGATGGACTTCTAAAGCAAGAGATTTATTTCCCTGCCTTCACACAGCAGTGTGGAAACCTTTCTGCTTTTTATATGTGAGATGTTTGTTTAGTTATATCTCAGTTTTTAACCTGTATCAGCTTTGAATTTTCAACAGGCATCATCATTAATGAAGTCATATAACGTTTATTAGAAATACCTATAAAATGTTTTGTGTGTCTGATGATTTTCAGTTATGCATTTATAACATAGATAATTAATAATAGTGGAACATTTTTGGAGTCTTTCAGCTAGGATAGGATAATAAATCTGTCACAATGCATCCTGAAATAGAATATGAAACATATGGTGAGATACTAAAAAAAGAGGTAAAAAAAAAAAAGAAGATGTCAGTGACCACAAAAACATTGATTTCCTGGTGTTTCAGAAAACTCAGCTGGGATAGAAGGCTTTTACTTCAGGATGAGCATATACACAATACTACCACCAAGCACTATGTGCACTACAGAATAGTGAAACAGGTAAATTGCAAGCTCAGGAAATCTGCCTAAGTAATCCATTTCATAGAATTAAATATGATTGTGCTTATAACCTGTGACCTCCAGGAGGGAAGCACCTGCAAGACATTCCAAGTAGAATCAGTGGCTACAACACTGAGTTTATGAAACCACTCTACCACAATGTCAGTGATTTGAAAAGCCACCACTGTACACAAACCATGAAGATATCACCCACGATGAAGAAAAAGTATGTCCATGGGTCTCACCAGAAAAAGAATACCTGGTTATTTTGATCCCAACCAAGGAATATTTTATGTTAGCACCTGGAAATCAGCCTATAATTTTACTTTATGTTGTGTGTTGTTCTAAGCATAATCTGTTTACTACAAGGCTCTATTCAACAATTTACTATAAAGGCATCACCAAAAGCTGGCATTTCTGTCAATTGACACAGTCTGATTACTAGGTAAGTGGAAGATGCAGACTGAGAAAATTTTAGGAATATCACCAAACCCCATATTTTGACTCTTATTCCTTCTGAAGGCTTGTGTTAGGCTTCATTTCTTTCCTGTGGATCACCAGAAAGAGGAATCTGACCCAAAGAGGAACTTCCTGGTGAAGATGGTAGCAAGACATTGCAAAGGTCACCAACTCTGCAAAGTC
Source organism: Lepidothrix coronata (assembly GCF_001604755.1). Classification (NCBI taxonomy): domain Eukaryota; kingdom Metazoa; phylum Chordata; class Aves; order Passeriformes; family Pipridae; genus Lepidothrix; species Lepidothrix coronata. Next base: position 4,452,912 of record NW_016690216.1, read on the forward strand.
AGCATAACCTTCCACCTATCGATTCTGCAAATCAAGAAACTCACAAGCTACTGCAAGTAAATCCAAATCCTATAAATATCAGGAACATGAGGGTTCTAATAAATAATTCCTGTCAAAGTCAAGTCTATAAACAACTTACTAAAACATGTCAAACTGTCAAACACTCTTTATATTTTCAGTCCCATTTTCAGTATAGGAGATAAAACAAGGACTTGCTGATATTAACCTACAGAAGGCTGCTGGACATACTAGTGCCTTTCCAAAGGTCCTTAAGAATTTTGGAACAAAAGGAAGGATGTGGTAAATTTCTTTACAAATACTCATCTCTCTGGCAAGCTACCCAAAGAATATACAGTTGGAAAATTTATGATCCTGGAAGCAAGCAAGCTCTAGAAGTCACTGTATTTGACTGCATAGTGCCTGTCACAGCTTGTTAGAGGGCTTCCTCCTCAAACAACATAAAACAGTCTTGGAAACAGCTGTCCTAATAGAGCAAATCAGAGATCAGATTTAGTAACAATAGCTCTGGTGAGGTACTAGCATAGTCCACTTTCACTGAATATAACTGCTGAAATAAATTCAAGCACAGTTGCACTACTTATGTTCAACTGTCAAGTTTTGCAAGGAGGAATGTCTGGCAGTTAAACTTATGTCTCTGTTTTCAAACATCCTTAACTTGCACACAACTCTTACACTGTTGGATACCATGCCCAGCAGTAGAAAATCTGCATGCTTAATCAAATTTCTGAATGAAGGACTTCCCCAAGAGCCACTACCTTTCAATCACCAATACTTTATCTAGAGTCTCCTACATGTTAAAGTCTGAAAATGACTTTGTAGTGCAGTTGAGTTTGGTGCCTGCTCTGAGATCCGAAGCATAAATGTAGGTTTAAAGACCAACTTCATAGTCTGGAAGACATAACTTCATAACTTCAGCTTTCTCCCAAACAGGCAGAAAATCGTAGACAGTTAAAAAAGGTAGGAACTGGTAGGAAGTCATAAAAAACCTCAAAACATCTTTCAGGAAAACAAATTAAATTGCTCGATCAGAAAATAATTCACATTGGAAGGGACTTCAGGAGGCCATCTAGGCCAGCCTCCTGCTGTAAACAGTGTCAGCATGGAACAAGGACCAGGTTAGAGTTACCGGCTGAAGGGTGCTGGAATCAGACTGAAAGCTGCTCACAGCTGCCAAATGCATTTTGAGAACAAGCAAAATACAAGAGCCCAGACATGCCCATTAGAAAGTAATGGGAACTACCTGAGGTTGCACTGTATGTGCCCTGAAGATTTTAAAACAAGGATTTGTCCTATCTACAGCAGAGAACTCTGCTCATCTGTTTGATATAAGAGCCCTCATATGTAGTTGATCCTCCCTGAAATAAATAGCTCTTTGAGAGTAATAAGCAGTGCATTAAACTCAAATCCAATTCCTTGGCTTTCAATACTATTGAGCACCCAAATATTAAACGTGAAGCAGCTGCACTGTAAGAGTGCCAGAAATTTATGGTCAATAAAGATCTGCCACTCGAGGTTAACATAAATGAGAAACAAGCAATGTGCCTAAAATCCAGAAAATTGTTTTAAATATGCGTCTCAAATCTTTGGGCAGAACTTAAAGGTCTCACATCTCAATGGTATTTCATATAGGTATCCAGCAGTATCCTAAGTAAGAAATGAATTTTTAATCTCACCTAATAATGCCAGAATTTACCTTACTTTGCCAATAAATATCTATCTAAATTTATTTGCAGCAAGAAAGTCACAAAAAGTGTACATATCTTGCATAAGCAAGGATAAACTTTTGAAAACAATTTCAGAGAACTTAATAATTCTCATTATTAAGCAATTCTGGATTGTGCAGTGATGTAGGGAATGTCAAAGAAATTCAATAGGTTCCAGAATCTACAGTAGGTTTTCAATTAATAAATAGTAGGGTTTTTTTAATGCCCATTGTAAGAGAGAAAGGGAATGTCAATACATAATTCTAGAGATAGCTGTTATTTTATAACTTATTGTGTATTTCAAAACTATATATAAGGCTTTTTTTAGTAATTTCTGCATTTAATTTCAGTGGGCAATGAATCTACTGTTTTCATAAAGGTTCTCCCTTACTCTGAAAATGAACCAAAAACATATGCTGAAAAATTTCTATCATTTCTATCAGAGATAATGAAAGTATGGGACAAAAAAAAAATGTGTAAAAACTTTATTCAACTTGTGGAAGTCAAAGGCCCTGTTAAAAATTAAAAACAAAAGAACTAGTGTTCTAATTTGTTACCAGGAATTTAGGGACCATTTTGTCTTTCCAATGAAAGAATACTGTAATACTTCTACAGAATTGTGAGAATAATGATTTGCAATGATTCCTTTGCAATGATTCAAGTTTTAAAAATAAATCTGAAGAATTTACAATTGGTGAAAAAAAAAAGGTGTGCATTGCAAAAAGGATAAAGCAAACCTCATCCCAGAGTTATGTGTGAGGATGCTGAACTCTTTTGTTTAATGTAACTTTTTTTCTCAAAGTTTCCTATGCTTTGGAAAAGCAAATTGTCCATAATATGCAGATCTTCTTCTAGATGGAAAGCTACAAAATGCCTCTTAATTTAGGGGTTATCAATAAATAGGTTTGTGAACATTCACCCATACCGTGTAGCAATCTTCCTTCGTGAAAATAAGCCATGTTACAACACCAGAATGTACCTTGAAATGTTACTTTGGAATTGTTATCAGAGAATTTCTTTTCTTCATAAAGAGATATTTTTAAAAATTATTTTTACTACATCTCATATAGAATACAGTGTGTAGTTATCAGGTACATTACACAATTGTGTATTTCTGATCTTGATGCAATCAGTCTAACGTGGGCTAAATTTTCCCGAAAAATTTCCTAATGTGATATTATTTATAGCCATCAAGAACACCACAGGGGCTTTTTCGTAATTAAGTTTTAAAATGGCAAGAAGAAAAAGGCCAGATGGCCATCTAGTGCTCACTGTGAGAAAGGCAAGTGATCAAAACGCCCTATTCGACAGTGATTTCACAAATCTCCTTTAACAGTGAAAACGTTTTCAGTCAGAGTGCACACTATTTCTGCAAAGCTGAAACCTAAAATTCTGGCTTCAACACTGAAAAACATAGTAAACCGGCTCATTTCCCTGCTTTGATTATATCCTTGTGTCTAGACTTTCACAACATGCTCAGCAGTATGGAGCAGCTAGAATTTTCAGACTCTCTCAGGTGTTGCATGATTACATTGAATTTTAGTAGCTGTCAAGTGCCTAACTCCATTTGGTTATGTAAATAATACCAGCTGATATGCTGATACCTCAAATTACTACTCATAGAATCTTAGAATGGTTTGGGTTGGAAAGGACTTTAAAGACCATGTAGTACCAACCCCACAGCCACGGGCAGGGACACCTTCTGCTAGACCAGCTTCCCTGGGAAACCTCTTCCAGTGCCTCATCACCCTTAAAACAGTAAAGAATTTCTTCCTAATAACTTATGTAAACCTATCCTCCCTCAGCCTAAAGACATTCTCCCTTTTCCTAACACTGAATGGTCCTGTAAAAAGTCCCTCTCCAGCCTTCTTGTAGGCTCCCTTCAGATACTAGAAAAGCCAAATAAAGACTTCTTGCCTTCTCATATGCACAGGTCTCTGAAGCCTGTGACTACACCCAGGCTGCTCTGCAGGAGGGTTATGCTGAGCAGCCATGCAGATCTCTGCCATGCAAATGCAACAGACGCACCCTGCAATGCGGGGTCCAAGAATGTGTGGCAAGTCTCAGGTCTGGTCTTGCTCTGAGGATGGATTCATAACCATAGCAAAAAAAGACAAAGGCAGATGTAATAGGATTCTTCAGCTGCAGTATGACCTGGTTCTGAACCAGAGCAAGTATTTACAGAAGATCTGTAAGTCAAAGCATGCTTATGGCTGTTAGTACGTGTCAGGGTGGAGATATGACAAACAATTGCTACAGTTACATGGTAATGTTTGCCTGTACACTCTGTAATGTATTCAGTGCAAAAAATTCACATTCCACCACAAAGAGAAACCGTTTTGTTTCCCTCCAAGGCAAGAGGAATCTTACTATTATTGACTTTACCAACATTATTATTAACTTATTATTAACTTTCTTATTAACTCATTTGTGCTCATACATATTTATCATACTTGTTGCCCTTCACAGAAATGCAGAAATTATCATAGACTCATAGAATATGTTAGGTTGGAAGAGACCTCTGGAGGTCATCTCTTTCAACTCCCATGACCAGCTGAAAAGAAGGGAGAAGCTTCTGATACCAGAGTACTGACAACATAACTCAAAAACTCAGGCTGAATCTCTTGCAAAATGACAACATTTTTAATGCACTTTCTACTTCAATGTGCTCTGCCTGTCACTGCGTGGTTCCATACAGAAAACAATGGTACTGACCAAAATCCTTCAGGAAAATTAACAATCCTTCCTGGGAACAGAAATCTTTCATGAAAGCTATTTCTAATGCATCTGAAGATGACACAACTAAACATCTCATCAGTACATGTTCATTAGGAATGGCCCTTTTGTGCATAGTGAATTTTAGTTAACACTACCTTTGTCCCTGCAGGGGGTACTGCCAACGACAGCTGAGTTCACTAGCTTGCTGCCACCGGGTAAACACCACGATGTCTGCCACCGACATGGATCTCCTCTGCTCTCACATATATGGGTTCTTGTCCTACCTCTGCCTCATTTGTTAATTATGGCCACCGAGAATTATGCCATCAAGCTTTATTTGAAGGTACTTCTAGCATAAAGAAGGAAGAAATTAAGTGACATTATAGCTAATGAGGCACCACCTGAGCCCTATAGCAATTTCTACAGGCATATGGGATCTGGTGGGCTATTCAAGAATGTAGAAGAAATATCTGAGGTGATTTAATTCATTAAATAATTCCCTAGGTTCTCACTAAGTACTACACATACACAGGTCACAGTGTTCTTTTCCTTTTTCCAGTGTACAATTAATGAGATGGCACACTGAGGAGCGGTTGGATTTAAATGCGAGAAGAAATGCCGCATATGCAAATGTCCTGAAGGAAGCACGGATGGGCATTCCACAGGAAAAACATCACTGTAACCCTGCACTACAGCATTTTCCAATCTAAGTAACTGCATTTACCCCAGATGAGAGAATATTATACTAATACAAAAGGGAAATCTTTTAAAAACTACCACTATCTCAGGGGCTCAAAACATATCCTCCAACACTATTTAGTGAATAATATGTCTAAGTCCCTGCAACATTTTAAAAAATTCCATCATACTATCCTCCAAATCTTTACTCCTGTCACATTTCAAAAGACCAGATTCAGTCCTAAGACAGCTGAAAAGAACAGGTCACTGTAAAGAAAATAGTAGGACTTGATTATGATAGGAATACCACAAAGATTTTAACTATGTGCAGTATATCTAAAATACCCTCTAGCTCTTGTCACTTCAATATCTGGATAAGGGATGGTGTAGAAAGCATAGATAACATTGTGGCTCATTCCAGACTAATGTCTTCAGTTTCCTCCCCATAAAGCCATAGGAAAAGAGGTAGGACTGTTGATGCCTGTTTTACCCAGATCCCTTAGTACAGACATAGTCCAAGGGCCTAAACTTGCTCCTGCTAAATACTGCATCAGTTGTACCTTTTTTTTCCAAAGAGACTGAGATGAGAGACAAAACACCTCACCTTCCCCATAAAAACAGAGGACAATGTTCATGATAAGACTCTTTGCTTGGGACAGAAAGCAGAAGACAAGCTCTTTTCTGGGTGCAACTACATCACTGACTAATGGAGGACAAAGGGGAATTTGTTTTTTGCAGTCTGCTATGGTCCTAGGACCTAGGCACATCTCATGTGTATTGGCAGCCAAGCTCATGACAGTTGCTGGTCCTATGTGTGTCCATACATCTAAACTAAAAAGGCAATACAATGAAGATCTCTGTACCGACACCCCAAAGTGCCTTGCTGCTGTTGCCAAAATTACCCGCACATGTAAAGGGCAAACTCCTAGTGTTTCTCATGGCCACATTGCAATTGTGGCAGAGAGGATGGTGACCTGCCAGGACACTGAGAAGAAAGCTGCTTTGAATTTGTCCTCACTGCACTAATGTGTGTTTATATGAAACTAAGTCCAGAAGAAGACAAGTTCTCACACAAACAAGAACCCCTCCAACGCACCAGATAGCTACAGTAGATGCAGCTCTGGTTCTCCTATACTCCTCCTCTGCACTTTGATGAGAATAGTTCCATGTCAACATAGAAATACAGTAGTACACATATAAAGAG